>NC_081330.1:97993064-98303291 GCF_026419965.1 Kogia breviceps | reverse complement strand
GGTAAAATTTAAGGGAAGGAAAAGTCCAAGGGAATGATCTAGAAACTGATGTCCAAGGATCAAGATCATGACAGATAATCATCTAACCCATCTCATGGAGGCCACAAGAGCACTGTTGAGACTGGAAAGCCATAGAAGCTAGTGCCTCCTTGTACACCCGCATAATGGGCACAATTTGAGGATAACCATTACTTAGATAAAAAAGTAAGTAAATCCCTCATATTATTTTAGCTTCTACCCCAAACCTAGCTCTGTGAAACGCATGAAACTATCACAAAGTGTGCTTTTCTTCTATTTTTGAAAAATTACAGAACATTCTCTTGGGGACATTCCATGTGGCCCAATTTCTTGTTTCCCATCTTGATATCAAAACAGTATAAATTGTTTACTTATTGGAATATAATGTTTACACACATAAAATAAATATACTTTATATTTATGCTAAGGGGTTTCCCAATTTGTTGTAGGTTGAATCCCAGAATATGTATTTCCCTACTCTTTAAAGAATGTACATTTACAATCAGTCTACCTTTTTCTTGATGTTTTTCTCAATAGCTCTTTTGCCATTTCATCAGACTTGGAATGGGCAAAACATACGTTTCCTTAAAAATTGAGATAGAAACAGAGGCCTCTAGCATCTGATCCACATACAGTTTAGTGCAATCCCAGCAAGGCAGAGCCGGTGAAAATGAGAAGGAAGTCAGGTAGGGCCTTAATCCCTCTTCACTTAATCATTTGTCACTTAGTAACAAAAGGCTTAATTCATGTCTCAATATTTTGGGAAACAAATACAAACAATTTTTTATTCAGGTCTTTCTAGATAATGGTTTATTTCATGTAAGTGACTTTTCCAGAAAGAATACCAACACATCCTAGTTTGCCCAGGACTTTCCAGTTGTAGCACTGAAAGTTCTGTGTCCCAAGAACCTGCCCTCAGTCCCAGGCAAACCAGGATGGTTGGTCACCTATTTCCACAGATCTAGCACTTATCCTTCAAATGCTAACACTCTTCTGTCCAGAGGCAGTTATGATATAATAGAGCAACAGATCTGTAGTCAAAAGGCCTGTCTTTAAATCTTATCTCCATCACTTAGTAGCTGTTGTAACTCTAAACATCAGTTTCCTCATCTATAAAATGGAAAAAGTAAGAGAATAGCTCCCATACAGGTTATAGTTAGCCCTGGATGATTAATAAAGTATGTGAAAGTGCTTGCCATGGTGCATGACACAGAGCATGTGCACAGTAAGTTTTGTTTCCTTTCCCTTTGACCATTTTTTGGTGGAAATAATTCTTTCCTACCTTTACCAAATGCCAATCAAACTAAGTTTGATGGCAAGAAGTTGGCAATGTGAACATCCAATTACTACACCACACTACTGCATAGTTCTAAACCTACTTTTACTTTGAAATTTTTCATCTACAATTTTTTTGGAAACCATGTAATACAGCTCATAAGGAACTGAATCTGAAGTTGACCACAGAATTATTTGGGGGGAAAAAAGTAAAAAGCAGGTATAGTTGAAGTGTCTAATAATGACACTGGTTAAAAAAAAAAAGTAAAACAGAATCCACATAGCTGCATGTGTGTGACCTACTGACTACCAGCATCATTTTTCTTCTAGACAACTCCTGCAGTCATCCTCACACCAGCTACTACTTCTCCCCCATTTCCTATATGCAGCTGCCCAAACCTGCCCATTCTATTTCTTTTTTTTTTTTTTTTTTTTTTTTGGTGGTACGCGGGCCTCTCACTGTTGTGGCCTCTCCCATTGCGGGGCACAGGCTCCGGACGCGCAGGCTCAGCGGCCATGGCTCACGGGCCCAGCCGCTCCGCGGCATGTGGGATCTTCCCGGACCGGGGCACGAACCCGTATCCCCTGCATCGGCAGGCGGATTCTCAACCACTGCGCCACCAGGGAAGCCCCTGCCCATTCTATTTCTGCAACACCTGTCAAAACAATTTGCCCCTTCCTGCACTTAGCCTAGCTTCAGCCCTCATAGATTCTTGTCTGGATCACAGCAAAGATCTTCTAATGGGTTTCTTTACCTCCAGTTCTTTCTTTTCATTCTACTCATTAAACTGTCATCATAGTTTTATTCTAAAACAGTTATTATCAGACTTCCCTAGTGGCACAGTGGTTAAGAATCCGCCTGCCAATGCAGGGGATACAGGTTCGAGCCCTGGTCCAGGAAGATCCCACATGCCGTGGAGCAACTAAGCTCGTGCACCACAACTACTGAGCCTGAGCTCTAGAGCCTGTCAGCCACAACTACTGAGCCCGCGTGCTGCAACTACTGAAGCCCGTGTGCCGAGAGGCCCTGCTCAGCAACAAGAGAAGCCACTGCAATGAGAAGCCTGCTCATCACAATGAAGAGTAGTTAGTCCCCACTCACCGCAACTAGAGAAAGCCTGTGCGCAGCAACAAAGACCCAACACAGACAAAAACAATAAATTTTAAAAATAAATTTATTTTAAAATAAAATAAAATAAAACAGGTATTACTATATTACTCCAAAAACTTTATTGCTCTCCATTCTATATACCAAGACGTTATAATCCCTCAGCTCCACTTGGAAAGCCTTCTAAAAATGATTTTAAGTCAAACAACTTAACTGGGGTCCACAGAGCTATTTAGCAATGTAACTGAGAAAGGAACCTAGTTCTCCTGCTTCTTAGTCAAATAATTTATGTTTACTTTCTTCTTTTCCTTTTTTGGGGGGAGGCTGTCACACATATTACATTCTTTTCTAACTTCTCTCATAATCCTCCCTGACCCCCATCCTGAACTACCTGCAGCTACCGTAACACCCACTCCACCCTCACCCTCCCCCATGCTCTCTGTGCTCTTGAAAATGCTGCTCCCTCTGTTTGATACTCTGTATGCTTCCTTCTCTCCTGAAAAACACCAACTCATTCATCAAAATTCTACTCACACTTTGCCTCAAAGTTCTCCTCAACAGTCTCCTCAGCTGAGGTAGGCACACCCCACTGTGATCTTACAACAGCCCCTATACACACCTCAGTATTTCAGCATTTCCCAAACTGTACTACTGCTGATGATTTATATTCTTGCCAACCCTGATGGAAGGCAGCACCAAGCACACAGAACTCACTCAGCCAATGTCTATTACGTCTTGTCTCATACACACACACACACACACACACACACACATCACTGAATTACAGAGTGTTAAGAAATGGGACAGTAAAGGAGCCGTCCCATGCTCCTCTACAAAATTTGAGACACTCTACTCCAGGTAGCATATACATACTGACTAAAGCATTTTCAGAGAATGACCAAAAAATGCCATCTATGTGCAGATAACTGGGTGCTAATGTTATTCTGTATATTGTATTACCACAACTTAAAATGAAAAACTTCAAGGTACTCCCACTACTGAGTACACTGGCTTAAAACAAAAGTAATGTATGTCTAACATTTCTATGTCACTGTAGAGTATATGTACTATATTATTTAATATTATAAATTATATGGCCAAAAAAGTCTTCTCTTGAAAGAATACTTAAGATTTAAAGTTCCATGTAAATTTTAACAGTTTCTTAAGGCCATTTATATGCATGGATCTTGCCTTTGGTTATTTATTTAGGAGTAATTTTACTAGGTTAAATGATCATATAATTCCAAAAGTAAGTTTATGAAAAGAGCACATCTAATTTTCTTCCACTAGAGGACACTAAAGATCATATTATAGCTAGTTAGACAAATAATATCATCAAGATCTCTGGCTATAGAAAATAATATTATTAGTCTTCATAATATAATACACAGATGAGAAGATTATTTGCCTTTGACATGTCTAACAACAGCAATAACCATCACCTAACATTTTCTGAGTCAGATTCTATGTATTTTAGATGTGTGGACTCATTTAACCCTAACAACAACCCTAAGAGGTAGATGATACTCATTTTACACATGTGGGAATCTGAGGCAGAGAACAGTTAAGTAACTCATTCACAGAACTAATGAACTGCAGAGCAAGGATTTGAACCCAGGCAGTCTGGTCCCAATGCCTATGCTCTAAACACTCTGCTATACTGCTTCTTAGGTCTACAAGTACTCAATTCCGAAGATGAAATTTATAGATAAGCTATTTGTATTATTTCTAAAAGCTGAAATATAAAGTCTCGATTAAAGTTCAATCAGGGCAAATTTCAGTAATAAAATCCTAATACATTTCAAAAAATTCTCAGTTTAGTCCTTTCAATTCAAGTCACCTGATTACATCTTTGAAAAACTAGTTTGCTGTAAGGTGCAGAATCATTAAAAATACAATGACTAGGCAGGGCTTCCAGAATGGCTGTGTGAGCGCAGGGAAACCTCCCCTGTGGAGAGACATATATTAAGCTGGTCAAAACTAACAATCATTCAAAGTCTCTGGAGATTGATCAACAGGCTTACAACAAATTGAGAAGCACTTATTCAATAAAAACTACAGAAACTCCATAAGAACAATGGGAGGCTGTGGCATTCACGACAGGGACTGCACCTGTGGCCCCATAGCTCTGCCTGAGGAGGAACTGTTCGAAGCGGCTCAGCAGCTGTGTATAGATCAGCTCCCTGAGATAGAAAAGCTATTTGGGGTGGATTTCACAACTGGGAAACATTGGCAAATCCCATTTTCCATAGTTCCATGCTGTGGAAGGCCTATATTGAGTGGGTGGTAGAAGCTGGATGGCAGCACCTATTTCCCACACCCAACTCCAGCTAAATACAGATTATCCAGGTGGGGCAGCTGGTAAAGAGTATAGTCAGTCCCCCTTCCTGCACTGCTCTGTGCTACAGGAGAGCCAAAGAGGTGGGCTCGGCAGCCCAGTGGTAGCTCCCATCTCCTTCAACTTCCTAGGCTGAAGAACTAGTCCAAGTACATTTAGCATCTGGTGAACAATGGCTTTGATGTGGAAGATCCGTATTGAGTGGTAGTAGCAGCCAGGAGGGAGCACCAGCTCACCTCCCCCCTCCAAAAAAAATCCTGTACAGCCTTGCTCCATAGGGAGGATCTGGTAGAGCAGACAGTGAGGAGGAGTTCCCCTTTCCACCCAGCTCTTGCTCTATAGCAGAGATTCTGCTCAGGGGAGTGTATGGCAAGCCTCACAGACTAGTAAACCCTTCCCCTGACAAGGGGCTCAACTTTAACAGATCGGAATATGGAGCAAGTTATACCACAAGGCATTGTCAAAAACAACAGAGCAATCACTAGCAATTAGTACAGTGTGATGCCAATAGAGGTAGACCATCTTAATGGGAGATCAGGGAAGAGAGTGTTAAAGAGAACCCAGTTAAAGCCATAGTCATTCCTAATGGTCAGAGAGGTTGTGCACATTCTCAAGGCTGCTCCCTCTGAAGAGAGACATCAGAGGTTGCACTGAACTGGCAAGTCACTAAACAAATAAACAACCAAACAAGCACAACAAGCCCTGGAGTGTGGGAGGGGTGTTAGTATCCAGAGCTGCTGTAATAAAAAGTTGAGATGTACAAAAGACAGGAAAGTGTGACCCTTGTACATGTGTGTTTTTTTTTTTAAAGCAGAAAACAAACTGCCTTTGAGGGGGCCCAGATGTTGGACTTATCAAAAAAGTTCAAAGGAGCTATTATAAATATATTTATAGAAGTAAATGAAATTCATGTTTAAAGAATTAAAGAAAGATGTTATGACAATGTCTTATTAAACAGAGAATATCAGTAAAGAGAAATTATAAAAAAGGACAAAATTTATATTCTACAGTTAAAAGTACAATAACAAAAATGAAATATTTACTAGAGGGGCTCAAAAGTAGATTTTGAGCTGGAAGAAGAATCAGAAAATTTGAAGATAGATTGATAGAGATTATACAATCTGAAGAATACAGAATAAAAAAGAATGAAGAAAAAATGAACAGAGCCTCAGAGAAATATGAGACACCATTAACACACTAACATATGTATAATGGGAATACCATAAGGAGAGGAGAGAGAAAAAAGAGCTGAAAAAATATACCGATAAAAGGATTGAATAAATAAGTAAATTAATTGGGGAAAACAGAAAAACCTCCCATGTAGAAGATATTCAAATATTAACCAGGTTATCTGATTCTATTATTTAAGACTTCATGAATATGTTTCTCTATGTTCATCCCAATTGCCACTTGGAAGTCAACTGAAGCCATCATTTATCTTGTCCAGGTTATTGCAAAAGCCCTCAAATTTCATCCTTATATTATGGTCAAAGTTTCTTCTAAAACTAAAATTCAGTCATATCTGACTATAGGTCTCCTACCCTGCACTCAAACTATTCTCCTTAGATGTGGCTTATTGGTCCATTTGGAGCTTTTCAGAATCACTACAGTACTTATTTTTAAGAAGAGGTCCCTGGCCCATACCCCATACCTACTAGATTGGACCCACTGAGGAAAGAGGCCAAAGACCAAGTAGTGCTTTTAACAAGCACCACCCTCACTCTCCTCCCCCACAATTCTTCTGTACAATAAAGAATGAGAACCACAATGAACAGGCCCCTGCTTATGTCTTTATCCTTAGCTCTTGTTGCTCCCCTAAAGTTTCAAATGGTGATCATGATGTGACCACAGTGGGCTATATTGTAGGAGAGGATAACCAGAGATTCATACACTATAATAAATAAATGCTTATAATGATTTAAGGAATCATAATTCAACTGTGTGAATAAATAAACCATTAATTCCATTTAAACATGGTGGTCTAAATGCATGCATTTCTCTTCCACCTCTTGAAGCCAAACTAATATTTCAATAAATGTATTAAAAAGACATGGACACACAAAGATAAAAAGAATAAGAGGGCTTCCCTGGTGGTGTAGTGGTTAAGAATCCACCTGCCAATGCAGGGGACACGGGTTCAAACCCTGGTTTGCGAAGATCCCACATGTTGCGGAGCAACTAAGCCTGTGTGCCACAACTACTGAACCTGTGCTCTAAAGGCGGCGTGCCTAGAGCCCGTGCTCCGCAACAAGAGAAGCCACCACAATGAAAGCCCGCGCACTGCAACGAAGAGTAGCCCCCACTCGCCGCAACTGACTTCCAAGTAGCAATTGGGATGAACATAAAGAAACATATTCATGAAGTCTTAAAAGAGAAAGCTGGTGCACAGCAACGAACACTCAACGCAGTCAAAAATGAATAAATTTTTTAAAAAAGAATGAGAAAGGAGGCAACAGCACACTAGGTAAGTAAACAAAATCTCAGATGGTAGAAAGTAAATGGGCAAAGTTAGCAGATCAGAGAAAGCTGAAATCCAAATGTGATAGCTATTAAGATGTGACCCTCAATCTCTTATTCCAGGGATTGCGACTGACTGACAATCCCAGGTGCAGGACTATGAATCCATCACTGTGTTTCCATCAATACCATGCTTCCCACAGGCTACTCTCAGCCATGACTAAAAGCAGCAGGACTACTAAGGCAGGCTCATTTTTATGAGATATGGGACTCTGAAGGCCCATATTGGCTCAAGGACTCCCAATAGGCCTCACCAAATCTTTCTTGGAAGAGTACCTTAATCTAAGACTCTTCCTACCCTTTCTCCTCCAAAGGAGTTAGACCTGCATAACCTGTGATGGCTCTCCCAGCCTCCTTTGGCTCCTTCTTCTTTCATTTTTGCTTACAGGTAGTTTCCCAGTAAGTTTCTTGCATATCCAATCCTTTCCTGGCATATAATTTTTATAGAACCTGAACTATCACACCAAGCTTGCACAAGGCAAGGCAGTAAGAAGCAAGCTGATAAGTCTACCAAAATGCTCCCAAAAAGGTTCAGGAAATAGAAGCAACATGTATCTTAGAAACCAGGGGTATACAGTGGAGCAGGAGGATTGGCTGAACCTTTACAGGAGCAGTTTGACCCTGGATATCCTTGACCAAGCAAATTATCCCTCTCTTACCCCCTTTGGAGACTTTAGACACCAGACTCATAGCTCACATCAAAATGAAGTGCTGTACTTAAACAGGAGGATTAACTGTAAAGTTCATGTGTTAAATAAATAAGCATGTTAAAATAAAGACCCTTACCTCCTTCCCCGACTTGGCTCCTGGAGCTATTGCAATCAGGCTTAGACATGAATACCCGCCCCCCCTCCCCCCCATACACACACCCCTAGCCCAAGGTATAAGACTGAAAGATTGTTCTCTGTCAAACTGATCTGCTTAAGAACAAAACACCTACAGATACTGACACCTATGGGGCTTTTGAAAACTGGTCCAGTCCTTGTTAGATCACCTGTAATTAAATTACTCATGTAAAGAGTTTCCAGGCAACTGTTTAAGACTTCCTTCTTAAATATAAAAGGACAGCCAAGGATCACCAGACATTTGAGGAAAGCCTCTAAAAGGAAAGAGACTAAAACAAACAAATAGGACTTTCCGAGGAAACCATTTCCAGTATAAGCAAAGCAAATAAAATTTCAAAACATATACTATTTTGAGATAGGTAAGAATGATATGAAACCTATGAAACAAGAATAGGAAACTATATAATACTAATAATTTAAAAGAGAAACATTCATGGGGACAAAATAAGCCCTTAAAAATAGAAAATGAGAGCCAAAACAGGAGACTCAAATAGAAGGGTTAGAAGATCAAGTTGCATAAATATCTCAAAGTAGAACAAAAACACAAAGAGATGGAAATAGAGAAGAAAAGGTTAGAGATAAAGATCAATCCTGTGAGCCTTGACCCTGATATTAATTTGAATAACAGCAACTCCAGAAAAGAAGAACAGAGAAACTGGAGAGAAGGAACTTGTCTAAGAAATAATACAAAAAAATTTCTCCAAAGAACAACCTTCCAGATTTAAAAAGATATGCAAGAACCCAGCATGACTTTTAAAAAGGCCCACACTAAAGCAGAGCATTGTGAAATTTTGGTATACTAGGGTAAAGAGAATATCAGTAAAGTTTTCAGAGAAAGAGAAAAGGGCCAGGCACTGTTCTAAGTGCTTTATTTTTGTTAATTATTCTTCTCAATAATTCTAGAGGTAGGTTAGATTATTATGTCCATTTTTAGATGAGGAAACAGACACAGAGAGGTTATGTGACATTCCCAAGCCACACAGCTGGTAAGTAAGACATGAACCCAAGCTATCTGATTGTATAAGCTTTTATCCATATGATATACTTCCTCATAATTCTAAGAGCAAGCTACTTCCAATCTAGAATTCTACACCCAGCCAAACTATCAGATTGTTGAGTAGCATAAAGACATTTTCAGATATCTCAAAAAATATACCTTTCCTCCAGAAATTACTGAAGGACATACTCTAACAAAATGAAGATGAAAACTGAAAAAGAATATAGGAAATTCAGGAAACAAGGAATCCAGAACAGATAAAGGGCAAAGATAATTCCCATGATGATAGTCCGAAAGGCCAAGACTGCAACCAATTTAGAATGAAACAGATGAAGGGCTCAGGGAGGGAGCTCTTTGTTGCCAAGAAAAAAAATGATAAATTATCTGATGGGGTTAAATGTACTAAGAGAAGTTATATATAGTTCAGTGGGGTACTCTGGGGATGAATTAGCTATAATACATAGTAATGAAGCAATGAAAGAAATAAGTTAACTGTTTACCTCAGGTATAACAAATTGTACAAGAAATATAATCACATTACATTAATGCCTCAAATATGAATAATGTTTTAAAAATGGGGGAAGGCAAATGAGGAGGGACAGAAGGTAATAGCGTAAGAGAGCTACATCTTTCATAATAGTAAGTCAATACTGATAATATCGAAAACTATAAAATCAAGAAAAAGAAATATAAGCATATAATGTTACTAAAGAAATAGCAAAATTGCTTACAGTGGTTGCCTTAGATAATAAACTGGTGGTGTTGGAATGAATTAGGACGGAAACTGCCTTTTGCTGTTATTAAAAGTAGTATGGGGCTTCCCTGGTGGCGCAGTGGTTGAGAGTCCACCTGCTGATGCAGGGGACACGGGTTCGTGCCCCAGTCCGGGAAGGTCCCACAAAAAAAAAAAAAAAAAGAGTTAAAAGTAGTATGATTTAACTTCAAAACTTATATGCTTATATTACTTAGATGAAAGTAAAACTCAAATATATAAAGAACCAGAATAGACCTTTATATTTAATCCATCAAAACTCATATATTTATGATTATTGAAGAAAGAGGAGACATTAAGTAGAGATAAGATCGGTGAGATTTTGAATATTTAAAAATTAAAAACTAAACAAAACAAAATTTACTACAAGGAAAAAGTAAGTACTGCTTGCTAAAACAGTCACTAGGAAAACATATACAAATTTGTTAAAGATGGGGAATAAATATATAGTTATCCATTTTTAGAATTTTCATTTATAAAGTATATACCAACAAGGACCTACTGTATAGTACAGGAACTCTGCTCAATGTTATGTGGCAGCCTGGATGGGAGGGGAGTTTAGGGGAGAATGGGATACGTGTGTATATATGGCTGAGTCCCTTTGCTGTACACCTGAAACTATCGCAACATTGTTAATCGGCTATACTCCAATATAACATTAAAAGTTAAAAATAAATAAATAATATAGTGTACTTTTTTCATTGTTCCCTAACCCACTTCTTGGGCTTCAAGGTGCATTTCAATTTATAGGGCATATTATCCGTACCTCAAGAAAAAAGTGTAACAATGAGTTTCAAGTGATTTGGGAAAAAATATTCAATTGGTTGCATTCTCCCACCAATTCCCTATGACATACTGAACTTTAGAACTGTTGGGGCTGGGTGCAAACATTTTCTTACACAGTTGTCAATCCACCATTTGCTGAATATTTATCTATATATATACACACACACAGATATCCACACATTTAAAATACAACAGAACAGGGACTTCCTTGGTGGCACAGTGGTTAAGAATCTGGCTGCCAATGCAGGGGACACGGGTTCGAGCCCTGGTCCAGGAAGATCCCACATGCCACAGAGCAACTAAGCCTGTGAGCCATATCTACTGAGCCTGCGTGCCACAACTACTGAAGCTCGTGCACCTAGAGCCAATGCTCCACAATGAGAAGCCACTGCAATGAGAAGCCCGTGCACCGCAATGAAGAGCAGCCCCCGCTCACTGCAACTAGAGAACGCCCCCGCGTAGCAATGAAGACCCAACACAGCCAAAAATAAAAATAAATAAATAAATTTTAAAAATTAAAATAAAATAAAATACAACAGAACAAAATACTAAAGACATACAAGACAGAAAAGAGAGAGAGTACAACTGTGAACTAAGGTCCTTAGAAAGTCCATTTTTCTAACTGAAACTAAGGTGATACCAGGGATCTCTAATAAGCTTGCTTTGTAAGAAGCTGAACACCAGTCAAGGCTCTCCTCTTTTGGGGGAATTTTAATTTTATATTTACAAATTATAAAGCTCCTTGCACAGGATAACAAAGCTGATGCGATGTGCTGAAGCTGCAAAAGCATATCACCACCAACAAAAGGAAACAATTTCAAGCTGTTTTGTCTTTTGTTTAAAATTCATTTATTAGGCAATTTAGTGTTTGTTCTCCTCTATAATATTAAAAGAAAAAAATATTTTGGTAAAACAATAGAAATTTTAAAAAGCATTACCTAAACTGTGGTAAGACTCATTCAGGTCTTGGATACTGTGAACTAAATATAAGGCTTTTTTTGTCTGTAGACTGATGGCTCTCTCACTTTAACATAAGCATTCATTTTATACTCTCCCAACTTATATGTCATTTGATCCACTGGTAATGAAGTACTAAAACCCACAGTTAAAACTGTTTTTTTCCCCTGTTTTATTTCTTGGTTAATTACAAGGTTCAAACAGACCACTAGAAATAACTTCCTTTTAAAATTCTCAGTTTTGTCCATTTTTATTCTCTTTTAAAAAAAATATGGCATGGGTCTCATTAATGTCATTAGTTGTGATGCCTGCTGAGAGAAAATGCTGATTTTGTGAGCATGGAATCAACTTTCTGAATTAAAACGGTTTTTGTGAGGGTACTTCTTGCATAGTATTTATTTTCTCAGAAGGCTTTCACTGTAGGAAATGCTTTAATTAATGTGATAGGTGCCAGATTACCAAATCCACATTTATGTAATGAGATCATATAAAATTTCTTGAAACACGTCCCTTCACTGTTCTCAGCTATTTAACCTTGCTGCAATCTCAAACTCACTAGGAAGCATAAAAGAATTTTAAGAAGCTTCTTTCCCCAGGAAGACTAAACAGACATTTCCTAGCTTCATATTTGTGGATTTCGAGACAAAGGTTACTCTTGAGTGAAGCAATATCTAGTGAGTGAAAAGAGATTAGGAAACAGAGAGGGCAGGTGAGGAAAGGGGAGGGAGAAGGGGGGAAGAGCATCATATGCTGAGTTTAGGAGCCACTAGGTCAAGGACAGAAGGTGCCAAACAATACTATGATACCATGGGGCCACTACTGGAGAATAGACAAAAAAAAAAAAGTATGGGTGGGGCAAGGAGGGGAAACCCAAGGTGTAACCAAGATTACTCTGAGGAAAGACACCAGATTCAAAGACACAAAGTCCAACTCAGGATCCTGAGATAAAGTCAGTTCCCCTAGGAGCCAACACAGAGGTAAAAATGGTACTGCCTAACACAGATACAGCCACTGCTGTGACAAACTACCACAGGTGAGTACCCACACGGCACTGCATAAGTCTTCAAAGGAAATCATTATGACGTGGGGCTATTAAAGAAATAAGGAATATTGGAGAAGAGTGCAGAGAAGTGAGGTGTAGAATAGGAACCTGGTATTTAAAAAATGGTTAGAGTACTATAGAATAAAAGGGGGATGTTGGACTTTTAAAAGGACAGTATAATTACAGTAATCCAGACTATAAGGTACATTGTGACTTTACAGGCACTGAAATTAATGGGGAATATTTAGAAATAGCATGCATTCAGAGATGCATACTCCTCTGCTACACACCTTATGATCAGATATCTAAGTATTTTAAATGTTGGGATGCATTCACTAGGATGCTAACAAACACTACTGAAATAACATTAAATGAAGAAACAGTAGATGCCAAAAAACTTTCTACTCAGTGTTTTCTAAAAAGTAGATGGGTAAAAATTAAAAGCACTACTGGATCAGCTACTGTATATCAGGGTGAGGTATATATATTTTTAAAGTATTTAAAAATTCGATGTTTCTTGAGGGTGAAGACTATATATTGCATATTTCTGTTTACTGCAAAATGTCATGCACTACCCTTGGTAGATGATATATATAGCAGACAATACATGTTTACAAAATAAGATTTTGAAAGAATGTGAACCCAATGGAATATATATTGAAAAAAGGACAATCTGTATATCGTTATGGAGTGAATTCCAGAATATACTTTAGTAAAAAAAAAAGATGCAGAATAGGGTGTAGAATATGCCACCTTATATGTAAGAAAGAGGGAAGTATACAAACATGCACATGTGTATGTGTTTACAAACACACATACATTTATAAATTTTAAGAAAAGACAATCAAAAATAAACCAAAGCAAATGAAAGTGATTACTTATAGAGGAGGGAGGTAACAGGGATTGAAAATACACTTCTTTTTTTTATTATAGTTTGTCTTTGGAACCATGTAGATTGTTTCGCATTATTATAAAATAAAATGAAATTTTAAAAAGTACCTAGAAATAAAATTCAAAATGATTCAAATAACCCATTAATATAGCAAGTTGGTAAGCTAAACCACAAAGAAGATTTTAAGTAATTTAAAAATTTTTAAATCATTTTATTTTGAAATAATTTCAGACAGAAAATTACTGAATGTTTTGCTTCTATGAACCTAGCCACCACTTTTCCAGTCATCTCTGCTCTCATGGTGCTTTATCATTCTTAAAAAATGGTTTTAATGCAATTACAATAAAAATGATGGCCAATGATGAGGTTTCCAACCACCCAGCCTCTCCTTAGATTTCCAGTCATGTTCAGACAAAAGGAAGATGCCATCAGACCTGTCCAGAAGTGTTGCTTAAAAGATGCCTGGGGCTTCCCTGGTGGCGCAGTGGTTGGGAGTCCGCCTGCCGATGTAGGGGACACGGGTTCGTGCCCCGGTCCGGGAAGATCCCACATGCCGCGGAGCGGCTGGGCCCGTGATCCATGGCCGCTGAGCCTGCGCGTCCAGAGCCTGTGCTCCGCAACGGGAGAGGCCCGCATAGCACCAAAAAAAAAAAAAAAGGATGCCTGACTTGACCTTTTGAAACAAAAAGCAGTTAAAGTGTGACCCAAGAAAGACTGCTATACAAAACCTGGAAGTGGGCCCCAAAAGTATTGCATGCCAGACACCCAATTCTGAAGCTGACCCCATAATAGTCACAGTTGCCATCCACTTGTTTTGAAGGCAACATGGAATGGTGATGATGAACAACAGGGCCTTGGGAGTTTGACAGAACTAAGTTTGAATGTGGGCTCCTCCGCCATTTACTTGATTGATATGTGAATTTAAACAAGTCACTTAACCTCATTTAAGCTTCAATTCCTTCATCTGTAAAATGGGCATAATACAGTACCTGTATCACATTGTAATGAGGAACTATTGAGACATTTCTTCACAAGGCACCTTGCACTACTAAAATGCTACATAAATGTTAGCCACTGTTGGCATATTATTGTATAATTAATTTTTGTCATTGTAAAACTCTATTCTATTTCAAACTCACAAACGTCTATTCTTAACCATATTGGAAATACAGCAATAGTCTTCCAACTAGAGCATCAGTGGAAACAAGCTAAGTTCTACCCATTATATTTGACAAAATTCTATAATATTGTCTCTTTCTGAAAGCAAACTCATTAGAACTAAGATTCTTTACAGTTATGTTAAAAACCATGATAATAACTTCTGCTTCTAACCATGAAAATTTAATTGGAACAGAACTCTTTTCCCACTCAATTAGAAAACTGAACAAAGATTTTCAGTCATTGGGACAACAGACAGCAAAGGACTATGATTCCTATGGAAAGGGAAATGGAGGGAGTCCATGCTTAATGACAGGCCTGGCTATCATTTTCTACTTCTCAGAACAAGGAGGAAAACAAAGTTGAGCATGGCAGTGTCATTGAGTTGAGGACACAGAGAACACAGTTCAGGGAGGATGAGGGAGACAGAATGTTCAGGGCAGAGTATCAGAGAGAAGGGAGCTAAGGTATAGAAAGAGCTCCAAAAATCTGTACAAAGAACTCCATAGGTCTTTATCTTAATAATAATTTGTGCATGTAGAGGTTGAAACTCCATGAGGCTGGGCAAAGAGATCCAGGGAGACATTGCAGTTCTAACCAGTCACCACAGAGAGACCTTGCTGAACACTGAAGACAATCAGTAGAGACCTCAGAAAGGTTACATCTAGGTAATGGAGCTAAATTAAGCCCTAGGATAAAGGCTACTTTAGATCTGGACTAATGAAGGAAGAGGCAAATTGTAAAAATGAAAAGGAAAGCTAATCAATACAAACAGACCTATAAATGACAGCTATGAAGGCATTGCAAGGCAGGAAATCCAAAAATATTTAGGAATTTAAAGGATTCAAGGATTCAAGGATTTAAAAGAAAGATTGAACATAATGAGGTAAGAAACAGAAGAAATAAGAACAAAAAGGAGCTTCTAGAGTTGAAAAAATACATTATCTTAAATGAGAAGCTCACTGGATGAACTAAACAGAAGATGAGGCAACGTATGAAAAAAAATCAATGAACTTGAAGACACAGAAACAGGAATTTCCCAAATGTAAAGCACATTTCTCAAGAGATAAAAAAGACTTAAATTAAAATATTGAAGCCCAGTGACATGCAGAACAATATTAAGGGGTCTAAAGTACATGTAATTGGAGCCCCTAAAGGAGAGATGGGAGAGGTGGAGACAGAAAAGAATCCTGAAGAAATAATGTCCAAAATTTCCCCCAATGTTATATAAACTATAAACCCACAGATAAAGGAAGCTCAAAGAGTCTCAAGGAGATTAAAATGCAAAAAAAGAAAGTCACCAAAGCACACCATAAACAAACTGCATAAAATCAGTGATAAAAACAAAATTTTAAAAGCAGTCAGAGGAAAAACACTGCATAAAGGAAAAACAAAGATAAAACATCAGTTCATAATAATAATATGGTCAATTCATCAAGAAGGCATAACAATCCTAAATGTATATGACCTAATAACAGAACTTCAAAATACATGAAAGAGGGGGAGGGGCAAGATAGGGATAGGGGATTAAGAGGCACAACCTACTATCTATAAAATAAATAAGCTAAAGGATATATTATACAGCACAGGGAATATAGCCAATATTTTATTTAAAAAATATGTGAAGGGCTTTCCTGGTGGTGCAGTGGTTGAGAATCCGCCTGCCGATGCAGGGGACATGGGTTCGTGCCCCGGTCCAGTAGGATCCCACATGCCGTGGAGTGGCTGGGCCCGTGAGCCATGGCCGCTGAGCCTGTGCTCCGCAACAGGAGAGGCCACAGCAGTGAGAGGCCTGTGTACCACAAAAAAAAAATAATAATAAAAAATAAAAAATAAAAAATATGTGAAAGACAAAAATGATAGAAATGCATTAAGTAATAGGCAAATCCACAATTATACCTGATAAGCAGGAAATCAATGAAGATACAGAAGAGTTGAGCAATACTATTAGCTAGCTTGAAATAATTAATATTCATATAACACTACACACAAGGGCAGATTATGCCTTCTACTTAATTGTACATGGAACATTTGCCAAAATAGGCCATATTCTGGGCCATTAAAAGAAAAGCCTCAAATTTAAAAGGGTTCATGGCATACAAAGTATGTTCTCTGATCTTAATTAATTTAGAACTCAATATTTGAGTTTAAATATTAGGAAATTAAATAAAACATTTCTAAATAACCCATGGACAACCAAAAAGGGAAAAGAGAAAATTTTCTGAACTAATAAAAATATGGAATGTCACTACAGCAGCACTAAGGGGGACATTTATAGCAATAAACACATACATTAGAAGAGAAGAAAGGTCTCCATTCAATGATGTTAGCTTCCAACTTCAGAAACTAGAAAAAAGATAAGCAAATTAAACCAAATAAGTCCATAAAAGGAAAAAATAGAGCCCAAAGGGAAAATAAATGAAATGGAAAAATATAAGAAAAACAACAGGAAAAAAATAAACAGAACACTGGTTCTTGAAATAGGTCAATGAAAGTGATAAACCTCTGGTCAGACTGATCAAGATAAAAAAGAGAGAGAGAGAAAAGAGATGAGTTAATACTAAGGACAAAGAGAGATGATATCACTGAAGATTTTAGATGCAACAAGAATAATAAATGTTATAAACAACTTCATACCAATAAATTTCACCAAATTAGATTAAATGGACAATTTCTAGGAAAGATATAAACTATCAAACTTGCTTAAAAGAACTTGCTTAAGAAGACATAAATGGAATAGTCCTATACTATATTAAAAATAGAATTTTTAGTTAAAAACCATCCCTCAAAGAAAATTTCGACCCAAATGGCTTCACTGACGAATTCTACCAAACAAATAATCAAGAAATAGTATCAATTCTATATAAAGCACTCTCAAAAACTAAAAAGGAAAGCACACTTCCCAACTCATTCCATGAGGTCAGCATTCCTTCAATACTAAAACCTGATAGACATTACAAGAAAAGAAAACTATTGATAAACATCCAATTTCCAGGAATAAAGGTTGGTATAACACTATAAAAATCAATCTGTAAATATAATTCACCATGTTAATAAACTGAAAATAAAAAATACATGATCTCAATAAATGCACCAAAAGAATTTGACAAAACCCAACATCCATTCTTGATAAAAACTCTCAGCAAATGCAGAATAGAGGCGAACTTCTTCAACCTGAAAAAGGTCACCCACAAAAACGTTATCTCTAACATCATACTTAACAGTAAAAGATCAAATGTTTTCCAAGATCAGGAATAAGACAATATCTGCTCTTACAATTTGTATTCAACATTATACTGGAGGGTCTAGCCAGTGCAAAAAGGCAAGAAAACCAAACAAGAGGAATCTAGATTGGAAAGAAGAAAAAATGCTGACTGTATTAAAGATGACATAATTGACATAACAGTTCATATAGAAAAAGATGGAACTACAAAAAACCCCAGAACTACAGAGTTCAGCAAGGTTGTAGAATACAAGACTGATATATAAAAATCAATTGTATATATACATTGTAAGAGAAAAAAAAGAAATTAAAACTAAAAATATACCATTTATAGTAACATCATATATATGAAATACATAGAGATAAATCTCATAAAATATGTGGAAAACATTTACATTAAAAACCACAAAATGTGGGAATTCCCTGGCAGTCCAGTGGTTAGGACTCAGTGCTTTCACTGTGGAGGGCCTGGGTTCAATACCTGGTGGAGGAACTAAGATCCCACAAGCCACGAGGAGCAGCCGAAAACAAACAAAAAACCCTACATAATGCTGCTGAAAGATATTTTTTTAAACGCAAATAAAATAGAGATACTGGGTTATGGGTTGGAAGACTCAATACTGTTAATATGTCAGTGTCTTAGTCTGTTCAGGCTGCTATAACAAAATACCACATACTGGGTAGTTTATAAACAACCGAAATTTATTTCTCACAGTTTTGGAGGCTAAGACATTCAGTATCATGGAAACAGCATAGTCACACTCTGGTGAGAGCCTGTTACCTTGTTCACAGCCAGTGCCTTCTAGCTGTGTCCTCACATGGTAGAAGGAGGCTAGGGAGCAATATGTTGTGTCTTTTATAAGAACATTGATCCCATTCATGAGGGCTCCAACCTCATGACCTAATCACCTCCCAAAGGTCTCACCTCCTAATACCATCACATGGGGCATTAGGATTTTAACATATGAATTTGGAGGGGGGAACATAAACATTTGGACCATAGCAGTCAGTTCTCTCCAAATTATTCTATATACAGGCTGTACTTACTTTGCACAGTAATGTGTTAACTGAAAAATGTGCATATTAGAACAAAGCAAGGTGAGGCCTTGTTTCCAATATGCACATGTTTCAGTTAACACTGTACCATGCAAAGGTAAGGACCACCTATATTCAACATAATCCCAATCAAAATCCAAGGAGACTTTTTTTTGGTAGAAATTAACAAACTAATTTTAAAATTCATATGGAAATACAAAGAACCTAGAAAAGCATAAACAGTTTGGATAAAGTAGAACAAAGTTGGGGTACTGATACTGATATCAAGACTTATTATAAAACTACAGTATTCAAGACGGTGTGGTATTGCCCTAAAGACAGACCAATAGGTCCACGGAACAGAATAAAGAGGTTTGAAATAGACCCTCACTTACATGTACAACCAACTTTTAACAAAGTTACAAGGGGAATTCAATGGAGAAAGGACAGTCTTTCCAATAAACAGTGCTACAACAATTGTATATCTGTATGCGAAAAGAAAAAGAACTTGTATCTATACTTGGTATCAGATACACAAGTATTTACTCAAAATGGATCACAGACCTAAATGTAAAACCCCAAATTATTAACTTCTACAAAAAAAAAAGAAAAAACAAAAACAGGGGAAAACCTTTCTGACTGACGTTGGTTTAGGCAAAGATTTCTTAGAAACAGCACCAAAAGTATGATCTGCAAAAGAATAAATTGACAAATTGGACTTCATCATAATTAATGACTTTTCATCCTCAAAAGATACTGTCAAGAAAAAGAAAAGTTGCTGCCTGGCTAAAATTATTTGCAAATCATAAATCTTATAAAGGACTTACATCCAGAATATATAAAGAATTTCACAACTCAACAACAGGAAAACTACTCAACATAAAAAGGGCAAAATGTTTGAACAGACAACTCAACAAAGAAGATATTTGGATGTCAAATTGGCCCATGAAACAATGTTCAACATTATTAGTCAACAAGGAAATATGAATTAGTAACAAAAGGGGATACCAATACATACTTAGTAGATTGGCTAAAATTAAAAAGACTGATCATACCAAGTGTTGCCAAGGATGCAGGGGAACTAGAACTCTCATACAGTGCTGGTGGAAATATAAAATGATACAGTCACTTTGGAAAACAGTTAAGACAGTTTCTTAAAAAGTTAGACATACATCTATCATATGATTCAGCCATTACACTCTTAGTCATTTACCCAAGGGAAATAAAAGGATATACAAATAACTGAATTTCAGAGCAAGTTTAGTTGCAGTAGCCCCAAATTAGAAACAACCCACATGTCTATCAAGAGCTCAATGAATAAACAACTGGTATATTCATAAAATGAAATATTACTAGCAATAAACAAGAACTATTGATACACACTACAGCAGCCTAACCAAAGTGTACGATTCCATTTATATAAAACTCTACAGAAAATGTAAACTAATTTACAGTGACAGAAAGCAAATCAGTGGTTGCCTGGAAAATGGTTGGGGTTGGAGGGGATGCAGGGCAAGGCAGGAAGATGGGATTACAAATGACCATGATGAAACTTTTGGTCCTAACAGATACTTTCATTATCTTAATTGCAGTGATGGTTTAACAGGTTTATACATATGTCAAAGCTTATCAAATTGTACACTTCAAATGTGTGCAGACTTTTGGATATCAATAATATTGAAATAAAACTGTCAAAGAAAGACAACTGACTCTTTAAGGTAAAAATAATAACAATATACCTAGGGTTGATAACATATAAAGAAGCAAAAGATACAAAAAGAATAGTGCAAAGGATGGGGGGAGGCCATATGGAGACAGAGTGCTGTAAGGAGCTTATATTGTATGTGCAGTGGTAAAATGTTATTTGAATGCAAACCACAATAAATTAAACATGTACATTTTCAACCCCAGAGCAACCACATTAAAAAAAAAAGAGGTACAGCTAAGAAGCAAAGAGTGAAAATAAACTCACACATAAAAAGTACTCAACAAATTTAAAGGTGGCAGGAAACAAGAGGAAAAAAACAAAAAACAGATGGGAGGAATAGAAAATAAATAAAATCATGACACAATCAAACCCAGACACACCAATAACTACATTATATTGGTTTGGCCAAAAAGTTTGTTTGGGTTTTTCTGTAACATCTTATGTTATGGAAAATATGTTATGTGGTCTAAATACTTCAATTAAAAGATAATTTCTGTCTCAATAAATTTAGAAAGACTGAAAATATACACAGTACAATTTCTGACCACAGTGGAACTGAAACAGACAGTAATAATAAAAAGATACTTAGAAGAGCAACAATTATTTGGAAATTCAAAAACACTGTAAAATAACCCACAGGACAAAGAAGGTATTACAAGGGAAATTAGAAGATATTTTGATCTTAATATAAAAAAAAGTTGTGAGATACAATTAAAACAATTTTTAAAACAGAAGCTTATACCTTTAAATGTTTACATGACAATAGATTTAAAAGTCTGAAATCAATTTCCATTCTAAGAAGACAGAAAAACAGCAAATTAAATACAAAGTAAATAGGGGGGAAAAAAAGCAGTTAGTGACCTGGAAAATGAACAAAAAATAAAGTCAACAATATAAAAGCTTGTTCTTTGTAAAGATCAATAAAAATAATAAGCCCCTAGCTATACTGACCAAGGAATAAGAGAGAAAACATGAATTATCAACACTGAGAAGGAAAGAGGAGACATCACTACAGAGATGTGAGACAGAAAATTGTAAGAAATACTATAATCAAGATATATCAATAAATCTAATAAATAAAATGAAATTGACAAATTCCTGAAAATACTCAAATTATCAAAATTGACACAAGAAATAGAAAAATCTGAATAGCATTGTCTCTATTACAGAAATTGAATATATAAGTTAAAATCTCCACATAAAAGAAAATCTCAGGCTCAGATGGCTTCATTAGTAAATTCCACCACACATTAAGAAAAAGTAAAACCAATTCAACACAAACTGTTCAAGAAAACAGAGAAAGGAGCTCATTATATGAGACCAGTATAACTCGATTCTACTGATAACAAAGCCAGTAAAAACTTTAAAGAGAAAACTGGAAAGCAATATCCTTCATAAGCATTGATACAAAAATCCTTTAAAAATGTAAGTATAGGGGCTTCCCTGGTGGCGCAGTGGTTGAGAGTCCGCCTGCTGATGCAGGGGATACGGGTTCGTGCCCCGGTCCGGGAAGATCCCACGTGCTGCGGAGCGGCTGGGCCCGTGAGCCATGGCCGCTGAGCCTGCGTGTCCGGAGCCTGTGCTCCGCAACGGGAGAGGCCACAACGGTGAGAGGCCCGCATACCACAAAAAAAAAAAAAAAAAAAAAAAAAAAAAAATATATATATATATATATATATATATAAGTATATTGACTCTATCTATATATAAAAAGTCTAATACACCATGACCAAATAGGGTTTATCCTAGGGATAAAAGATTGTTTTAATATTCAAAAATCAATGTAACTAATAGAATAAAGAAGGACCATATAAAAACCTCAATATACAAATAAAGCATTTTAAGAAATTCAATGCTTGTCCATGATAAAAATTTCTACAAATTATGAAGAGAAAAATTCCTGAACCTAATAAAGGGCATTTATGAAAAACCTACAGCTAATATCATACTTAATGATGAAAGACTGAATGCTTTCCTCCCAAGATCATATAAGTGGATGTTCTAGCCAGGGCATTAAGCTAAGAAAAAGAAACAAAAGGCATACAGAATGGAAAGAAATAAAAAGTGTCTTTATTTGCAGATAACACACTATGCAAATAGAAAATGCTAAGGAATCTTTAAAAAGCTACTAGAACTAATAAGTAAATTTAGCAAGACACTGAATATGAGGTCAATGTACAAAAATCAATTGTATTTCTATATGCTATCAACAATTCTAACTAAAAAATTTTTAAATAATACCACCATTAAGATTTCCATTCTCCCCAAATTAATATAGATTCAAAGTAATGCCAATCCAAATTCCATGCTTTTTTTCCTGCAAAAATTGACATATTCATTTTTTATGGAAATGTAAAAGACCTAGAATAGCTTCAACACTTTTGAAAATAATTGTGGGATTTAGGCCACTGGGTTTTAAGACTTAATGAAGACTAATCTAGACAGTGTGGGTCTGATATAAAGATAAACATATAGATTTGAATAGAAAGTACAGAGATAGCCAACACATTATTTTTGATAAAGGTGCCAATACGGAAAGGGAAGGGTAGTTTCTTTCAACAAATGGTGCTGGCATAACTGGCTATCCATGAATCTCAGCCCTTACCTCACATGATACATAACTCTTAATGTCAAAATGAATCATAAGTCTAGAGTAATAGCTAAAACTAGAAGAAAATACAGAGGAAAATCTTCACAAATTTGATGTAGGTGAAATTTCAAGACACAAAAACTATGACCTATTAGAGAAAAAATTGGTAAATTGGATGTCATCAAAATTAAAACCTTCTGCTCTTTAAAAGATTCCAGTTAAGTATATAAAATGGAAAGCCACAAATGGGGAGAAAATATTTGTAATACATATATTTGACAAAGGAAGTCTATCCAGAATATATAAAGAACTCCTACAGCCAATAAAAAGAAGATACACTCTTCAATAAACACACAAAGATTTAAAAAGATATTTCAACAAAGAAGATATATGATGGCCAATAAGTACATCTTTGGTTATCAGATAAATGCAAGTTAAAGCCATAAGAAATACCATGACATACTTACTGGAATGGCTCAAATTTTACAAGATGACAATACCAAATATTGGTGAGGATGCAGAGCAACTAGAACTCTCATACATTATTGGTAGTAATGTAAAATAGAAAATCACTGTGAAAAATAGCTTGGCAGTTGTAAATAACCCAGCAACTGCACTCCTAGGCATTTATGCAAGAAAAATGAAAATATATGTCCACTCAAAGATTTGTACACAACCATTCAAAGCCCCAAACTGGAAATAATCCATATTTCTATCAACAGGAAAATGGATTTTTAAAACTGTGGTATATTCATGCAATGGAGGGGAATTCCCTGGCAGTCCAATGGTTAAGACTCCACGTTTTCACTGATGCGGGCCTGGGTTCAATCCCTGGTTGGGGAACTAAGATCCGACAAGCCACGTGGTGCGGCCAAAAAACCAAAACATATACCTAGGTAATCCATGTAATGGAATATTACTCAGCAATGAAAAAAGAACCACTGGTATAACAGACATGGGGATGAATCTCAAAACCCTTATGTTAAACAAAAGAAGTCATATAAAACATACAATTTCATTTATGTGAAATTCCAGAACACAAAACGAATGAGTATAACAGAAAGTATCAATAGATCAGTTTGGAGCAGGGATGGGGATAATGACCACAAAGGAGCACAATGGAACTTTTTGGGATAACCAAAATGTTCTTTAATTATAGTGCTGTTACACATAAGTATATATTGGATAAAACTCATTAAACTGTAAACTTAAAATAGGTGTATTATATTGTATGTTGAATTACACCTCAGTGACATTAATTTTTAAATGTACATATCTAATTTTGAAATAATGTTTGACAGATTGTATTTTCTAAAAATAGCCAACAGCAATTTTTCTGATAGCACATGCTCTTCTAGAACCATGCCATTCCCCATCAAGACATGGTGTATTTCCCGTTCTCCCGAGTCTAGGTCCTTAAAGATGATAGGACTTCAACTTAGTCCTCTGTATGTCTGTTGCTTTCAACATTTACCCTTGGAACTCAGCTGCCATGCTGTGAGAAAGCCTCTCAACATGGAGAGGCCATGTGAAGTGTGGCCAAGAGTCCCAACTAAGGTCTCTAAGTCAACAGCCAGCATCAACGGCTAGACATACGAGTGAGTGAGCCTGCAGATGACTCCAGACCCTAGTCCTTGAGTCTTCCAAGATCATGCCCCAGACACTGTGGAACATACAAGCTCTATTCCTGCTCTGCCCTGTCCAAATTGATGACCCGCAGAATCTGTGAGCATAGTAAATGGTGTTTTATCCCACTAGATTTTGGGATAATTTGTTATGCAGCCATAGTACCTAGAACACCATTGAGGTCAAGCAAAATGTTCTGATCAGAACTGTCTATTAGTTCTAAATGAAAATGCATTCTTGATTTTGTTTATTTGTGCTCGAGTGGCATCACTAATGATGTGTCATACTGTACATTCCATTTCTTGACGTATTACTTTATTTGTAAACATTTGTTGAGCATTTACTATGTATAAAAATTCAAGCTTGCTTAAAAGTCAAGTAACTTTCATAAGGTCAAATTTGAACTAAAGTCTTCCTTGTTCTTCCTCATGGCACTATAGTTCCTATTACAGCAGTCACCACACCTATTGTGACTGGTAACCAGACTGACCCACTAGAATATTTTTGTTATACCTCTGAAATCTTTCTTCCTCATCCAGCTCTATGATCTTTTTTCTTGCCATTACTTTCAGCTCTCTTGGTTCCTTCATCCATCATGTTTGCTGTGTGTAATACCTCCCACTCTGGCACAATCCACCCACACAGTTCTCATCTCCTAAATTGTAGGCTAATTAGTGCTGCTGAGGGACTACCAGCATGTTGATAAGTGCTGCTACAAACTCCTTGCATCCAGCCCCAGCTGGGTCCCTGAGGCAGCCTAGCAATTTCTCCTCATATCTCCTTTCAATTCCTCTGAAGTGCAGTTACAAATTCTCTTATCTCTCTACTCTCTACTACCACTGCTACTCTCAGCGGGTGGCTCTGCTTCCTACTTCACCAAAAAAATCAGGCTATCAGCTGAGGGACTTAACGTCCTCTGCTTTCTCCTCCTGCCTAAAGACCCAGCTCTGTCTTTGCCTAGTCTTCTTTCTGTCTCAGTGGAAGAGGGGCCCAACTCCCATCTATGCTTTAGACCCATCGTCTATCTGTTGCCTATCTAAGACCTCACTCCATCAGTATATCCTTTTCCTTTCTATTAGCTCATTCCCCCCAGCATAAAAAGATGCTGAAATCCCTTCTTAAACTCTACTCCTATTCCACATGCCCCCCCACCTACCACTATCTCTCTTCTTCCCAGTCTAGTCTCTTGAAAATTATTCTATATTTACTTTCCCCACATCCTCACTACCCATTCCTTCCTCAGCCTACTACAATCTGGCTTCTATCCCCACCACAACACTGAAACTGCTTTGGTCAGGGTTCCCACTGATTTCCGTGTTGCCAAATTCCATGGACATTGCAGTGATTCTCTCAGTCTCTTTACAGCATTTGAAACCACAGAAAATCTCTCTCAGCTTCTGTGACCTCATTTTCTGTGACAGATGATAATTTTCCTACTTCTCTATCACCTTCCTGGTTCCTCTTTCTCGACCTATCCTTTTTTTTAAAAGCTAAGTGTTCTTCAGGATCCTGGCCTTGACTGTGTTTTATTTTCACTGTGGTCCTTCAATATCTTGTCTTTAAGTAATCATATGTATTTCCAGGATTTCATCTGCTACCTACATGATGATGCTCAAATTTTTTCTCTTTTGCTCTGACATTGGTCCTAAGTTTTAGAGTAAAATATCTAACTGCCTACTGATCATCAACATTTATATTTCAAAAGTTCCTCACACTCAGCATGTTCAAAACTCATTTATTCTCCCTGACCCACCTGCCACTTGACAGTGTCTGTTTTTATAAAATAAATAGCACTGCTATCCAACTGGTCACATGAACCAAAAATGTGGGTATTTCCTAGAATTTTCTTTGAACTTCAACCCAATACCAAGTTCTATTGATTGAATCTCCTTAATATTCTTCTGTTTAGCCCCTCATCCAGGACTACTGCCAAACTTTTAATTCAGGCACCTATCTTTTGTGTGGACCACCGCAACTTCCTAGCAGGTTCTCCTTACTTATCCAGCCTCCTCCACTATGCTACTGTACCGGTCTTCCTAAAATACAAAGCTGACTGTGTGACTCCCCTACTTAAAACCTACCAATGGCACCCCACTGTCTAGAGAACACAGTTCAAACTTCTCAGCACTGCTCACAAGGCATTCATAACCTAACTGGTGTATCTCTCACCCTCTCCTCCCCTTCAATTCCAACAAAACCAAACTACTTGTACTTTCCTAAACATGCCTTGCTAATAATTCACTGCCCCACATCTTTGCACATACTTTTCCCTTACTTTCAGTGGCCTACCCCCACCAAGTCCGTTTGTGAATTCCTCATCTTATCACAACAGAATGTCATTTCCCCTCTGTACGACAACAGGGAATGCTTATATGTTTATAGTTATTCCACTGTTATTAGTTTCCTATTGTGGCTGTAAGAAATTACTTTGAACCTTGCGGCTTAAAGCAACACAAAGTTGTTCTCTCACAGTTTTGGATGTCAGAAGTCTGCAATGAGTCTTACAAGGCCAATATCAAGGTGTTAGCAGGGCTGGTTCCTTCCGGAGGCTTAAGGAGAAAATCAGGTCCTTGCCTCTGACAGCTTCTAGAGGCTGCTGACATTTCTTGGCTTGTGGCCACATCACCCTAATCTCTGGTTCTTTTGTCACACTGCCTTTCCCTACAGCCAAATTTCCATCTTCCTCCCTCTTATAAACACCCTTGGGATTACACTGAGCCCACCGGTATAATCCAGGATAATCTCCTCATCCTAAAATCCTTAATTTAATCACATCTGCAAGATCCCTTTTTGAATGTAAGGTAACATATTCACAAGTTCTAGGTTAGGATATGGACATCTTTTGGCCATGGGGGAGCATTACTCTGCCTTCCACACACCATAACGATAATCATTTATATATGAATGCCTCCCTGACTGCACTATGACTTCCTTCAGGGTAGGTTTGTTTTTGTCTTCTCAGTATCTGACATATAGTAAGAAATTAATAAAGGTCTCTTAAATAGATCTATCAAAGGATTCATGTTGGGAAGTAGGGGTTGAAATAAGACTGGCCTGGTAATGTGGGTCTAGATATCAAACATCAGAATTTTAATTCAGTCCTAAAACAACAGGACAACAGGGAGAACCATTAATAATTATATGTTCCCAAGATTAGGAAAAATGATGAAAGTAGTAATTAAGGAAGATAAAAATGGCAGTAGTTAGCAGAATAAATTAGATGGGGTTGGACTGCAGAGTACCCAATAAGAAGATTCTTGCAGTAGTTGGGCAATGAGAAGATTAGGGCCTGACTGAGGCACTGGTAAGTAGGAATGGAAAAGAGAGAGAAAGGTATAAGATTTATGTTATTAAAAATGATAAGACAGGGCTTCCCTGGTGGCGCAGTGGTTGAGAGTCCGCCTGCCGATGCAGGGGACATGGGTTTGTGCCCCGATCCGGGAAGATCCCACATGTCGCGGAGCGGCTGGGCCCGTGAGCCATGGCCGCTGAGCATGCATGTCCGGAGCCTGTGCACCGCAACGGGAGAGGCCACAACAGTGAGAGGCCCGCGTACCGGAAAAAAAAATAAAAAAATAAAAAAATAAAAAAGATAAGATAAATTAGCCTTAATAATAAGACAAATTGGTGTCACTACTCCATAATATGTTCGCATTTATATAATGCACAGTACTGAAGAGATTCATCTGATCACACCTCCTTCCTCATACTGTACTTTAAACTTTATTTTCAGAGAAACATTCTGGCTTTTACTTTTACAGAGTAATAATGCTTTCACCAAAACTCACTTGGACATCCAATATTATTCTACAGAATCTATTTAGGTAACATATGTGAAACCCTAATATCACAGGAACAAATACTCAACATGGACTAATCCAGTACTCTAAATCAAGCCATGGGTCTATTCTATTTAAATAGATGATTTTTCAGGTACAATTTGACTTTTAAAATTTAATTTTGTTGAAGTGATGAAAATCAATACTAAAAAATCTACTTTGAAATAACTCATAATTTTTAGTTACTAATCATTTCAGGGGAATAAGGAATAGGAGAAAAAGAAAAGCAAAATAAAGCACTGCCAAGTATTACAGATAGGGTTGCTTGATACTATAGTGCATCCCTGTCATACACACCATCCCCATGCCAGTTATCAATCTACTGTCTCTCAGCTCCAAATCTACCCTTCATTGCCTGCCCTGCACTACTGGAGCTGGACTCTAAATCTTTCCAACCAGCACAAAATTAAATTTTGTCAGTAAGGGGCACTGGAGGGACACTGGAGGAGAAAGAGGTTTGCCCTCCTGGTTCCAGTGTGTTTTTCTGGTCAGGCTCCTGCAGTGTGTAGTTTATCTGCACTGCCCAGTGGCCAGCAGCATGCAGCACCTTTCTATGAGCAGGCAATTTTGCAGCAGAGCTTCCTCCAGCACACCCTCTGTCAGCTTGCTGAAAGTTCAAAGGTGAGGCATGTCCTCAACTAAGGACGGCTTCCCCTGGACTTCGGAGTCCCACTACCATGATGTCTCAGTGAACTTCTTTGTATCAGTTGAGCCATGGCCACGCCCTCTCCTACAAGGTTTGGATCTCAGCCATGCCAGGAGGGAGGCCAGCCATCTTGGAGTGTTCTATTTCAGCTCTTGGGTTTGTGGCTGTTCCCTGTCTGCTATTCCGGTATTTTTTCCAGAGTTCTCTAATTCTGACTAGCCAATTCCCCACTATTACAGTTTAATATTTTCATATTAAACTTTGCCTGTTCAAATTACTGTTTTGTTTCTGTCTCCTGACTGGACCTTGACCAATATACCACCTCTACCCGGGAAGGAAAAAAAAAACCCAACATTCTGACTGGGCTCTAAGAGGCCTTTGATATGACTAGCTTATCTAAAGTGATGAAATATTCCCGGTAGATACCCCAAAAATTCATTGTCTGGAACAAATGATTGTCTGGAATCACAGAAATTAAACTGGTCACATACAGAATCAAAGGAAAGAGAGACATTAGTTTTAGAATTCTTTGTTTTAGAATCGAACATTTATAAAAATGTATTATAAAACCAACAACAGAAAGTATGCTTCATTTCATGATTTTTTTTTACATAATCAATCTATACCTGCCTATTCTGATGAAATCAAACTAGCTCTGCACTCACCTCTAAGGATGTCCCTACATGAGAATTTTATGACGTGTTCAGGACTCTTAAGCCTTCTGGTGGGCACTCCACCACTGGTTGACAGATGATCTGTTCCTCCAAATTATTTTACAGACCTAAAACTCTTACTAAAATTTACAGTTTAAAAGGTAATCACTACCTATTTCCTTATATTTTTCTGAGAAGACTGCCAAAATCATATTATAAGAAACAGCCTGCCTAAAATAATTTCCCTATCTTTTGATTACCAAAAATATTAAAATTCAGTTTTAATAAACAGTGTCAGACTAGATTTTTAAATAGTCTCTTTCTAATTGTAGAACACAATATGTCCTTATTTTGGTCTCCTATTCACAGTGACAAATTATTCACTGCTGTCATATGTATCCTGAATTGGTACTTGATGAGGACATCTGATCCTATGGTAGAATTTTAGTACTGCTTTAGAATGGAGCAGCACCAGCTACTACAACCTAACTCAAACATTAACTAAGTTTAAAAATTACTTGGTGTGGCAGATTAAAGATGGCCAGAATTTTTTCGTCATCTCCCCCATTCAGAGGTGGGATCTATGTCCCCTGCCTTTCAATCTCTAGGTGGGCTCCATAACTTCTCTGACCAGTAAAATATAGCGGAAATGAAACTGTGTCAGTTTCCCTGTGAGCCTGATGGAGCATTTTCCTTAATATATTACCCAGGTTCCTGTCACCACACCACTCTGGCCTTTGGTTGAGATTAGTTTTAAAATATCAGATTTTGTGCATGGCTAGCCTAATAGTTGTCAAATTTTATTTAAAAGAGGACATAAATATCACTTTACTGTAATTTTATCCCTTTAATTATTCTTGGCTTAATTGAGTAATTATTAATTACTTAATAGGATCTCCTGATAAATTTCTAATTGTTTCATGTATATTTGAAAAACTGTTATTAATTCCTCTTTGCTGAAGCATTAACAGTATATTAAGGCAAAGAAAAGTTTTAAAAGATACTAGTAATGCATTTGCTTTGATTACCTTAAGAGAAAACTCCAACAGAAAGTAGCCACCATGTAAAATCTAAATGGGAAAGGGAAACTCGCTTTTTTTATTTTAAAAAATTGGGGGGAATTTTTTTGTCTAACAGTATTAAAAGAAAAAAAATTCATGTCTTGTCAGAGCCTAGAAAAACTAACTTTACTATAGCTTTATTTTTTAAAAAGAGACAAAGATGAAATAATTAAAATAAACAAATGGAAATGGTAGAGGTAAAGTAAGACTGAGGTGGGCGAGATGAAGGTAACTCCAGAATGAATCTAGGGTGAATTGCAGTGGAAGATAGGGAAATTATGGCCCACCTACTATGTGCTAAGCAAGAGATGAGGTGCTTCACAGTTTTCACGATCCTTACTCTTTGAACCACCTCTGAGGACAGTATTACTACCCTCACTTGACACCTAAGAAAGCTGAGGTTTATGGAACTTAAGGTCACATCACACAGGACAGATTTGGAATGTCTGACTCCAACTCTTCCCATGCTTTTCCTAAAATGGATCTGTAAGAAAAACTTTAAAACCTTTAGCTATAACCCACTTAGTATTTAACAACCTCAAACTTTCCTTGGATTTAATAAGAACACAGCAGGATAGTATTGTTCTTAGTCTTGTGCAAAACACCGATGTTTTAGCTTTGGCTGCGTCGGATCTTAGTTGCAGCATGCAGGCTCTTCGTTACAGCACACAGGCTTCTCTCTAGTTGTGGTGCATGGGCTCCAGAGTGCACGAGCTCAGTAGTTGCGGTGCACAGGCTTAGTTGCCCTGCGGCATGTGGGATCTTAGTTCCCCGACCAGGGATTGAACGTGCGTCCCCTGCACAGGAAGGCGGATTCTTAACCACTGGACCACCAGGGAAGTCCCCAACAAAGACGTTTTCAAATAACATGAGGGGCGGTGATAAAATTAAAAAGGTAAAGGTTAGTTTTCAAAGGTCAGTAAAAAAAATAATAAACACTGGATAAACAAATAATTAAGGTCAGGATGCAAGAAAAACTTGGTAACATTTTCATTCATATATTAGAAGTGCTAAAAAATGTACACATTATAGAGACAAATTGGCAACGCTTTTCAGAAAACCTGTATTGCTTATTGACCTTGCACTAAAAAATGAGTAATTTGGAAATCATTCCCAAACAGTAGTCTGAAAATTCTCTGGCAGAGCATACCACAGGGAGATCAGCTCGGCTCTTTGTGACCACCTAGAGGGGTGGGATAGGGAGGGTGGGAGGGAGGGAGATGAAAGAGGGAAGAGATATGGGGACATATGTATATGTATAACTGATTCACTTTGTTATAAAGCAGAAACTAACACACCATTGTAAAGCAATTATACTCCAATAAAGATGTTAAAAAAATTCCCTGGCAGATATTTCTGAAGAGTAAACAGAATAGATAAGTTCTACCCTGTTAATGGGGAGGAAATACAAGGAAGCCAAAATAAAGGTAAATACCATAGACAATACAAGGCCAATTCAAACAGACTAGTGGAATTCTTTCCAAAGCATTTCAGAAATGGCACTTATGTTGAAATTTTAGGTTCATTTTGAACGAAATGCCTTTTGGCACTACTTCCTAAGCATCCAGTAAAGAAAACAAAACAAGATTCATCTGTGCCCTGAGTTGCTCTCCCTCCTTAATTACTATCAAGGATGAGGATCTTCTGTCTGGATTACTAGATTTAAAGGTGTCCATGTTTTATTTCAATCTATACTTACCCTGGGACTTAGCATTCTGCATAGAATAGGTATCTAATGAGCCTTTCCCCCACTAAGACTGATGAATGCTTCTGTGAACAAACAAGACTCCCACTAAGCAAAATGCAAATATATAAACACTGTAGACAGATTTTTATCTCTAACCTCATAAGCTGACAAAATAAAATGGCTCTACTCTCTTTCCCTTAGGATAATGTATACCTATTCCCTGTACATAAGTCCTAAGTGTACAGCTTGATGAATTTTCAGTGAACTCACCCATGTAACCAGTACCCAAATCAAGAAATAGAACATGACCAGCAAGTATGTCAGAAGGCCCTATTATGCTGCCTCCCAGTCACTACCACCCCCAAGAATTACCTACTATTTTGATTTCAAATGTCATAGATTAGTTATGCTGTTTTTGTACTTTAAATAAATGGAATCACAGGGTAGGTAGTCTTTCATACCTGGCCTCCTTTACTCATCATTTTGCTTATGAGATTCATCTATGTTTTATATGTAACAAAGGTACATCTATCCTCTTTACTTTGTAGTACTCCATTGTATGAATACACTACAATTTACTTATGACATTCTACTGCTGTTGGACATTTGAGTTATTTCTAATTCAGGGCTACTATAATTCTGCTAAAAGCATTCTTGTACCTGTTTTTTGGTGGACATATGTTAAGGAATTTCTGATGGGTATATACCTAGGAGTGGAAATGCTAGGTTATAAGGTATCTACATGTCAGCTTTGGTATATATCCCTAAACAGTTTACCAGAGTGGCTGAACTAATTTACACTCCTATTAGCAGAAAGAGTTTTGGTGGTTTTATGTGTTCATCAACATTTAGAATTGTCTGTCATTTTCATTTTTTAGTCATGTTGTTGGGAATACAGTGGTACCACCCTGTGGTTTTAATTTGCATGTCTCTGATGACTAATGAAGTTGTGTATCATTTACTGATCATTTGGATAAATTTTCTTCTCTGAAATATCTTCCAAGTCTTTTGTCCATTCCTGAGACTTCCTGATCTGTCTCTGGGCTCTCTACAGAATTTAGTTTGAGGATACTTAGACTTGAATTTCTCATAGGAGATGGGCACTACCTACTACCATAACTAATTATATGACCTCAGTATAGCAAGCTGCCAAGCAAGCTTACACAGCAAAGTAGTCTGGATATGCGAGAGTGCTAAGTCAAGTAAGAAGGGATAAACACAGCATTAGAATCATGTGATAATCACAGTATTAGAATTAGGACTCCAACTTTGGAGTCCTAACCATCAAAGTGTAACACAGCCTATTTACCTTTTATAGGTGTAATCTTTGCAAAAAAGGCAGAAACTTTCTTTTGTTCATCAACTATCACACTGTTCCTTTATGGTATCATCCCTAGAATCCCCAATAAATAGACAAAACTTATGTAACATTCCTTCATTCACTCAATAAATATTTATTGAATACCTACTTTGTGTCAGACAGTTCTAGATTCTCAGCGTAAAGCTGTGAAGAAAACAAAAAAATAATCTCTGCCTCCAATTCACACACACACACACCTTTTTGTGTACAGCAGAGGGGCATATGAAGCCAAGGGCAGCTGGGCTCTAGGATATAAAGCCTGAGGACTAACAGTCTGACATGTGTGGAAAATATGGGCTTTAGAGTCCAAAAGACAGATCAACGTGGGTTCAACTGGCTCTATCATTTCTGTTTATCAATCAAAAAGTTCTTTAACTTCTCTAATCCTCAATATTCTCAAACACAAAATGTAGGTAACATATATTCTGCAGGATTTCTTGGAAGAGTAAATGAGATGACGTATATAAACAACACCTAAAAACAGGCCTGGCATTTTAAATAGTGAGGCACATGGCAGCAATGAAAAAGGGGAATGTGCCTATTCATTTGGTTACAGATGAAATCTTCACCTCAAACAGAAACAAAACTGCTTCTGTTTATAAATACTGCTCTTTTTGATGTACTATTACTAAAATCATTTAATTATATAGTCAATTATTCATGCTACTGGAGAGGTGAGCAGTTAAGATATTTCAAAGCAACAGTTCATATAACAAATAAAAACCTTTTTTTTAACTGCTTGGCAAGAACTTAGGGGCACACAATGAGTAGCAAGTGGCTAAATTTACTATCAAACTAAGTAAATCTCCGATCCTAGCCATTCATCTTCTGCAAATCAAATTTAGGCTTTGGTCAAATTACAAATTATTTCTTATCAAGATCTTTCAAGACTCAGAAGTTGATACCATGCTTGTCAATGAAAGGTTCCACTGTAAAAAATTTGTTGTACTTATATAGTCCTTGGGTATATCCTCTTTCTAACACCAAGTGCCTATCATTTTGTACATGAGAGCAAAAATAAATGTGGTCTCAAATTGAGTGTACAGTATGATCCAAAAACTGTCCTACGAAATCATTTCTACCAGGTTGTTTTGTAAGTGATGGAACTGGTTTCTAAAAAGAGGATAACTTAATAATAGGAACCAGCAATTCCAGAGTCTCCACTGATGAGGACTGACCTAGACTTGAAGGCCCTGATCACAGATCACCATAACAAATATAGTAATGAAAAAGTTTGAAATATTGGGAGAATTACCAAAATGTGACATAGAGACATGAAGTGGGCAAATGTTGTTGGAAAAATGGTGCTGATAGACTTGCTCAATGCAGGGTTGGCACAAATCTTCAATTTGTAAAAAATGCAATATCTGAGAAGCTCACAGCGAAGGGCAATAAAACAAGATATGTCTCTATATATTGTTGATTCATTAATATTGAACTCAGGGACAAGAGTCCTATAACTCAGCAGTCCCCAACCTTTTTGGAACCAGGAACCGGTTTCGTAGAAGACAATTTTTCCATGGACGGGGGATGGTGGGGGTGGGGTTGGGGGTTGGCAGGGGATGGTTCAGACAGTAATGCAAGCGATGGGGAGGATGGTTCAGGAGGTAATGGGAGTGATGGGGAATGGCAGATGAAGCTTCCCTTGCTTGCCTGCCGCTTACCTCCTGCTGTGCGGCCCGGTTCCCAACAGGCCACAGACTAGTACAGGTCAGCAGCCCCGGGGGGTTGGGGACCCCCTGCTATAACTCATGCCTGGATAAGCTTATCTAACACATGTATTTTCTCTGTAGGGCACAATGAAACCTTCTTGTGCTTAGGAACACTAGACAATACTTCAGCACTACTCTTGGGGACGACTTGAAGCAGCAAATTCACAAGCAAAAAGCATAGAAATACAAAAAAGTGTAACACTAAACAGATCGCAAAAAGAGCCCTTGTTTATATCATGAGAACCAGAACAAGAAGGCAGAGTGCGGCTTGTTCGACCTCAGCTGGGAATGTGTGCATTGAGTGATTCAAATTTTTTGCTGCTCTGCACATGTCTCTGAATGACTGTGAAAGTGCCACACATATTCGTTTTGAGGTTACAAATAAATTTTAGAAAGTAGGCAAATTTGCAAATACAGAATCTGTGAATGGAGATAGACTATGCATGAATGTTCACAGCAGCATTATACATAATGGCTAAAAAGATGATACAAGCTAAATGTCATCAACTAATAAATAAATATATAAAATGTGGTATATCCACACAAGGGAATGTTACTCAGCCATAAAAAGGAACGAAGCACTGATAAATGCTGCAACATGGATGAACCTTGAAGACATGTTAAGTGAAAGAAGCCAGACAAAAAGGTCACATATTGTACGATTCCATTTTAATGAAATGTCCAGAACAGGCAAATCCATAGAGACAGAAAGTAGATAAGTGGTTTCCAAAGGTTAGGGAGGGGTTAGATAGTGTGTACCTACTAATGGGTATGGGGTTTCTTTAGGGGGTGATGAAACTGGTCTGGAAATAGACAGTGGTGATGATTACACAACTCTGTGAATATACTAAAAGCAACTGAATTGTACAATTTAAAGGGGTGAATTTTATGGGGTGTGAATTATATATCCATAAAGTTATTAAAATAGGCCCCACTCCTTATATGCTCAAATTTTTGTGGTCTAATTATCCATTTTGTAGGTGAGCATATAGGTTATGAGAAAAGTTTTAAAAATATTTATTTTAAAATAACTGTACTTAACAGAAAGTACAAAGATAGTACAGAAAGATTCTGTGTATGCTTAACTGAGTCTCTCCTTATGTAACTAACTGTAGTACAATATCAAAACCGGGCAATTGACATTGGTACAAACAACAGACCTTATTCAGATTTCACCAGTTTTATATGAACTGGTGTGTATGTGTAGAGCTAGTCAATTTTATCACCATGTGTAATGTAAATTCACACAGCCACCACAACAGAAATATGGAATTATTCCACAAAGATCCCCCACAATGATCCTAACGTACTATCCCTTCCTTTATATTCACACCTAACCCCCATTTCATGCTGTTCACACAAGTTTTGTGGTCCCCAGCACCCATCAATCACTAATCTGTTTTCCAGTTCTATAATTTTATCACTTTGAAAACTATATAAAGAAAATAATACAGTATATGAACTTTAGAAATATTCTTTTAAAATACAGACTAGGGCTTCCCTGGTGGCGCAGTGGTTGAGAGTCCGCCTGCCGATGCAGGGGACACGGGTTCGTGCCCTGGTCCGGGAAGATCCCACATGCCGCGGAGCAACTAAGCCCGTGAGCCATGGCCGCTGGGCCTGTGCGTCCGGAGCCTGTGCTCCGCAGCAGGAGAGGCCACAACAGTGAGAGGCCCGCATACCGAAAAAAAAAAAAAAAAAAAAAAAAAAAAAAAAAACAAACAAACAAAAAAAACAGACTAATTCCCAAGTACCGGTATGCATCAATAGGTTTTTCATCTTTTTTTCCTGCTGAGTAGTATTTTATGGTATGGATGTACCACAATTTGTTTAATCATTAACCCACTGTTGGACATTTCAGTTCTTTCTAAATTTTACCTGTTTCAGATAGAACTGCTATGAAAACCTGATTACAGATGTTAGTGTGAAAATAGGTTTTTCTTTCTCTGGGATGTACATTCCATGGAGTACAACTGCTAGACGTACGGCAAACTATTTTTCCATAGTGACTATACCATTTTAAATTACCAACAGCAACATATGAAAGATCCAGTTTCCCCATACCCTTGCCAGATATGGTACTATCATTATTTTTTTAATGGTACCTGTTCTAATAGTTGTGTAGTGATAACTCACTGTGGTTTAAATTTGTATTTCTCTAATAGATAATGATGTTGAACATATTTTCATGTGCTTGGGAGGAAGCTGTACAATCCTTTTTGGGAAAATGTTTCTTTTACCCACCACCTAATTGGATGATTTCTCTCCCTCTCTCCCTTGGCCCCCACTCCCTCCTGGGCACACACACCTATGCAGGCTCTTTATCTCTCCCCTTTATTATTGTTGAGATTGTTTTTTTCCATTTATAGACTGTGCATCTGGTATCATGTCTAAAACCTCCGTCTCCTAGGTCCCAGTGATTTTCTGGTACGTGTTCTTTTAAAAGTTCTGTAGTTTTATGTTTTACATGTAAATCTATAATCGTTTGAATTAATTTTTATATAAGATGTAAGGTTTAGGTTGAGGTTCAATTTTTGGCCTATGGATATCTAATTGCTCTACCACCATTTGTTAAAAAAAACACTATCCTTTCTTCATTGAATCGTGTATGAACCTTTGTCAAAAATCAGTTGGCTGGGGTGGGAGAGAGATGCAAGAGGGAGGAGATATGGGGATATATGTATATGTATAGCTGATTCACTTTGTTACACAGCAGAAACTAACACACCATTGTAAAGCAATTATACTCCAATAAAGATGTTAAAAAAATAAAAATAAAAATAAATTAAAGGGATGTGAAAGTAGAAAAAAAACCAGGCATGATGCAAATGTATATCAATATAGTTTAAGTAAAATATATTTTTAAATATTAAAAAAAAATCAGTTGGCTGTACTTGTGTGAGGCTACTTCTGGGCAATCTAATCTGTTGCACTGAACTCTGTGTCTATCCCTCTGCCAGTACCATACTGTAGTAATTCCTATAGCTATATAAGTCTTAAAATGGGGTGAATGGGGCTTCCCTGGTGGCGCAGTGGTTGAGAGTCTGACTGCCAATGCAGGGCACACGGGTTCGTGCCCTGGTCTGGGAAGATCCCACATGCCGTGGAGCGGCTGGGCCCGTGAGCCATGGCCGCTGAGCCTGCGCGTCCAGAGCCTGTGCTCCGCAACGGGAGAGGCCACAACAGTGAGAGGCCTGCGTAACGCAAAAAAAAAAAAAAAAAAAAAAAAAAATGGGGTGAATGATTCTTTCCACTTTATAATCATTTTTCAAAATTTCTTATTCTTTTGCCTTTCCATATATATTTTAAGATAAGCTTTCTACATCCACAACAAATCTTCCTGGGGATTTAACTGGAACTGGAGCAAATCTATAGAGTAATTTGGGGAGACATGACATCTTTACTATACTGAGTCTTCCAATCCATGAACAGAGTACATTTCTCCATTTATTTAGATCTTTGATTTCTTTCATCAGAGTTCTGTAGTTTTTAATATACAAGACTTCTACATGTTTAGCAGGATTTATATCTAAGAATTTCATTTTGCTTTGGGCAACTGCAAATAGTATTTTGTTTTTAACAGTGGTTTTCAGGTATTCTTTGCTACTATACAGAATACAGAAATATAATTTTGCTATGTTCATCTCATATTGTTGATGAACTCACTTATTAGTTATGGGAGGTTTGTTTGTTTGTTGGTGGATCTTTGGGATTTTATACATAGACTTTCACGTCATCTGCAAACACAAGCAGTTTCATTTCTTCCTTTCCAGTCTATATGCTTATATTTCCTTTGCCTGTCTAATTGAGATGGCTTCCAGAACTAGGTTGAATAAGAATGGTCAGAGTAGACATCACTGCTTTGTTCCCATTCTGAGGGGAAAAACATTTTGAGTAAATTTTTCTGAAAGATGTAGGGTCTATGTCTAGATTCTTTTTCTTGGCATGTGAATGTCTAGCTGTTCCAGCTCCATTTGTTGAAAAGACTATCCTTTCTCCATTGGATTGCCTTAGCTACTTTGTTAACCATCAGCTGACTCTATATGGATCTATTTCTGGGCTCTATTTTCTTTTCTATTGATCTATTTGCTGATTCTTTCACAAATACCACACTGTCTTGATTATTGTAGCTTTAAAGTAAGCATTGAAATTGAGTAGTGTCAGTCCACCAACTTTGTTCTTCTTGGTTATTCTGGGTCTTTTGCCTTTCCGTATGAACTTTAGAATCAGTATGTCAATATCCATTAAGCAACTTGCTAGGATTTTGATTGGGATTGTGTTGACTCTGTAGGTGAAGTTGGGAAGAACAGACTCTTAAAAAATTTGAGACTTCCTATCCATGGACATGGAATATCTTTCATTTATTTTTCATCTTCTCTGATTTCTTCCATGAGTTTTATCATATGTTTTATTAAATTTACATGTAACTATTTCAATATTTTAAGTGTTAATATAATGGTACTGTATTTTAAATTTCAAATTCCAATTGCACATTGCTGGTATATAGGAAAACAATTGACTTTTGTATATCAACCTTGGGACCTGAAACCTTGCTATAATCACTTATTAGTTACAGGAATTTCTTCTTGTTGATTCCTTGAGATTTTCTACATGGACAGAGAATCATATCTGACAACAAAGTTTTATTTCTTCTTTCCCAATCTATAAAGATTTAATTTCCTTATCCTGTCTTATTGCATTAGATAGAACTTCCACATAGGAAGTTGAATAGGAGTGGAAAGCAGGGAAATCCTTGCTTTGTTCCCAATTTTAGAGGGAAAGCATGTAGTCGAAAGTTTTTATTCATCAGTAGGTGTTAGATTTTGTCAAATACTTTTTCTGTATCTATTTTCTTCTTCAGCCTGTTGACATGATGGCTTACAGTAATTGATTTTTGGATGATGAACCAGCCTAGTGTACCATTCATTTCTTTTTATACTGTAATACTATTCCATTGTAAGTAATGTTCCATTTTGTTTACCCACTCATCAGTTGATGATTTGGTTTGTTTCCACATTTAGGCTACAGTGAATGAAAACTGCTGTTATAAACATTTGTGCTCCAGTTTTTGCATGAACATATATTTTCAATACTTGGGTACATACCTTGGAGTGGAATTCCTAGGTCATAGGATAACTCTACGTTTAACTTTTAAGGAACTGCCAAAATGTTTTCTACAGTAGCTGCGCCATTTTATATACCTGCCAGTAATGTATGAGGGTTCCAATTTTTCCACATCCTTGCCAACATAGGTTACAGTCTTTTTCAGTATGGCCATCCTAGTAGGTGTAAAGCAGAATCTCACTATGGTTTGGAATTCTATTTCCCTAATGACCAATGATGCTGAGCATGTTTTTTTTGTTGTTGTTGTTGTTGATTTAACTTGTTGCTTTTCCCTTGCTCTTTTTAAACATCTTTATTGGAGTATAATTGCTTTACAATGGTGTGTTAGTTTCTGCTTTATAACAAAGTGAATCAGTTATACATGTGTATACATGTTCCCATATCTCTTCCCTCCTGCGTCTCCCTCCCTCCCACCCTCCCTATCCCACCCCTCTAGGCAGTCACAAATCACCTAGCTGATCTCCCTGTGTTACGCGGCTGCTTCCCACTAGCTATCCACTTTACGTTTGGTAGTGTATGTATGTCCATGCCACTCTCTCACCTCGTCACAGCCTACTCCTCCCCCTCCCCATATCCTCAAGTCCATGCTCTAGTAGGTCTGTGTCTTTATTCCCGTCTTACCCCTAGGTTCTTCATGACCTGTTTTTTTTCTTAGATTCCATATATATGTGTTAGCATATGGTATTTGTTTTTTCTCTTTCTGACTTATTTCACTCTGTATGACAGACACTAGGTCCATCCACCTCACCACAAATAACTCAATTTCATTTCTTTTTATGGCTGAGTAATATTCCATTGTATATATGTGACACATCTTCTTTATCCATTCATCTGTTGATGGACACTTATGTTGCTTCTATGTCCTGGCTATTGTAAATAGAGCTGCAATGGACATTTCTCCAAAGAAGATATACAGATTGCCAACAAGCACATGAAAGAATGCTCAACATCATTAATCATTAGAGAAATGCAAATCAAAACTACAATGAGATATCTTCTCACACCGGTCAGAATGGCCATCATCAAAAAATCTAGAAACAATAAATGCTGGAGAGGGTGTGGAGAAAAGGGAACACTCTTGCACTGCTGGTGGGAATGTAAATTGATACAGCCACTATGGAGAACAGTATGGAGGTTCCTTCAAAAACTACAAATAGAACTACCATATGACCCAGCAATCCCACTACTGGGCATATACCCTGAGAAAACCATAATTCAAAAAGAGTCATGTACCAAAATGTACATTGCTGCTCTGAGCATGTTTTGACATGTTTATTGACAATCTGTACATCTTCTATGAAGAAATGTCTGTTCAAAACCATTATCAATTTTAATTGAGTTGTCTCTTTACTGTTGACTTTTCAGAATTCTTTTTATATTTGGGATATTATATCCTTATTAGATATACGATTTGCAAATATTTTCTTCCATTGTGTGTCTCATCTTCTGACTTTAACAGTGTCCTTTGAAGCACAAAAGTTTTTCATCTTGCTGAAGTCCAAGTTATCTATTTTTTTCATTGCTTGTGCTACAGGTTTCATATCTATAAAACCATTACTTAATTCAAGGTTATAATTTATGCCCATGTTTTCTCCTAAATGTTTTATAATTCTAACTCTTACATTTAGGTCTCTTATCTCTTTTGAGTTAACTTTTGTATATAGTACGTGGTAGGGGTCCAGCTTCATGCTTTTGTCCACCTGCCCTAGTACCACTGTTTTGGAGAGATTATTCCTTCTCCATTGAATCACCTTGGCACTATTGTTGAAAATCATTTAACTGTAAATGTATGGTTTATTATTAGGTTCCCATTTCACTTCCATTAATCTATATGTCAATCCTTATGTCAGTACCACACTATGTGTATTAAAGAAGCTTTGCAGAAAACTTTAAAGTAGGGAAATGTGAGTCCTCCAATGTCATCCTTTTCCCCCAAGATTATTATGGCTATTTGGGGGTCCCTTGGTTTTCTGTGTGAATTTTATAATCAGCTTTGCAATTTCTACAAAAATGATGGCCCGTATCTTGATAGGGACTACATCAAATCTGCAGATCAATTTAGGAGTACTTTCAACTAATAACATTAAGTTTTTTGAATGATGAACATGGGATGTCTTTCCACTTACTTAGAATGTCCTTAATTTTTTTCAGTAATATTTTATACTTTTCAGTTTACAAGTATTATACTTCCTTGGTTAAATATGCTCCTAAGACTTGAGGACATGGGGAAGGAGAAGGGTAAACTCAGGCGAGGTGAGAGAATGGCAATGACATATATACACTACCAAATGTAAAACAGCTAGCTAGTGGGAAGCAGTCACATAGCACAGGGAGATCCGCTCTGTGCTTTGTGACCACCTAGAGGGGTGGGATAGGGAGGGTGGGAGGGAGATGAAAGAGGGAGGGGATACAGGGATTTATTTGTACATATAGCTCATTCACTTTGTTATACAGCAGGAACTAACATGACATTATAAAGCAACTGTACTCCAATAAAGATGTTAAAACACAAATATGCTCCTATTTTATTCTCTTCAGTGCTATATTAGATTTCTTTTCTTAAATTCATTTTCATATTCTTCACTGCTAGTATATAGAAATACAACAGACTTCTGTATATAGATCCTGTATACTTCAACTTTCCTAAACACATTTATTATATCAAACATACATTTTTTTTTGGTGGATTCCTTAAAGTGTCCTACATACATGATCAAGTCCTCTGGAAACAGAGGAAGTTTTATTTCTTCCTTTCCAATCTGGATGCCTTTTATTTCTTTTTCTTGCATAATTTTCCTGACTAAAATTTCCAGTACAATGTTGAATTAACAGTAACCAGCATTGACATTCTTGATTTATTCATAATCTTGGGGGAAAGCATTCAGTCATACATTATCAAATATGAAGTTAACCATTATTTTTCTTGGGAGCTTTTCATCACATTGAAAAAGTTCCCTTCTACTCCTACTTTGTTGAGTGTTTTTATCATGAAAGGGTGTTGGATTTTGTTAAGTGCTTTTCTATATCTATTGAGATGATCATGTGGAATTTGCCCCATATATTAATAAGGTATATTGCACATTGATTATTTAAAAGGCTCAACCATGCTTGCATTTCTAGGATAAATCCCACTTATTCATGGTATACAATGCTTTAAATAGCTTTATTGAGATGTAATTGACATATATTTTACCAACAAAATGTATAATTTAATAAATTTTGGCATATTCACAGTCATGTAATCATCACCACATTCAATTTTTAATTATTTAATTACCTCAGAAACAAATCCCATACCTATTAAAAGATACTCTCTATTCCCACCATTCTCCAGATCCTGGCAGTCAGTAATCTACTTTCTTCTGTCACTATATGTTTGCCTTTTCTACACATTTTATATCAAGAGAATATATAACATGTCATCTCTTGTGATTAACTTCTTTCACGTAGCATGATTCATTCAAGGTTCATCCACATTGTAGCTTATATCAGTACATCTTTCCTTTAATGGCTGAATAATATTCCACTGGATGTACATACAACATTTTGTCTAAGCATTCATCAGTTGACAGACATTTAGGTTCCACCTTTTTGCTATTATGAATAAGGCTGCTTTAATATTCTCATACAAGGTTTTATGTGGAAATGTGTTTTATTTCTTTTGGGTATATGCCTAAGAGTGAAATTGCTGGGGTATATGATAACTCTGTTTTTGCCTTTTTGAAGAACTATAAAACAATTTACGTGCCACTGGATCTTATCTGCTAGTAGTTTTTAGAGGATAGCTGTGCATATATATTCTTAAGTGAAAACTGTTTTGTAGTTTTCTTTTCTTGTGGTGTCTTTGTATAGTTTTATTACAGGGGTAATACAGGCCTCACAGAATAAGTTGAGAAGTGTTCCTTCCTCTAACTTTTTAGAAGAATCTGTGAAAGAATGGTATTAATTCTTTTAATGTGTAGTAAAGTTCACCAGTGAAGTCACCTAGGTCTAAACTTTATATGGGAAATTTTCTATTACAGTTTCAATCTCTTTTCTTGTTAAAGGGCCATTCAGATACTGTATTTCCTCTTGAGTCAGTTTCGGTAGCTTGCCTCTTTCTAGGAATTAGTCCATTTCATCTAGGTTATCTAATTTGTTGGCATACACTTGTTCATAGTAGTCTCTTATAATGCTTCTTACTTTTGTAATGTCATTCCTGATTTTATTAGTTTGAATCATCTCTCCTTTTTTATTGGCCAGTCTAGATAAAGGCTACTCAATTTGTGGGGAACATTTTGAAGAACTTTTAGTTGCATTGATTTTTTAGCTATTATTTTTCTGTTCTCTTTTATTTATTTCTCTGCAAATCATTATTATTTCTTTCTTTTTGCCTGCTTTGGGTTTAGATTTCTCTTCTACTTTCTTGAAGCAGAAGGTTAGGTTATTGATCTTTTCAACACAGGCATTCATAATAAAAATTTCCCATAAATTTTGGTATGTTGTGTTTCTGTTTTCATTCACCTCAAAGTATTTTCTAATTTCCCTTAAAATTTCTTCTTTGGCTTATTGGCTATTCGGCAGTGTGTGGTTTAATTTCCACATATTTTTGATTTCCCCAAATTTCTTTCCGTTACTCATTTCTAGTTTCATTCCTTTGTGGTCAGGGGATATACCTTGCATGATTTCAATCCTATAACATTTATTTAAATGTATTTGATGTACTAACATACACCCTATGCTATATAATTTTCTATGTGTACTTTAAGATGAATGTATATTCTCCTGTAGTTGGATAGAGTGTTCTATAGGTATCTATCAGCTCTAGTTGATTTATACTGTTGTTCAAGTCTTCTCTTTCTCGATCCTCTGTCTATTTGTTGTATCAATAATTGAAAGTGGGTCATTGAAGTCTACAAATATTATTTTTGAATTGTCTATTTCTCCCTTCAATTATGCCTCATTTTGTTCCATGTATCTCTGTTGTTAAGTGTATATGTGTTTATAATTAATTATATCTTCTACCTGAATGAAGCATTTTATCATTATAAAATGTCCTTTATCTCTAATAACAATTTCTGATTTAAAGTCTATTTTATTTGATTATTACTGAAGCCACGACAGCTTTCTTTTGGTTACTACTTACATGGTATATCTTTTTCTATCCATTTACTCTCAACCTACTTGTGTCTTCATGTCTGAAGTGTGTCTCCTTTTGCACAGCAAAGAAAACCATAAACAAAATGAAAAGACAGCCTACAGACTAGGAGAAAAATATCTGCAAACACTGCGACAGACAAGGGCTTAATTTCCAAAATATAAAAACAGCTCATACAATTCAAAAACATAAAAACAAACAAATCAAAAAATGGGAAGAAGACCTAAATAGACATTTCTCCAAAGAAGACAGATGGCCAATAGACACATGAAAAGGTGCAAATCATTGCTAACTATTAGAGAAATGCAAATCAAAACTACAATGAGGTACTACCTCACACCAGCCACAGTAGCCATTATTGAAAATTCTACAAATAATAAATTCTGGAGAGAGTGTGGAGAAAAGGGAACACTCTCACACTGCTGGTGAGAATGTAAAGGGGTGTAGCCACTAAGGAAAACAACATGGAGGGTTCCTCAAGAAAACTAGAGTTGCTATATGATCCAGCAATCCCACTCCTGGGCATATATATATAGACAAAACTACAACTCAAAAATATACATGCACCCTTATATTCACAGCAGCACTATTTACAATAGCCAAAACATGGAAGCCACTTAAATGTCCATCGACAGATGAATGGATAAAGAAGATATAGTAAATATATAATGGAATATTACTCAGCCATAAAAAGAATGAAATAATGCCATTTGCAGTAACATGAATGGACCCAGAGATTATCACACTAAGTGAAGTAAGTCAGAAAGAGAAAGAAAAATATCATATGATATCACTTAGATGTGGAATCTAAATTATGACACAAATGAACAAATCTACAAAACAGAAAAAACCTCACAGACATACAGAACAGACTTGTCGTTGCCAAGGGGGGAGGGGGTGTGGAGGACGGAAGGACTGGGAGTTTGGGATTAGCAGGCACAAAGTATTATATATAGGATGGATAAACAACAAGGTCCTACTGTGTAACACTGGGAATAATATTCACAATACCATGATAAACCATAATGGAAAAGAATATGAAAAGCAATATACACATATATAACTGAATCACTTTCCTGTACAGCAGATATTAACACAACATCATCAACTATACTTCAATAAAATTTAAAAAAATAAACAAACTGTGTCTCTTATAGACCACATATAATTGGGTCATGTTTTTCACCCATTATGCTAATCTCTGCCTTCTGAGTGTTTAGTCCATTTACATTTAATGTAATTACTAATTACTAATGAGGTACAAGTAAGTCCACTACATACGAACCTTCAAGCTGAAAACTTACATACTAGTTCAAGATGGCAGAGTAGAAGGACGTGTGCTCACCTCCTCCTGAGAGAGAACTGAAATCACAACTAACTGCTGAACAACCGGAAGACGCTGGAATGCACCAAAAGACAACCCACATCCAAAGACAAAGGGGAAGCTGCAATGAGACAGTAGGAGGGGGGCAATCACAATAAAATCAAATCCCATGACTGCAGGATGGGTGACCCACAAACTGGAGAACAATTATACCACAGAAGTTCTCCCACTGGAGTGAAAGTTCTGAGTCTCATGTCAGGCTTCCCAGCCTGGAGGACTGGCAACAGGAGTAGGAATCCCCAGAGAATCTGACTTTGAAGGCCAAAGGGATTTGACTGCAGGACTTCCACAAGCATGAGGGAAAGAGAGACTCCACCTGTGGAGGGCACACAGAAAGTTTTGTGCACACCAGTACCCAAGGGAAAGGGCCAGTGACCCCAGAGGAGACTGAACCAAACCTACCTCCTAGTGTTGCAGGGATTCCTACAGAGGCAGGGGGCGGCTGTGGATCACCACAGGGACAAGGGCACTGGCAGCAGCAGTTCTGGGAAGTAATCACTAGTGAAAGCCCTCCCATACGCTGCCATTACCCCTACCACACAGCCTGTAGGCTCCAGTGCTGGGTTGCATCAGGCCAAACAACTAACAGGAAGAGAACACAGACCCACCCATCAGCAGACAAGCAGACAGAAGTCTTACTGAGCCCTGCCGACCAGAGCAACACCCAGTATTACCCACGACCAGTCCCTCCCATCAGGAAGCTTCTACCAAGCCTCTTAGCCTCATCTACCAGACAGAAGAAGCAAGAAGTACAATGCTACAGCCTACAGAACAAAAACCACAACGACAGAAAGTTAGAAAAAATGAAAGGGCAAAGGATTATGTCCCAGATGAAGGAACAAGATAAAACCCCAGAAAAACATCTAAATGAAGTGGAGATAGACAACCTTCCAGAAAAAGAATTCAGAATAATGATAGTGAAGATGATACAGGATCTTGGAAAAAGAAGGGAGGCAAAGAATGAGAAGATGCAAGAAATGTTTAACAAAGTCCTAGAAGAACTAAGGAACAAACAGAGATGAACAACATAATAACTGAAATGAAAAATACACCAGAAGGAATCAATATCAGGATAACTGAGTCAGAAGAACAGATAAGTGACCTGGAAGACAAAATGATGGAAATCACTGCCATAGAACAGAATAAAGAAAAAAGAATGAAAAGAAATGAAGACAGCCTAAGAGAACTCTGGGACAACATGAAACACACCAACATTAGCATTATAGGGGTCCCAAAAGGAGAAAAGAATGAAAAAGGACCCAAGAAAATATTTGAAGAGATAAGAGTTGAAACTTCCCTAACATGGGAAAGGAAACAGTCAACCAAGTCCAGGAAGCGTGGAGAATCCAATGTAGGAGACCAAGACACACAGTAATCAAATTGAAAAAAAATAAAGAAAAAGAGAAGGGCTTCCCTGGTGGCACAGTGGTTGAGAATACGCATGATGGTGCAGGGGACATGGGTTCGTGCCCCAGCAGAGCGGCTGGGCCGATGAGCCTGCGCGTCCGGAGCCTGTGCTCCGCAACAGGAGAGGCCACAGCAGTGAGAGGCCCATGTACCACAGAAAAAAAAAAAAAAAAAAAAGAAAAAAAAAAGAAAAAGAGAAAATATTAAAAGAAACAAGAGGAAAATGACAAATTAAAATACAAGGGAACTCCCATTAGGTTATCAACTGATATCTGAGCAGAAACTCTGCAAGTCAGAAGGGAGTGGCACAATTTATTTAAAGTGATGAAAGGGAGGAAACTATAACCAAAAACACCCAGCAAGGCTCTCATTCAGATTTAATGGAGAAATCAAAAGCTTTACAGACAAGCAAAAGCTAAGAGAATTTGGTACCACCAGACCAGCTTTGCAAAAAAATGCTAAAGGAACTCCTCTAGGAAGGAAAGAGACTAGCAGCTTAAAAAAAAATACTTTGTACATATACAGACTGCCATATCAAAACCTCATGGGAAAAGCAAACCCAAAAGCTACAATATACATACACACACAAAAGATAAAGCAACCCAAACACAACACTAAAATGGTCATCAAACCACAAGAGAACAAATGAAGAAAAAAGACCTACAAAAACAAACCCAAAATAATTAAGAAAACAGCAGTAGGAATACACATATAGAAAATTACCTTAAATGCAAATGGTTTAAATACGCCAACCAAAAGACATAGACTGGCTAAGTGGATACAAAAAAAAAGACCCATATATATGCTGTCTACAAGAGATCTACCTCAGGGCTTCCCTGGTGGCGCAGTGGTTGAGAATCCGCCTGCCGATGCAGGGGACACGGGTTCGTGCCCCGGTCCGGGAAGATCCCACATGCCGCTGAGCGGCTGGGCCTGTGAACCATGGCTGCTGAGCCTGCGCATCCAGAGCCTGTGCTCTGCAACGGGAGGGGTCACAGCAGTGAGAGGCCCGCGTACCGTTAAAAAAAAAAGAGAGAGATCCACCTCAGCCTAGGGACACATACAAACCAAAAGTGAGGGGATGGAAGAACATATTCCATGCAAATGGAAATCAAAAGAAAGGTGGAGTAGCAATACTAATATCAGACAAAACAGACTTTAAAATAAAGACTGTTGGGACTTCCTGGCGGTCCAGTGGTTAAGACTCAGTGCTTCCACTGCAGGGGGTATGTATTCGGGGAATTAAGGTCCCACATGCCGCAAGGTGTGGCAAAAAGTAAATGAATAAATTAATTAAATAAATTAAAGACTGTTACAAGTGACAAAGAAGAACACTACATAGTGATCAAGGGATCAATCCAAGAAGAAGATATAACACTTGTAAATATATATGCACCCAACATAGGAGCACCCCAATATACAAAGTAACTACTAACAGCTATAAAGGGAAAAATCGACAGTAACACAATAATAGTGGGGGACGTAAACTCTCCACTTTCATCAATGGACAGATCATCCAGACAGAAGATCAATAAGGAAACACAGACCTTAAATGAAACAGTAGACAGGTGGACTGAATTGATATTTATAGAGCATTCCATCAAAAGCAGCAGAATACACATTCTTCTCAAGTGCACAAGGAACATTCCCCAGGACTGACCACATGCTGGGCCACAAGGTGAGCACAAGAGATGGATGTGAAACGCTAACTCTGCTGCTGCAGCCACCAAGAAGCCTGTGTGAAAGCACAGGTCACTATCCACACACACCCTCCCAGGAGCCTGTGCAGCCCACCACTTCCAGGGTCCCGTGATCCAGGAAAAACTTCCCCAGGAGAACATACAGTGCTACTCAGGCTGGTGCAATGTCACACCGGCCTCTACCGCAGCAGGCTCACCCTGCATTCCGTGCCCCTCCCTTCCCCAGCCTGAGTGAGCCAGAGCCCCCTAATCAGCTGCTCCTTTACCCAGACCTGTCTGACCGAAGAATAGATGTTCCCAGGCAACCTACATGCAGAGGTGGGGCCAAATCCAAAGGTGAATCCAAGAAGCTGTGCAAACAACGAAGAGAAAGGGAAATTTCTCCCAGAAGCCTCAGGAGCACCAGATTAAATCTCCACAGTCAACTTGATGTACTCTGCATCGGTGGAAAACCTGAATAGACAACGCCTCATCCCAAATTGAAGAGGTGGACTTTGGGAGCAAGAATATATCTATTTTTTTCCTTTTTCTCTTTTTGTCAGAGTGTATGCCTATTCTTCTGTGTGTGATTTTGTCTGTAGAGCTCTGCTTTTACCATATGTCCTAGGGTTCTGTCTGTCCATTTTTTGATTGCTTATTTGTTTTTTTACTATGGTTTTCAGCACTTGTTATCACTGGTGGATTTGTTTTTTGGTTCAGTTGTTCTTTCTTTTTAATTACTTAAAAAAACTTTTTAATAATTATTTTTTTATTTCAATAACTTTTAAATTTTATTTTATTTTATTTTACATTTTCTTTCTTTCCTTTCTTTTTTTTCTCCCTTTTATTCTGAGCAGTGTACATGACAGGCTCTTGGTGCTGCAGCCAGGTGACAGGGCTGTGCCTCTGAGGTGGGAGAGCCAAGTTCAGGACATTGGTCCACCAGAGACCTCCCAGCTCCACGTAATATCAAACAGCAAAAATCTCCCAGAGATCTCCATCTCAATGCCAAGACCCAGCTCCACTCAACGACCAGCAAGCTATAGTGCTGGACACCCTATGCCAAACAACTAACAAGACAGGAACACAACACCACCCATTAGCAGAGACGTTGCCTAAAATCATAATAAGGTCACAGACACCCCAAAACACACCACCAGATGTAGACCTGCCAACGAGAAAGACAAGATCCAGGCTCATCCACCAGAACGCAGGCACTAGTCCCGTTCACCAGGAAGCCTACAAAACTCACTGAAACAACTTTACCCACTGGGGGCAGACACCAAAAATAATGGGAACTACGAACCTGCAGCCTGCGGAAAGGAGACCCCAAACAAAGTAAGTTAAGCAAAATGAGAAGGTAGAGAAACACAGCAGATGAAGGAACAAGGAAAAACCCACCAGATCTAACAAATGAAGAGGAAATAGGCAGTCTACCTGTAAAAGAATTCAGAATAATGATAGTAAAGATGATCCAAAATCTTGGAAATAGAATGGAGAAAATACAACAAACGTTTAACAAGGGCCTATATGAAGTAAAGATCGAACAAAAAATCATGAACAACACAATAAATGAAATTAAAAATTCTCTAGAAGGGGTCAATAGCAGAATAACTGAGGCAGAAGAACGGATAAGTGACCTGAAAGATATAATAGTGGAATTAACTATGGCAGACCAGAATAAAGAAAAAAGAATGAAAAGAATTGGGAACAGCCTTAGAGACCTCTGGGACGATATTAAACATGTCAACATTTGAATTATAGGGGTCCCAGAAGAAGAGAAAAAGAAAGGGACTGAGAAAATATTTGAAGAGATTATAGTTGAAAACTTTCCTAATATGGGAAAGGAAATAGTTAATCAAGTCCAGGAAGCACAGAGGGTCCCATACAGAATAAATCCAAGGAGAAACATGACAAAACACATATTAATGAAACTATCAAAAATTAAATACAGGGCTTCCCTGGTGGCGCAGTGGTTGAGAATCCGCCTGCGATGAAGGGGACACGGGTTTGTGCCCCGGTCCGGGAAGATCCCACATGCCGTGGAGCAGCTGGGCCCGTGAGCCATGGCCGCTGGGCCTGTGCGTCCGGAGCGGAGCCTGTGCTCTGCAACGGGAGAGGCCACAACAGCGAGAGGCCTGTGTACCACACACACGCACATACACACACACACACACACGCAAAATTAAATACAAAGAAAAAATATTAAAAGCAGCAAGTGAAAAACAACAAATAACATACAAGGTAATCCCCATAAGGTTACCAGCTAATATTTCAGCAGAACCTCGGCAAGCCAGAAGGGAGTGGCATGACATATTTAAAGTGATGAAAGGTAAAAACCTACAACCAAGATTACTCTACCCAGCAAAAATCTCATTCCGATTTCAGGGAGAAATTAACAACTTTACAGACAAGCAAAAGCTAAAAGAATTCAGCACAGCCAAACCAGCTTTATAACAAATGCTAAAGGAACTTCTCTAGGCAGGAAACACAAGAGAAGGAAAAGATCTACAATGACAAACACAAAACAATTAAGAAAATGGGGGCTTCCCTGGTGGTGCAGTGGTTGAGAGTCCAACTGCCAATGCAGCAGATACAGGTTCGTGCCCCAGTCTGGGATGCCCACGTGCCGTGAAGCGGCTAGGCCCGTGAGCCATGGCCGCTGAGCCTGCACGTCTGGAGCCTGTGCTCCGCAACGGGAGAGGCCACAACAGTGAGAGGCCCGTGTACCGCAAAAAGAAAAAAAGGAAAATGGTAATAGGAACATACATCTTGATAATTACCTTAGAAATAAATGGACTAAATGCTACAACCAAAACACACAGGCTTGCTGAATGGATACAAAAACAAAACCCATATATATGCTGTCTACAAGAGACCCACTCCAGACCTGGAACACATACAGAATGAAAGTGAGGGGATGGAAAGAGATATTCCATGCAAATGGACATCAAAAGAAAGCTGGAGTAGCAATTGTCGTATCAGACAAAATAGACTTTAAAATAAAGACTATTACAAGAAACAAAGAAGGACACTACATAGTGATCAAGGGATCAATCCAAGAGGAAAATGTAACAATTGTAAATATTTCTGCACCCTACATGGGAGCCCCCTCAATACATAAGGCAGACACTAACAGCCAAAAAAGGGGAAATCGACAACAACACAATCATAGTAGGGGACTTTTAACACCTCACTTTCACCAATGGACAGATCATCCAAAATGAAAATAAATAAGGAAACACAAGCTTTAAATGATAAAAAAGATGGACTTAATTGAAATTTATAGGACATTCCAATCAAAAACAACAGAATACGCTTTCTTCTCAAGTGCTCATGGAACATTCCCCAGGATAGATCATATCTTGAGTTACAAATAAAGCCTTGATAAACTTAAGAAAATTGAAATCACATCATGTATCCTTTCTGACCATAATGCTATGAGACTTGATATCAATTACAGGAAAAACTCTGTAAAAACCACAAACACATGGAGGCTAAGCAATACACTACTTAATAACCAAGAGATCATTGAAAAAAATCAAAGAGGAAATCAAAAAATACCTAGAAACAAATGACAATGAAAACACAATGACCCAAAACCTATGGGACGCAGGAAAAGCAGCTCTAAGAGGGAAGTCTATAGCAATACAATCCTACCTTAAGAAACAAGAAACATCTCAAATAAATAACCCAACCTTACACCTAAAGCAATTAGAGAAAGAAGAACAAAAAAACCCAAAATTAGCAGAAGGAAAGAAATCATAAAGATCAGATGAGAAATAAAGGGAAAAGAAATGAAGGAAACAATAGCAAAGATCAATAAAACTAACAGCTGTTTCTTTGAGAAAATAAAATCGATAAACCATTAGCCAGACTCATCAAGAAAAAACGGGAGAAGACTCAAATCAATAGAATTAGAAATGAAAAAGGAGATGTAACAACTGACACTGCAGAAATACAAAGGATCATGAGATTACTACAAGCAACTCTATGCCAATAAAATGGACAACCTGGAAGAAATGGACAAATTCTTAGAAATGCACAACCCGCCGAGACTGAACCAGGAAGAAATCGAAAATTATAACAGGCCAATCACAAGCATTGAAATTGAAGCTGTGATTAAAAATCTTCCAACAAACAAAAGCCTAGGACCAGATAGCTTCACAGGAGAATTCTATCATTTAGAGAAGAGCTAACACCTATGCTTCTCAAACTCTTCCAAAATATAGCAGAGGGAGGAACACTCCCAAACTCATTCTACAAGGCCACCATCACCCTGATACCAAAACCAAACAAAGATGTCACAAAAAACAAAAACTACAGACCAATATCACTGAAGAACACAGATGCAAAAATCCTCAACAAAATACTCACAAAGAGAATCCAACAGCATATAAAAAGAATCATAAACCATGATCAAGTGGGGTTTATTCCAGGAATGCAAGGATTCTTCAATATACACAAATCAATCAACGTAATACACAATATCAACAAACTGAAGAAGAAAAACCATATGATCACCTCAAAAGATGCAGAGAAAGCTTCTGACAAAATTCAACATCCATTTATGATAAAAACCCTCCAGAAAGTAGGCATAGAGGGAACTTACCTCAACATAATAAAGGCCACATATGACAAACTGACAGCCAACATCGTCCTCAATGGTGAAAAACTGAAACCATTTCCACTAAGATCAGGAACAAAACAACATTGCCTACTCTCACCACTATTATTCAATATAGTTTTGGAAGTTTTAGCCACAGCAATCAGAGAAGAAAAATAAAAGGAATCCAAATCGGAAAAGGAGAAGTAAAGCTGTCACTGTTTGCAGATGACATGATACTATACATAGAGAATCCTAAAGATGCTACCAGAAAACTACTAGAGCTAATCAATCAACTTGGTAAAGTAGCAGGATACAAAATTAATGTACAGAAATCTCTTGCATTCCTATACACTAATGATGAAAAATCTGAAAGTGAAATTATGAAAACACTCCCATTTACCATTGCAACAAAAAGAATAAAATACGTAGGAATAAACCTACCTAAGGAGAGAAAAGACCTATAAGCAGAAAATTATAAGACACTGATGAAAGAAATTAAAGATGATACAAATAGATGGAGAGATGTACCATGTTCCTGGACTGGAAGAATCAACACTGTGAAAATGACTATACTACCGAAGGCAATCTACAGATTCAATGCAATCCCTATCAAACTACCACTGGCATTTTTCACAGAACTAGAACAAAACATTTCACAATTTGTATGGAAATACAAAAGACCCCAAACAGCCAAAGCAATCTTGAGAAAGAAAAATGGAGCTGGAGGAATCAGTCTCCCTGACTTCAGACTACTACAAAGCTACAGTCATCAAGACAGTATGGTACTGGCACAAAAACAGAAATATAGATCAATGGAACAGGATAGAAAGCCCAGAGATAAACCCATGCACACATGGTCACCCTATCTTTGATAAAGAAGGCAAGAATATACAATGGAGAAAACACAGCCTCTTCAATAAGTGGTGCTGGGAAAACTAGACAGCTACATGTGAAAGAATGAAATTAGAACACTCCCTAACACCATACACAAAAATAAACTCAAAATGGATTAAAGACCTAAATGTAAGACTGGACACTATAAAACTCTTAGAGGAAAACATAGGCAGAACCCTGTATGACATAAATCACAGCAAGATCTTTTTTCATCCACCTCCTAGAGTAATGGAAATAAAAACGAAAATAAACAAATGGGACTTAATGAAACTTTAAAGTTTTTGCAAAGCAAAGGAAACTACAAACAAGACAAAAAGACAACCCTCAGAATGGGAGAGAATATTTGCAAATGAATCAACGGACAAAGGATTAATCTCCAAAATATATAAACAGCTCATGAAGCTCAATATTAAAAAAACAAACAACCCAATCAAAAAATGGGCAGACAACCTAAACAGACATTTCTCCAAAGAAGACACACAGATGGCCAAGAAGCACATGAAAAACTGCTCAACATCACTAATTATTAGAGAAATGCAAATCAAAACTACAATGAGATATCACCTCACACCAGTTAGAATGGGCATCATCAGAAAATCTACAAACAACAAATGCTGGAGAGGGTGTGGAGAAAAGGCAACCCTCTTGCACTGTTAGTGGGAATGTAAATGGATACAGCCACTATGGAGAACAGTATGGAGGTTCCTTAAAAAATTAAAAATAGAATTAGCGTATGATCCAACAATCCCACTACTGGGCATATACCTTGAGAAAACTATAATTTAAAACGAGTCATGTACCACAATGTTCAGTGCAGCTGTATTTACAATAGCCAGGACATGGAAGTAACCTAAGTGTCCATCGACAGATGAATGGATAAGATGTGGCACATAGATACAATGGAATATTACTCAGCCATAAAAAGAAACGAAATTGAGTTATTTGTAGTGAGGTGGATGGACCTAGATTCTGTCACACTGAGTGAAGTAAGTCAGAAAGAGAAAAACAAATACCGTATGCTAACACATATATATGGAATCTAAAAGAAAACAAAAGGTCATGAAGAACCTAGGGGCAAGTTGGGAATAAAGCCGCAGACCTACTACAGAATGGACTTGAGGACACGGGAAAGGGGAAGGGTAAGCTGGGATAACGTGTGAGAGTGGTAGTGTATATATGGACATATATACACACTACCAAATGTAAAATAGTTAGTTAGTGGTCGCATAGCACAGGGAGATCAGCTTGGTGCTTTGTGACCAGCTAGAAGGGTGGGATAGAGAGGGTGGGAGGGAAGGAGACACCAGAGGGAAGAGATATGGGGACATATGTATATGTATAACTGATTCACGTTATTATAAAGCAGAAACCAACACACAATTGTAAAGCAATTATATTCCAATAAAAATGTTAAATAAAAATAAAAAATAAACAAATAAACAAAGGAAAACCCCATATAATCATCTCAATAAATGTAGAAAAAGCTGTTGACAAAATTCAGCACCCATTTACAATAAAAACCCTCCAGAAAGTGGGTAGAGAAGGAACATACCTCAATATAATAATGACCATATATGACAAACCTACTGCTAACATCATACTCAGTGGTGAAAAGCTGAAGGCATTTCCTCTAAGAGCAGGAAGAAGACAAGGTTATCCACTCTTGCCACTTGTATTCAACATAGTTTTGGAAGTCCTAGCTATGGCAATCAGAGTAGAAAAAGAAATAAAATGGAATCCAAATTGGGAAAGAAGAAATAAAACTGTCACTGTTTAAAGATGACATGATACTATACATAGAAAATCCTAAAGATGCTACCAGAAAACTACTAGAGTTCATCAATGAACTTAGTAAACTTGCAGGTTACAAAATTAATACACAGAAATCTGTTGCATTCCTATACACTAGCAACGAAATATCATAAAGAGAAATTCAAGAAACAATCCTATTTACTACTGCATCAAAAAGAATAAAATACCTAGAATTAAACCTACTTAAGGAGACAAAAGACCCGTACTCCAAAAACTAAAAGATGCTGATGAAATCCAAGAAGACCCAAACAGATGGAAAGATATACCATGTTCATGGATTGAACGAATCAATATTGTCAAAATGACTATATTATCCAAGGCAATCTACAGATTCACTGCAATTTCTATCAAATTACCACTGGCATTTTTCGCAGAACTAAAACAAACAAAAAAAATCTCAAAATTTGTATGGAGACACAAAAGATCCCAAACTGCCAAAGTAATCTTGAGACAGAAAAACGGAGCTGGAAGAATCAGGCTGCCTGACTTCAGACTATACTACAAAGCTATAGTCATCAAAAAACAGTGTGGTACTGGCACAGAAATATACATATAGATCAATGGAGCAGGACAGAAAGCACAGAAATAAATCCATGCACCTATGGTCAAATAACCTATGACAAAGGAGACAAGACTACACGATGGTGGAAAGACAGTCTCTTCAACAAATGGTGCTGGGAAAACTGGACTGCTACATGTAAAAAAAAATGAAATTAGATCATTCTTTAACACCATACACAAAAATAAGCTCAAAATGGATTAAAGACCTAATGCGAGGGCTTCCCTGGTGGCGCAGTGGTTGAGGGTCCGCCTGCCGATGCAGGGGACGCGGGTTCGTGCCCCGGTCCGGGAGGATCCCACGTGCCGCGGAGCGGCTGGGCCCGTGAGCCATGGCCGCTGAGCCTGTGCGTCCGGAGCCTGTGCTCCGCAACGGGAGAGGCCACAAGAGTGAGAGGCCTGCGTACCACAAAAAAAAAAAAAAAAAGACCTAATGCGAGACTGGGCCTTATAAGACTCCTAGAGGAAAACATAGGCAGAACACTCTCTGACATAAATCGCAGCAGTATCTTTTCTGATCAATCTCCCAGAATAATGGAAGTAAAAATAAACAAATGGGACCTAATTAAACTCAAAAGCTTTTGCACAGCAAAAGAAACCATAAACAAAAAAAAAGACAAGCCACAGACTAGAAAATATTTGCAAATGATGTGACTGACAAGGGATTAGTTTCCAAAATTTACAAACAGCTCATGAGGCTTAATATCATCAAAATAAACAACCCAATCAAAGAATGGGCAGAAGACCTAAATAGACATTTCTCCAAAGAACAGATACTGATGACCAACAAATACATGAAAAGATGTTCAACATCACTAATCATTAAAGAAATGCCAATCAAAACTGTAATGAGATATCACCTCACAGCAGTCAAAATGGTTATCATCAAAAAATCCATAAACAATAAATGCTGGAGAGAGTGTGGAGAGAAGGGAACCCTCCTAGACTGTTGGTAGGAATGTAAGTTGGTATACTCACTATGGAGAACAGTATGGAGGTGACTTAAAATACTAAAAACAGAGCTACCATATGACACTGCAATCCCACTCTTGAGCATATATCCAGGAAAAAACATGGTTCGAAAAGATACATGCACCCCAATGTTCACTGCAGCACTGTTTACAATAGCCAAGACATGGAAGCAACTTAATTGTACATCAACAGAGGAATGGATAAAGAAGATGTACATATATACAATGTAATAATCCTCAGCCATTAAAAAGAATGAAATAATGCCATTTGTAGCAACATGGATGGACCTAGTGATAGTCATACTGAAGTGAAGTCAGAGAAAGAGAAATATTGTATGATAACCCTTTTATGTGGAATCTAAAAAGAAATGATACAAATGAACTTATTTACAAAACAGAAACAGACTCACAGACTTAGAGAACCAACTTATGAGTACCACAGGGGATGATGGGGGGAAGGGATAGTTAGGGAGTTCGGGATCAACATGTACACACTGCTATATTTAAAATGGATAACCAAGAACCTGCTGTATAGCACAGGGAACTCTGCTTAATGTTATGTGGCAGCATGGATGGGAGGGGAGTTTGGGGGAGAATGGATACATGTATATGTATGGCTGAGTCACTTTGCTGCGCACCTGAAACTATCACAACATTTTTAATTGGCTATACTCCAATATAAAACAAAAAGCTTAAAAAATGAAAAAAAGAACTCAGATTTTACATTAAGTAATCTATTTATTTGACAAATAAACAAAATAACAAACAAGGTAGGCATTCACAAAAAATATTCATCTTATTTTTACCAAATTTAAAGTGTGAAAAGCTAATACTGTGCCATGTACACATTCTCTATATTTAAACTCATTATTTAAAATTTAAATCTTAGAAAAATATTTTTTTCTATTTCTGTAATTTTATATCTATACTAGATGATGGATGTTCACTAAACTTACTGTGATAACCATTTCATGATGTATGTAAATCAAATCGTCATGCTATGCACCTTAAACGTGTACAGTGCTGTACATCAATTGTATCTCAATAAAACTGTAAGAAAGAAGATAAATAAAATGAAATTTAAATCCTAAAAAAGAAAAAAATGTTGTGAGCTTTCAAAGATGCGAACATGCATTCACATATCCAACCACATAATTTAGTACACTACTATATAGTCAATTGTGTTAGTTGGGTACCTAGGCTAACTTTGTTGGACTTACGCACAAATTGGACTTAAGAACGTGCTCTCGGAATGGAACTCGTTTGTATGTATGGCACTTACTGTAAAATGTATGTTTACAATTTTGCTATTTGTTTTCTATGTCTTTTCTGTTTTTGTATTCCTCCATTATTGACTTTTTTGCATTAACTAGATATTTTCTAGTATACCCCTTTAATTCCTTTGTAACTTTTAAACTATATTTTGGGGGTTATTTTCTTATTTCCTGACTTGAGTATAAAAATTAAGATCTTAACTTGTAACAATATGGCTCAGATTAATATAAACTTAATTTCAATAGTATACAGACACTTTCATCCTATACAGTTCCATTCCCTCCTTTGTGCTCTTATTTTCATTCCACTTACACCTTTATTCATTTATGTCCATCAACACAGATTTATAATTTACTTCATGTAGCTCTTGATTAAATCAGGAGGGAAAAAGTTATAATCAAAAAATATTTATACTGCCTTTTATATTTACATATGTAGTTACCTTTACTGTGCTCTTTTACTTCTTCTCATGGTTTTAGTTACTATCTAGTATTTTCTTTTGAGCCTTAAGAACTACATTTACTATTTCTTGTAGGGCAGGTTTGCTAGTGATGAATTTTCTCAGTTTTGTTTATCTGGAAATGTCTTAATGTATCCTTCATTTTTGAGGTATGGTTTTGCTAGATATACAATTCTTGGTAGACAATCTTTTTCTTTCATCGTTTTGAATATGGTATTTCATGTTTCCTGGACATGATGGTTTCTGATGAGAAATAACTGTTAATCTTATTGAGGATACCTTGTACATGATGAACTGCTTCTCTCTTGCTCTTTTCAAGATACTCTCACTATTGCTTTTGACAGATTATGATGTATCTTTGAGTTTATCGTACTTAGAATTTGTTGAGTGTCTTGGATGTGTTGGTTTATGTTTTTCATAAGATTTGGGAAATGTGGGGCCATTATTTCTTCAAATATTCTTTCTGTCCCTTTCTCTTCTCTCTTTCTGAGACTTCAGTTATGTATATCTTGATATGCTTGCTTTTTCACCTGTTAATGAGCCATACTTTGTTTCTTTGTATTACTCATAATTTTTTGTTGAAAACTAGATGTTTTAAGTAATGTGCCAACTCTGGAAATAAGAATCTCCCCTCCTCCAGGGTTTGTTGTTACCGTTGCTGGGTTTTTGTTCTTGTTCTTATTCTTGTTATCATTGTTCCTGTTCATTTCATGACAAACATTACTGACTTTTCAGAACTAATTCTGGAAAGTCTGTATCCTTTGTTGTATGTGGCCACTAGCTCTGCTTGGTTAGCTTAGTCCTTGCTCAGAAGCTCTGTGTATGTGTTGTTCCAGAGTTTTGAAAAAGCTGATTTTGACAACTTTTGCCAGTTTCCCCTTTGTTTTTATAGAGATGAGCATTATCAAAGGCCCTTACTCCTCCAATTTTGCTAACATCTGCTATCTGGGATTTTTTGAATGAGATATTCTTGGAGACTATGCAAACTGGAACCCAATCTATATTCTTTCTAGAAGACAACTTAAATATTCTAAAATAAAAACCGCCATTTTTGAACTTTTAAAATTAAGCCATAAAGAATTGAGTCCTTTCAAATATCAGAACTCCTGTCAATTCAGTTTCCAATTCTGTACATCTTACATTCCTCAAATTTCCCTATTAATAATTTGCTTGAATTAATTTTTTGTGTGTGTGTGGTACATGGGCCTCTCACTGTTGTGGCCTCTCCCGTTGCAGAGCACAGGCTCCGGATGCATAGGCTCAGTGGCCATGGCTCACGGGCCCGGCTGCTCCGCGGCATGTGGGATCTTCCCGGACCGGGGCACGAACCCGTGTCCCCTGCATCGGCAGGCGGATTCTCAACCACTGCGCCACCAGGGAAGCCCTCCTTGAATTAATTTTGATACTTATTTTTAAAACGAAAAAGTCAACTTTAAATTAGTGGCTCACCAGAGTAAAAGATGAAATGTCCATTAATTAACGATTTTAAGATAATAATCAAGGAATTTTATTAATGGAGGCTGTGTATTTAAGGATGAAAATATCCTCCAGTCCTAATAGAAATTCACCTAGCTTTCATTTAATAGAAACTTCTTATTCATCTCACGTTCATAAGAGTCAACTTCACTTTTTCATATATGTGAAAGAATAAATTCTTAACCATTTAGGAATAATATGCCTTTTTAGGAATCTAATAAAAACTGTAGACTCTTTTTCTGGAAAATGAACATATATACATAATTCTGCTTATAATGTAAGGGTTTCTTGGATACTTTGCAGCCTATAAGAACCGCTATTGAACAAAAAAATATGATTTTAATGGGAAAATAGAAAACAGATATTCAAATAATTATAACATCTGACCTTCAATAGAGCAATGACAATGTAAAATATTAAGACATATATAAGTGGTCTTTACTATACATTTTTCATTTCAAAAGCGAATTTGTAAATTATATATTTAGAATTTATTACATGTTTTTTCTTATAAAAATAATATTGAAACAATGGTTGGAACTATTAAACTGGAAGTTTCTTAAGAATAAGTGCTCTTAAAATAGATAACTAATAAGGACCTACTGTATAGCACACGGAACTCTTCTCAATACTCTGTAATGACCTATATGGGAAAAGAATCTAAAATATGTATAGGTATAACCGATACACTGTGCTTTTTGCAGAAACTAATGCAACAGTGTAAATCACCTATACTCTAATAAAATTTTTTTTAAATAGGTGCTCTTTTTACTTGTCTTTGTATCATAATGTCCTATCCAAATAAAGAGCATACTTTAGTTTCCCAGATGACACTTTACAAAACCTGTTTTATTCAATAATGTATTTGAATATAAATGTACTAACAAGAAAAAATACTGATGCAATGACAAACATTAAATAAATCAAAACAACAAAAATAAAATAAAAAAGAAAACATAAAGAGTAAAATAGGTTTTAAATTATCTGTTGCTTGAGACACAGGCTTAATTAGAAGAGAATATAGGAAATTCCCTGGTGGTGCAGTGATTAAAACTCTGCTCCCAATGCAGGGGGCCCAGGTTTGATTTCTGGTCAGGGAACTAGATCCCACATGCATGCCGCAACTAAGAGTTCACATGCCACAACTAAGGAGCCCCCATGCTGCAACTAAGGAGCCGGCGAGCTGCAACTAAGGAGCCTGTGTGCCGCAACTAAGGAGCCCATGTGCTGCAACTAAGGAGCCCACCTGCCACAACTAAGGAGCCCACCTGCCACAACTAAGACCCAGCGCAACCAAATAAATTAATTTTAAAAAAGAAGAGAATATAATGGTAAATATAGATATTTCTAGGTACTTTTGTTTAAACTTATAGATTCCTTTTTATTGTACTTCAAATTTCACTTCAAAATATACTTCTTCTTAATATGACGTCTCCTACCCTTAGCCATGAATAAGGTCATTTTTGGACACTAACAATTTGTAAATGGACTGGAAGGGCAAATATGTTTTGGAAAAAATGTTGAAAGAAGTTGGGGGTGGAGGATACTGTTCAAAGAGGTTTTATAATATAAAATAAATAACTTATTATTATATATCTTATAATAAAATGTGTGCAAGTTAAAATAAAGTAAGCTAGTGTGAAAATAAGCAATAGTGTGTATAGGAACTCCACTGCAAATTTTTTTTCAAAAGGAAAAATAGTTGGGGTGGGGTGGAGATGAAATTTTTATTCTGTTTCTTAATCATTGCGAGTGTCACTGTGCTAAAGAAGATGGGAAAACTACACTTTGGTGCCATAAATATAAAGGAACAATTGCACATTTTTATTTGAATAACATCAAACCCTTATCAAAACCAGATAAAGTCATGAGTAATATGCAGAATTCAATTGGATATCATTTAATATCTACAGGTTGTGATCCTACCATGTAAGATCAATGAAATGCCCTAGCCTTGTCTTCAGAATAAGACTTGAAGACATTTACATACTCAAAGCAATGCCAAAGTGACAACTGAGTGAACTTCAGAAGACTTAACCTCAGAGACATGGATGATATGCCAACCCCATCTTTTTAAGTTTGGTGTTTGACTCCCTGGCTACGTGACAATAAAAGAGATTCAGCCTGGCAGTCTGGGTGTATAGCTACAGAGATTCCTTGCTGAAGAAATCTGTCAATAAAGAACCTCAGCCAAGGGCTTCCCTGGTGGTGCAATGGTTAAGAATCCTCCTGCCAATGCAGGGAACACGGGCTTGAGCCCTGGTCCGGGAAGATCCCACATGCTGCAGAGCAACTACACCTGTGCGCCACAACTACTGAAGCCCACATGCCTAGAACCCATGTTCCACAACAAGAACCCACTGCAATGAGAAGCCCATGCACCACAACGAAGAATAGCCTGCACTCACCACAACTAGAGAAAGCCCTCGCACAGCAAAAAAGACCCAACTCAGCCATAAACAAATAAATAAATTTATTTTTTTAAAAAACGAAAGAACCTCAAACAACTGAGAAAGTAATTAACTGTCTCCATAAAAAATATCTTTAGTCTGTAGATTCAGAATTAGGTAACTGATAAACAAAAGCAACATAATATAGGTATACTGAGTAACTGATTTAGACTTGTGATTTTAAACTGGAATCTTACTAAATTCATCAACAGTATCAAAACATTTAAGAGAAATAAAGATTCAACACATCTATATGTTTAATGAACTAGGTTTATACAAAATTACCTAAGTATTCAGAAAGTTTTTTGTTAAAATTAGTTGACAACTGAGGCACAGAAAATCAAATACAGTATATTAAACTTAAATGCAGTTAAAAAGTTTTAGGAAACATAATACAGTGGTGAAACCTGATTAGAAGTGAATTTTAAATTCTGCTAAATTTATAAAATAATTTGTATTCAAAAGTAATAATAGGGCTTCTCTGGTGGCGCAGTGGTTGAGAGTCCACCTGCCAATGCAGAGGACGTGGGTTCATGCCCCGGTCCGGGAAGATCCCACATGCCGCGGAGCGGCTAGGCCCGTGAGCCATGGCCGCTGAGCCTGCACGTCCAGAGCCTTTGCTCCACAATGGGAGAGGCCACAGCAGTGAGAGGCCCGGGTACCGCAAAAAAAAAAAAAAAAAGTAATAATAGCCAATTCCAAAATATGAAACCGTAAGATATAAAATCCCTAAATCTGGGAGACGCAAGAGGGAAGAGATATGAGAACATATGTATATGTATAACTGATTTACTTTGTTGTAAAGCAGAAACTAATACACCATTGTAGAGCAATTATACTCCAATAAAGACGTTAATAAAATAAAATAAAATCCCTAAATCTTACCTTAAGAATTGAAAGATTAAAGCACTAAAAAAAAAATCAGTTATTGATTTTTTTGTAACAACTTCTATGAATCTTCTACATTCTATATATGGATAATAATAATTTAGAAGGTTTCAAAAAAGTATTTAAAAGTAATGATTCTGTAAAAGGATCTGCAGGAATAGATTAACTTGGAGCTCACAGTATCTGGGCTTCTACTTCTTAAAGTAAGATAACTGGATAAAATATAAATAGGCTACTCTGCCTCAGCTTTTCCAATTTAAACTATTAACTGCATTGCTCTTGGGATTAAGAAGGAAAGGACTTAAGAAGGATATGTCTTTTACTGGATTGCGGAAAAGTCTAAAGACAGAAGACAGGTTAATTAGAAATGTTAAAATAATAATTGTGCCATCTGAAGTGCTACCTTATGTGAATCATGGCTACATGGAACTATGGCTTAAAACAGCAAAAAACAAACAAACAAAAAAAACTTTTAAAATGCTTCTGTACTGTTTATAAATATTTATACATAAATATGATTAGCCATATCAATGTCTTGAAACAAAATTTTGAGTCCTGCAAGTCCTAGCAGTACTGATCTTTCAAATTTTCACATATACACCATAAGTGACTTAAGCAATATGTGATATATTAGTCTTTTAGTTCTATTAGATCACAATCCTAAGGGTAATAAGTTATGGACTTGAAGGGAACTCATCTTAGTTTCTTTTGAATCTGCAATGATTATATTTGTGCCATTATTTCCCTTCTCACCCTTCCCATCCCATGTTCTATACTATAGGACTACAAATTAGATCCTAAAAAATATATTTTCAGATTTTACTTCCTTTCTATTCAAAAAACATAGGACAATAGCAATCCTAGATGACTTCATAACACTGTTAATCAAATCTAGCTATCTTTCAAATACTATGTTCTAGACATCTGACAAACTAGAATGGAATTTAAACTGTCTCCACCCACTTCCCACTACATTACACCCTCTGCTTCCCCACCCCCAGATGAAGGTTAAGTTGATAGATGGATTGGAAATGAAATAAAGCCAGACATCAAATAACTTACTTGAAATCCATCTCTTACCTTCTGTACTTAACCCTGGACTTGACGTGAACTTGGCTACATCAACAATTTTTACAGCAAATTGTTGCCCAGTTTCTCTGTTGATGCATCGTCGTACAACACTGAAGGGACCCCTAAAAAAAAAATCCAAGTTTAATTTGTTGATTTTCTTAAGTTTCTATTTCCCTTCAACAGTTTATTCATATTTCATTGTCTACTATACCCATAGTTTTCAAAATAGAATTTAATATAGTTTTGAACATATTTTTCTATAATTCATGAGGTAATTATTTATTTGAAGTTGATAAACCAGAAAAATAAGAAACAAATTTACTTTCAAAATCACTTTTAAAAATTTGAGATAGTGTTCTTATATTCAAGGGAAATAATCTCTGTAATTTTCTCTACATATTATCAGCATCTTATAATAGTTCACAGTGATAGTGTATACAACTTTTACCTTTTGAACCAGAAACTTAGATCATTCTCTCATCTTAGCCATCACTTATCTAATCTTTACTAACAAGTCCTACTGAGTTTATCTCAAATATCTCTTAATCCTGTCCACTTCTCTGCAGGACTCATACCGTAGTCTAAACCACTACCAATTTCTACTGGACCACTGAAACTTGTTTCTCCCACTCATTCTTGCAGTGATGTTTTAAAGATGAAAATCTGATATTATGTTTCTGCTTAAAATCCCAGAGAGAAGGTATTTGCAACACATGTATTTAGGCAAGAACCAAAATACATAAATAATTCTTAAATAAGAAAATATACTACAAGGAAATCTGGGCAGAAGACTTAAATAGGCACTTCACAAAGAGAAAGCCCTACATGATTTAGTTTCCAACAACCTTTACAGTCTCACGTGAAGTCACAGAGAAATTCTTCATCCTCCTCAAACTTCAAACTAGCATTATTCCCAACTGCCATAGGAAAGGAAGTAATTTCTACTAGCAAAACCAGTGGTCCAGTCACTTTGTTACCCAGTCCTCTCCTCAACTGAAACTGGTGGCTCTCAATATTGACCATACAGTTGAATCAATTGTGATGACTGATAAAATAACAATGCCCGGTCCCAGGCATTAAAAACACAAATACACACTCGGTTCCTTGTGGTTAATAGTTATCAAATAAGTATCTGAACTAAAGATAATCCAACATGCTTGAATCAACTACTGATTAATGTAGAATGTAATCGCAATATACTGTAGTATTTTATTTGAAGGCTAGTATGGTTTAAGTTATTAAATACACACACATGTATGTGTATACATGTATGTATTTCCCTACTCCTCAGGAAACAAAACACTCTCATTGGTTTTTACAGGTAGAAACAGTACACCTGGATGCATGTGGTCAATCAGAAGTCAGAGAAAAAGTTCTTCATTTACAGTAGGACACTTATGATACTTTTGCCTTAACGTGTAAGTTTGTCTTTATTCTTTCAGAGGACAGGCAAACGAACATTCTAACCTAGACTTAAACATTTCTCTGAGATCATATGAATCAGTTGATTTCATCCCACTATCAACATCAGGACATCAGTTACACTACACTACAGTTTCAAATCTCTCTCTTCAAGCAACCTAACAAAGCTAAACTGGAAGGAAAAGAAATGGTAATAGCGTACCTTTCAGAACTCTATAGGAAAAGGACCTTTTTGATAATCACTCAAAACTGTTCAAAGACTTTTCTCTGTGAGAAGACAATATAACAATGTGAGTCAGGACTCCCACAAATGTTTTCATTCTCAATCTGGATGTCTTACTTGTGATTACTTATCCTGACAATAGCAAGCAATTTCAGGAAATGTTTAGCATAATTGGTTTTTGTATACACAATAAACCCTTGGGACTCTATTTATATATACATTTGTGTAGTATGCTTCAATTCACTACACCTTTTGGATACTTTCCAAGATCTGTATGTGGGATCATTTTTGGTCAATAGAGTCAATTCTTTACTTTTTCCTGTTTGAACAAAGGTGAGGAAGAAAACAGCTTCTCCCCCAACCCTTTTAGTAATAGTAGAATGAAGAAAGCTAGGAAGAATCAAGAAAAAAGGGAATACTGATACAAAAAAAACCACACCAAAAACGTGTTTAAGTCTGTGAATGAAAAAAAGGAACCAAATCCTTGGTTCTTTAGGCTACTTTTATAATGTGAGGCAAAGAAAATGAGTTTGTTCTTTAGGCTACTTTTATAATGTGAGGCAAAGAAAATGAGTTTATCTCTGAACTATTGATGACCTGAAGATAGGTCACCAGTAAAGAGTTTCAAAGATCTGTCTCTCAGTGACATCTAGGGGGTTAAAAAAGGTGAAACAAATTTAGTACACTAAAAAGACACTGAAAAATCTTTTAACTTTTTTGGGATTTAATCCATCAACTGGAAACTCAGTGGAAACTGATAAAAATTTGAATGAGTATATAGTGTCTATAATTTTAGCAGGACTTGATTATATTTATTTCATCAAAATGCTAAAAAGACACAGAATATAAGAAAATCTGGCTTGTTTTCCCATCTTAAAATGGGGAGGAGAGTGTAATAAAATGTATGTAAAAACTTCTGTATTACACTTATTAATTATACTTGAATGACAGTTTAAGGAACCACAAAAATTCAGGAGGCCTAGGTTTCAGTCTGGCCTAAACTCCTTTTTTGAATCTTGAAATTTCATCCTTAAATTTTTAGTCTATAGTACAGTCGATTCTTGAATAATTATGGGGGGGGGAAATACTGACAGAGGTAGTTGTAAGCCATCATTATAAACTACTATCTTTCTCATATTTCCACTAATTCTGGCCAGGGTATTAATCAAACTGGAATGATAAGATAATTGACGGCATTTCAGATTTGATAAAATCTATATTCTTTATCCAATTCTTTAAGAATACTGAATATTGATTGGGATTGTGGCACAAGGTTCTACTCAAGGCAGTTAGTTGGCTGCTTTCAGAATACTAAGTTTTAAAGTAAAAGGTCAATTAAACTAGAATATGTTACAACTGAATATTTGCTATTACTTCCCTAAGGTTTTGAAAAGAATGTAGCTGTGTCTCTATGCAGACACAGAATAATCTCCTCTAGCTTTCATTAATGTGAAGAAAGATCATGTCTAGGAATTGAACAATTATGATACCAAAAGTAAATACAGTTGGCCCTCTGTATCTGCAGGTTCCAATCTGTGGATTCAGCCAACCATGGATTGAAAATATATGAAAAAAAATTCTAGAAAGTTCCAAAAAGCAGAACTTGAATTTGCACTGGCAACTATTTACACAGCATTTACACTGTATTAGGTATTTTAAGTAATCTAGAGATGATTTGAAGTATATGAGGCATATGTATGGGTTATATGTAAATAATATGCTATTTTATAAAAGGAACTTAAGCATCCATGGATTTTGGTATTGGCGGGGATCCTATAACCAATCCGCTGCAAATACCGAGGGGCAATTGCACATCAAAAGTGACTAGAATTAAACAAAATTATGCTAGAATATAGTATAATACGTTGGTCTCCAGGATAATAGGATAGATTTAGCAAATGCATCTAAATTAACTTTTCTCCCCAAACCCATTAAAATGAGAGAAAAGGGGCTAAAGAAAATGTCTTAAGGACTGGGAGAATGAGAGAATAGTCATTAATAATCACATTTTGAAAGCAGATGGAGTAATGGTAACTGGCTTAGCATTCATAGGAAAGCCAAATTGCAAGGAGAAAATAAGAATAGTTCAGAACCAAACTCATTTACACTACAGAATTCTCAGGAAGCACCTGAACTGGCAGCAACAGATAACTCTGAGAAAGAGAGGGCGGGGCTAAACTAACAAGGTTTGAGTGATATCTATTAGAGAAGCAGTTAAGAATCTTAGATCCTCCTCCTCTACTCCATGCCACTGGGTAACTACCCTGCCTCATCCTCACAGAGGTCCAATTTCTGGAGAGGGTAAAACACAGGGCCTTAGAACTGGGGACAGAAGGCAGTTGAGGATGTGGATACTATATGAAAAGCAAGGGGTTTATGTGATCACACACAAACTGAATGTAGACAGCCCATCCCCATTTCCCATTAACAGGGGGGAATGTTAGAAGCTAGATCTTTACCCTTCAGGCAGGAAAGGAAAGATTTTCTATTGAATATGTGACCAGCCCAGAAGGAAAGACCTAAAAATAATGATGTTATATTGTTCAAACCACGCAACCAGATCACCTTCCTTGAAATCCAAAGTCAACAAGTTCTGCCACAAGTTCAGAGTTTTCAATCAGCTTTCCAACCTCGGCATTGTTGGCATGTTGGGCTGAATAGTTCTTTGTTGTGCAAGGATGTCCTGTGCATTGTAGGGTGCCTAACAGCATCTCCAGCCTCTACCTGGAGATGACAGTAGCACCCTCTCAGCCAGTTTTGCTAAGCAAAAATGTCTCTAAACATTGTCAAATGTCCCTCAAGAACCACTGCTCTATTCCTAACCATAAGTAGATAACCAACCTCCCAAAACATCTGGAGAAGAGTCTAATTTGGAAGACAGAGATCAAAACAGAAAGAGCAACTTAGAGGAAACAGACTAAACAAGAAAAGAACTTCCAACTACCATTAATGTCCTAGGAAAAATACTATATCTATGAAACAAAAACAGAACTTTCAGAAGACAAAATGAGGGCTCTTGAAAACTAAATATATGAAGAAATTTAAAACTCAATAAAAGGGTTGGCAGATAAAGTTGAGGAAATTTCCCAGGAAGTAAAACCAAAAGAACAAAGAAAATGGAGGGGAGGAACTTAATCCAAGAACATTTCCCAGACCTTAAATCCCGAGTTGTCCAAATTAAAAGGAGCCACCAAGGGGAAAAGCAAAAAATAACATACAAGAGAACTCCCATAAGGTCATCACCTGATTTCTCAGCATAAACTCTGCAAGCCAGAAGGGAGCAACACAATATATTTAAAATACTAAAAGGGAAGAACTTAAAACCAAGAATACTTCACCTAGCAAGGCTCTCACTCAGATTTTTTTTCACATCTTTATTGGAGTATAATTGCTTTACAATGTTGTGTTAGTTTCTGCTGTATAACAAAGTGAATCAGCTATATGTATACATCAAAAAACTTTACAGACAAGCAAAAGCTAAGAGAATTCAGCACCACCAAACCACCTTTGGAAAAAATGCTAAAGGAACTTCTCTAAGCAGAAAAGAAAAGGCCACTATTCGAAACAAGAAAATTACAAATGGAAAAGTTCCCCAGTAAAGGCAAACATAAAGTAAAGGTAGAAAATCATCTACATACAAATACGATATAAAACCCAGCAACTCTAAGAAGAGGAGAACACAAATGCATGATATTGGGAATGCATTTGAAATTAAAAGACCAGCAACTTAAAACAATCTTGTGTATATATAGACTGCTATATCAAAACTCATGGTAATTGCAAACCAAAAATCTACAATAGACACACACAAAAAAAGAAAAAGGAATCCAAACACAAAACTAATGTTAGTCATCAAATCACATGACAAGAGAACAAATGAGGAAGGGAAGAAAAAAGGCCTACAAAAACAAATCCAAAACAATTAAGAATATGGCAATAGGAACATACATATCAATAAGTACCTTAAATGTAAATGGGTTAAATGCCCCAACCAAAAGACACAAACTGGCTGAATGGATACAACAAGACCCATATATATGCTGTCTACAACAGACCTACTTCAGATCTAGGGACACATACAGACTGAAAGTAAGGGGATGGAAAAAGGAATTCCATACAAATAGAAATCACAAGAAAGCTGGAGTAACACTACTCATATCAGACAAAATCGACTTTAAAATAAAGACTATTACAAGAGACAAAGGACACTACATAATGATCAAGGAATCAATCCAAGAAGAAGATATAACAATTGTAAATACATATGCAGCCAACATAGGAGCACCCCAATATACAAAGCAACTACTAACAGCCATAAAGGGAAAAATCGACAGTAACACAATAATAGTGGGGGACTTTAACACCCCACTTTCATCAATGGACAGATCATCCAGACAGAAGATCAATAAGGAAACACAGACCTTAAAATGAAACAGTAGACCAGATGAACTTAATTGATATTTATAGAGCATTCCACCCCAAAGCAGCAGAATACACATTCTTCTCAAGTGCACACGGAACACTCCCCAGGACTGACCACATGCTGGGCCACAAGGAGAGCCCTGGTAAATTTAAGAAAATTGAAACCATATGAAGCATCCTTTCCAATCACAACACTATGAGATTAGAAATAAACTACAAGAAAAAAACTATAAAAAAAACCAAACAAGTGGAGGCTAAACAATATGCTACTAAACAACCAATGGATCACTGAACAAATCAAAGAGGAAATCAAAAAATACCTAGAGACAAATGAAAATGAAAGCACAATGGTCCAAAACCTATGGGATGCAGCAAAAGCAGTTCTAAGAGGGAAGTTTATAGCAATACAATCTTACCTCGGGAAACAAGAAAAATCTCAAATAGACAACCTAACCTTACACCTAAATCAACTAGAGAAAGAAGAACAAGTAAAACCTAAAGTTAGTAGAAGGAAAGAAATCATAAAGATCAGAGCAGAAATAAATGAAATAGAGACAAAGAAAACAACAGCAAAGATCAATGAAACTAAAAGCTGGTTCTTTGAAAAGATAAACAAAATTGATAAACCTTTAGCCAGACTCATCAAAAAAAAAGAAAAAAGGAGAGGACTCAAATCAATAAAATTAGAAATGGAAAAGAAGTTACAACACCACAGAAATACAAAAGATCATGAGACTACTACAAGCAACTGTATGCCAATAAAATGGATAACCTGTAAGAAATGGACAAATTCTTAGAAAGGTACAGTCTCACAAGACTGAACCAGGAAGAAATAGAAAATATGAACAGACCAATCACCAGCAGTGAAGTTGAAACCATGATTTAAAAACTCCTAACAAACAAAAGTCTGGGACCAGATGAATTCACAGGTGAATTCTATCAAACATTTGATAGAGGCATAGAGTTAACACCTATCCCTCTGAAACTATTCCAAAAAACTGCAGAGGAGGGAATACTCCCAAATTCATTCTATGAGGTCACCATCATCCTGATATCAAAACCAAACAAAAATACCACAAAAAAGAAAATTACAGGCCAATATCACTGATGAACAGAGATGCAAAAATCCTCAACAAAATATTAGCAGTCCAAATCCAACAATACATTAAAAGGATCATACACCATGATCAAGTGGGATTTATCTGAGGGATACAAGAATTTTTCAATATCCACAAATCAAACAGTGGGATACACCACATCAACAAGTTTAAGAATAAAAACCATATGATCATCTCAACAGATGCAGAAAAAGCATTTGAAAAAATTCAGCACCCATTTACAATAAAAACTCTCCAGAAAGTGGGCATAGAGGGAACATACCTCAACATAATAAAGACTGTATATAACTAACCTACAGCTAACATCATACTCAACGATGAAAAGCTGAAAGCATTTCCTCTAAGACCAGGAACAAGATAAGGATGTCCACTCTTGCCACTTTTATTCAACACAGTTTTGGAAGTCCTAGCACGGCAATCAGAGAAGGCAATGAAATAAAAGGAATCAAAATTGGAAAAGAAGAAGTAAAATTGTCACTGTTTGCAGATGACATGACACTATACATAGAAAATCCTAAAGATGCTACCAGGAAACTACTAGAGCATATCAACGAATCTGGTAAACTTGCAGGATACAAAATTAATACACAGAAATCCCTTGCATTCCTATACATTAACGATGAAAGATCAGAAAGAGAAATTAAGGAAACAATCCCATTTACCATAGCATCAAAAAGAATAAAATACTTAGGAATAAACCTTCCTAAGGAGACAAAGGACCTGTACCCTGAAAACTATAAGACAGTGATGAAAGAAATCAAAGATGACACAAACAGATGGAGAGATATACCACATTTGTGGATTGGAAGAATCAATATTTTCAAAATGACTATACTATCCAAGACAATGTACAGATTCAATGCAATTCCTATCAATGCATTGATAAGAAAACCAGACAAAAAACAGAGCTGGAGGAATCAGGCTCCCTGACTTCAGACTATACTACAAAGCTAGAGTCATCAAAACAGTATGGTACTGGCACAAAAACAGAAATATAGATTAATGGAACAGGATAGAAAGCCCAGAAATAAATCAACATACATTTGGTCAATTAATCTACAACAAAGGAAGCAAGACTATACAATGGAGGAAAGACAGTTTCTTCAATAAATGGTGCTGGGAAAACTGGACAGCCACGTGTAAAAAAATGAAATTAGATCATTCTTTAACACCATACACAAAAGTAAACTCAAAATGGATTAAAGGCCTAAATGTAAGACCAGATGCTATAAAACTCTTAGAGGAAAACAGAGGCAGAACACTCTGACAAATCGCAGCAACATCTTTTCTGAGAAGTGTCCCAGAGTAATGGAAATGAAAACAAATGGGACCTAATTAAACTCAAAAGCTTTTGCACAGCAAAGGAAACCATAAACAAAACGAAAAGACAGCCCACAGAATGGGAGAAAATATTTGCAAACAATGCAACCAACAAAGGATTAGTCTCCAAAATTTACAAACAGCTATTGCGGCTCAATATTAAAAAAACAAACAACCCAATCAAAACATGGGCAGAAGACCTAAATAGGCATTTCTCCAAAGAAGACATACAGATGGCCAAGAGGCACAGGAAAAGATGCTCAACATGGCTAATTATTAGAGAAATGCAAATCAAAACTACAATGAGGTATCACCTCATACCAGGCAGAATGGCCATCAATTAAAAATCTACAAACAATAAATTCTGGAGAGGATGTGGAGAAAAGGGAACCCTCTTGCACTGTTGGTGGGAATCTAAACTGGTACAGCCACTATGGAGAACAGTATGGAGGTTCCTTAAGAAACTAAAATTAGAGCTACCATATGATCCAGCAATCCCACTCCTGGGCATATACTCAGAGAAAACCATGGTTCAAAAGGATACATGCACCCCAGTGTTCACTGCAGCACTGTTTATAATAGCCAAGACATGGAAGCAACCTAAATATCCATCAACAGATGAATGGATACAGAAGATGTGGCATATTTATATGATGGAATACTACTCAGCCATAAAAAAGAATGAAATAATGCCATTTGCAGCAACATGGATGGACCTGGAGATTATCATACTAAGTGAAGTAAGTCAGACAAAGACAAATATCATATGACATTGCTTATATGCGGAATCTAAAAAACATTATACAAATGAACTTATTTATAAAACAGAAATGGACTCACAGACATAGAGAACTAACTTATGGTTACTGGGGGGAAGAGGGGGTAGGGATAGACTGGGAGTTTGGGATTTACATGTAAACAGTGCTATGTTTATATAGGTAACCAAAAAGGACCTACTCTATAGCACAGGGAACTCTGCTCAATATTCTGTAACAACCTACATGGGAAAAGAATTTGAAAAAGAATAGATACATGCATATGTATAACTGAATCACTTTGCTGTACACCTGAAACGAATACAACATTGTTAATCAACTATACCCCAATATAAAATAAAAATTTTAAAGAAAAGCACCCATGAAGTACTCAGAAAAATAGATAAGACATGACATGTCCACACGTCACTGTGAAATTTAAGAACCCTATGGGCTACAAAACGTTCAGATTTCCAGCAGTAGAGGTAAGGGTGCTCAAGGAGGAGAGGATGATATAGTTCACACACAATGGATCAGGCACTGCAATGGCTTCTGATCTCTCAATGGCAACACTAGAAGCAATGAGACATTACAGCGACACCTTCAGAATCATGAAGGAAAAATATTTCTAACCTTTTAAGTCTACATTGAGTCAGAAAAATCAATAATAAAAAACGTTTTCAGACATGAAAAAGCTCAATACATTACTTGCAATGCATACTTCCTGAAGAAATTATTGTAGGATGTGTTTGCTAGAACAAGAGAGTAGACCAGTAAAAAAGGATGCCAAGGGACAGCAAACAGGAGATTCAACACAGGAATACAAGAGAGTGAGATCTCAGGCTGCCAGCTAAGCATTGAGCAGAGCTTAACTAGAGAGCCATCAAAGATTCCCAATGCCACTGATCACCTCTTTAACTTGAAAACAGAAGAACCACGCAATCTGGGGCCAGGTTCCTGTTTTGCTTTTTCTGACCAAGGGATGATGAGATTCCTGCTCCTCTCTGCTGCCCCGATCAGCAGAGGACTCTCATGTCAGTGCACAGCAGTGTTCTCAGGAATAGCTGAGCGAGAGGCAGCCTTGGCGAGCTGAAAAGCAGGAAATGCAGAGCAGCGCATGCCCCCTGACCACACTCCTGCTGGATGCTCAGTACCCAGCACTGCACAGGTGTCCTGCCTGTGAAGAGCTCCATGTTCTGGAATTTACTCGGGATTTTGCCAACGGACTTGCCAGCAAAGGGCTCCTATATGTTCTCAGGTATCTGAAGCCAGACTGTGAACAAAAGGTTCTGTTCAGCTTCTCTTCATCTGAGTCTTCACACAATAGTGGTATTATTGCCCTTTCCTTACACAGCTAAGTTTGTGCTTGCTACTCAGTTTTTAATGAATAAACAATATACTGTTTAGGGATATATACATAGATGGTAAAGCTATAAAGAAAACCAAAAGGAGAATCATTAGTATAAAAGCCAGTATAGTGGGCTTCCCTGGTGGCGCAGTGGTTGAGCGTCCGCCTGCCGATGCAGGGGACACGGGTTCGTGCCCCGGTCCGGGAGGATCCCACGTGCCGTGGAGCGGCTGGGCCCATGAGCCATGGCCGCTGAGCATGCGCGTCCGGAGCCTGTGCTCCGCAACGGGAGAGGCCACAACAGTGAGAGGCCCGTGTACCGCAAAAAAAAAAAAAGCCAGTATAGTGGTTACAGGGAGAAGGAGATTGTGACTGGGAAGGGGCACACAGTGGCTTTTAAAGGTACTAGCAATATTCTATTCTTAACTTGGATGATGGATTCATGGGTTTTCATTTCATTAGTATTCTTTAAAATACACACTCGTGGGGCTTCCCTGGTGGCGCAGTGGTTGAGAGTCTGCCTGCCGATGCAGGGGACGCGGGTTCGTGCCCCGGTCCGGGAAGATTCCATGTGCTGCGGAGCGGCTGGGCCCGTGAGCCATGGCCGCTGAGCCTGCGCGTCCGGAGCCTGTGCTCCGCTACGGGAGAAGCCACAACAGTGAGAGGCCTGCGTACCACAAAAAAATAAAAAATAAAAAATAAAAAAATACACACTTGTGTGCACACACATAAACTTTATGCACTCCTCCACAAATATATTTCCCAGGTAAAAATAACATATTTAACAACCGAGGGTACAACCTTAAGATCTCGCTAATCAAAAGAGGTCTTAACTTTTAAAATATCTGTACAACACAAATTATTTTAAGTGACTTGATATATATAAATGAAGAAAAACTATGTTTACATTCTCAAACATAAAGTCAGTATTGATTATGTTCATTATAATTCTACATATAATTGAACTAAATTTAATATACATTAAGTTGTTACATGTAAATTTTGGAGTCACATCTATAATGTAAAGTTCTCACCATGTGAGAGGTTTACAGATAAAAACTTACATCATACATGAGGAAACCTTCAATAAATGAGGTGAACTTCCTGTCCATGTCACAGGCCTAGAAGCTTCATCACATTTATAATGAACTGCGCAATGTACTTCAATAGATGTAGGGAAACCGTGAAGAACAACAACCAATTAACCAAAGGGAAGATAAGGGTGGGGGAAATGAAGACCAAAAACAAATTCATACACACACACACACACACACACACACACACACACACACACAACATAGTTGACATATAGTCAATCCTCATTATTTGCAGATTAAGTATTTGTTAAGTCACTTACTAAAATTTATTTATAACCCAAAGTCAATATTCACAGCACTTTCACAGTCATTCACGGACACATGCATAGCAGTGAAAATTTTGAGTCACCTGACACGTTACCAGCTGCGGTTGAACAAGGTGATGCTCTGCCTTCCTGTTTCAGCTCTCACTGTAAGCAAGTGTCCTTTTTGTCATTTAATTAGTGCATTTTGTGTTTTTTTGTTGGTGATTTCACTGTTTATAATGGCCCCCAAGTGTACTGCCAAATTACTCTCTTGTGTTTCTAAGTGCAAGAAGGCTGTGGCATGTCTTATGGAGAAAATACACTTTGGGTAAGCTTCATTCAGGCATAAATTATAGAGCTATTGGTCATGAGTTCAATGTTAATGAATCAAGTATACATATGAAATAAGGTGTCTTTAAACAGGTTATGTATTGACTAGTTGAAGAAAACATGACCGGAGGCTCACAGGAACCTAACCCTGCATCTCACCTAGGAGCAATGATTCAGTGTTTACTCATTCAGTGTTCATGGCAACTTTTAAGAACATAACTACCACAAATAATGAGCATCGACTGTGTATGTGCATAATACACACATATGTATGTGCATTTAATTTATGTAATATATATGCAACATTATGTTACATGTACTGGCTGGCCAAAAAGTTCGTTCAGGTTTTTCTGTAACCCAAACGAACTTTTTGGCCAAACCAATATTTCTATTAGAAGATAAACTCAATGAGTGTCCAGTATATTAGGTCCTCATGAAATATTTGGTGAATGATATATCAAAAACAAACTAGGAATGAACAAACCATTGAAAAACTTATATCACAGAATTTTATATAAACATATACAATTTTGAGAAATCATGGTACTTCTGGGTATTTTTCCACTCATTTACTAAATCTGCATCTTGCTACTACTGTCTGTACAGTTCTGATGTTAGGAACTGAGGGAAATAGATGGTGGGTGGGCAAAAAGAAAACAAAGCAAAAATATAATAGTAATAATGACAATATTAGCAGTAAGAACATAATACTGAAAATGATACTCTATAGACACATAAATGTATATAAGAATGATACTTAACAGATAACAATGGTCCTTTTCCTCTTATTTCAACACTGTTGGTTTAGTCATTACCACTAAAGAAGAGCTTATCATTCCATCTATAAATCCTTTCCTTGTCTTCCTGTTTCTTTCTGGTAGTGAAAGGGGAACAGAAATGTTGTTCTGAAACTTTTTTTCTCTTTAATACTCCTGGTACCCACTCTCACCACCAACATATACACTTTCATAAACACACCAAACTGATTTACTTTAGGTATAGTGACTAAACCAAAGGAAAAAAGTCTGCCTAATCATAGCTACTGCTAAAGAAACACACATAGAGTGGGAAATTATTAAAATCAAAGTCTCAGGAACTGTTGCCTAAATGTTAACAATTAAAGACCTGACAAAGGAATTAAGCTCAGCACAGTTCAGATCATCCCTTGAAAATAGAAAGGGCAGGCGTATTTGAAAAAGTTGGCAGTGGATCTCCAAAATGCTAACAGAACAAATTTGGCTCAACTGTCAAAGATGAGTAATTCATAGTGTTAAGACTAGCATTTACTAAGTTGGAACCCGTATTGGCATAATTAGTACTTCTGTCAAACCTTGACAGTTCAGTGAAAAATTTAGTAGGCCTTGCTTTAGATCTTATATACCACATCATCCTCTGGTCTGAGTCTACGTATGCTACATTCACCATCTACTACTTTTATGCAAGGACTTCAGGACATACATAGCAGTCTGCGGATCCAAGTTCTGGGAAATCTGATTGGTGTATGTGCGTGTGTGGGTGTGTTTGAAGGGCTGGGGTTAGTTAGAGCCAAGGTAGAGGGATATGGGCTCTAGGTCTTTGTTAGCTCATATATGATGGAGCATGTATCAAGGAGAGTTGCTGAGAGAGGAGAAAAAAATATTTTTGTAACAAAAGAAACAGGGGAAAAGGGACATAGACATAAGAGGAAAGAAATGAAAAAGAAAACACATAAAGGACTGTAAGATAAACATATCCCAAAGTAACAACTCTGACTTGGTTGTACATGTTTCGGCCTTTTTAGCTCAATATGTAAAGAACTTTCACAAATAGATATTGAAGCAGTAACATTAAAAAAATTCTATTGATACTTGCACATTTTATCTCATTCATTTACCTCATTTTCCCTAATGGAAATAAGACCAAAAAGATAAAAAGAACAAACAAAAAAAGATTAATAAAGCAATTCCTACCCTCAGGACACTCCCAATCTAATAGATTGCTATGGGTATATGTACATAATTTCAGTATGTTATAGAACAAAGTATTGAAACAGTATAATACAAAGAATTTATTATCTGTGGATAGGAAGGTGGTCAGAGAAGACCTCTATGAGACAGGGACACTTAGGAGGGTTTAGAAAGGTGAATAAGAGTATTTTTCAGGCCAACAAGGATAAAGGGAAAATTCTAGAAACAAGTAGTAGCATGTGCAACAGCCTGGAGCCAAGTCAAAGCATGGAGTGCGATGGATACTAAAAGCTGTTTAGTATTGCTGGCATGAAAAACTGGAGGGTGAGAAGTGGTTGGAAAAGGAGAAGGGCGTCAGAGATCACTGTGACAGAAGAATGGAAGATAGGTTGAGGAGTGAGTGGGGGCCAGTCAGGAAGTTATTACATTAGCCTAAGCGTAACATGATAAAGACCTACATCAATGCCTCACCAGAGGCAACTGAGAGAGACTTAAAATAAATTGACAAGACAACGTCGTGAATGATTAGCTAGGGGATGGTTGGGGGTTGGTTGAAAGAATGATGTACAGATTTCTGGCAAAAGTTACAGGGTAAATAATAGCACCAAATGAGACAGCGACTACTATAGGACAAAGAACTGGTAGAAGAAGAAAGAAGCTGAGAAAGAAATGAGACACATGACTGTGTTTTGAAAATACCAATTTCAGAAATAGTGATTTCCATGGACCAAGGCAGAGATTTAGAGAGCACAATTAGATAGGAGTATAAAGTTCAAGGAAGGGGTCAACATGTAGATGATGAAGGTAACATCAACTACCATTTGCAACATACCAGGTGCCATGCCGCTGAGAACTTTATATAGATTCTCTCATTTATTATAATTTATTTATCATTATTTATCATAATAGTGAATATACTGTTAGCCCCCATTTTATAGATTAGGAAACTGAGGCTAAGCCAGGTTGTCTACAGCCAAACAGTTAGTGAATGGTAAGTAAAGTCAGGGCTGAAGCCTAGACATACCAAACTCTAAAATCTAAGTTCTCATCTCTATACTCCCTAGGAAGCATGAGTGAACAGGAGCCATTGATGTAAATGAGAATATAGACCAAAAAGGACAGAAGGCTGAACCCCAGAAAACATGGACATATCCCCCAATTCCTCCCCAAGGAACTGCTGGAAACACCCCCACAGAAAGACTTCAAGAAGCCCAGAAAGAAAAAAGAAGTGCCAGACTCTTGGCACTCCAGCCAGGCTCCAGGGCTGTGTCTCTGAGGTGGGAGAACCAACCTCAGGACACTGGTCCACAAGAGACTTCCCAGCTCCATGCAATATCAAATGGCAAAAATCTCCCAGAGAACTCCATCTCAACACCAAGACCCAGCTTCACTCAAGGACCAGCAATGAACAGTGCTGGACACCCTATGCCCAACAAAGAGCAAGACAGGTCTACAGCCCCATCCATTAGCAGAGAGGCTGCCTAAAATCATAATAAGGCTACCAACATCCCCAAACATACCACCAGATGTGGACCTGCCCACCAGAAAGACAAGATCAAGCCTCATCCACCAGAACACAGGCACTAGTCCCCCCAACCAGGAAACCTACTCAACCCACTGAACCAACTTTAGCCACTGGGGACAGCCACCAAAAACAATGCGAACTACGAACCTGCAGCCTGCAAAAAGGAGACCCCAAACACAGTAAGATAAGCAAAATGAGAAGACAGAAAAACACACAGCAGATGAAGGAGCAAGATAAAAACACACCAGACCTAACAAATGAAGAGGAAATAGGCAGTCTACCTAAAAAAGAATTCAGAATAATGATAGTAAAGATGATTCAAAATCTTGGCAATAGAAGAGACAAATTGCAAGATACAGTTAACAAGGACCTAGAAGAAATAAAGAGGAAGCAACCAACGATGAGCAACACAGTAAATGAAATGAAAAACACTCTAGATGGGATCAATAGCAGAATAACTGAGACAGAAGGACGGATAAGTGACCTGGAAGATAAAATAGTGGAAATAACTACTGCAGAGCAGAATAAACAAAAAAGAATGAAAAGAACTGAGGACAGTCTCAGAGACCTCTGGGACAACATTAAACGCACCAACATTCGAATTATAGGGGTCCCAGAAGAAGAAGAGAAAAAGAAAGGGACTGAGAAAATATTTGAAGAGATTATAGTTGAAAACTTCCTTAATATAGGAAAGGAAATAGTCAATCAAGTCCAGGAAGCACAGAGAGTCCCATACAGGATAAACCCAAGGATAAACACACCAAGACAGATAATAATCAAACTGTCAAAAATTAAATACAAAGAAAACATATTAAAAGCAGCAAGGGAAAAACAACAAATAACACACAAGGGAATCCCCATAAGGTTAACATCTGATCTTTCAGCAAAAACCCTACAAGCCAGAAGGGAGTGGCAGGACATATTTAAAGTGATGAAGGAGAAAAACCTACAACCAAGATTAATCTACCCAGCAAGGATCTCATTCAGATTTGATGGAGAAATTAAAACCTTTACAGACAAGCCAAAGCTGAGAGAGTTCAGCACCACCAAACCAGCTCTACAACAAATGCTAAAGGAACTTCTCTAGGCAAGAAACACAAGAGAAGGAAAAGACCTACAAGAACAACCCAAAACAATTTAGTAAATGGTAATAGGAACATACATATCGATAATTACCTTAAACGTAAATGGATTAAATGCTCCCACCAAAAGACACAGACTGGCTAAATGGATACAAAAACAAGACCCATATATATGCTATCTACAAGAGACCAACTTCAGACGTAGGGACACATACAGACTGAAAGTGAGGGGATGGAAAAAGATATTCCATGCAAATAGAAATCAGAAGAAAGCTGGAGTAGCAATTCTCATATCAGAAAAAATAGACTTTAAATTAAAAACCATTACAAGAGACAGAGAAGGACACTACATAATGATGAAGGGATCGATCCATGAAGAAGATATAACAATTGTAAATATTTGTGCACCCAACATAGGAGCACCTCAATACATAAGGCAAATGCTAACAGCCATAAAAGGGGAAATCGACAGTAACACAATCATAGTAGGGGACTTTAACACCCCACTTTCACCAATGGACAGATCATCCAAAATGAAAATAAATAAGGAAACACAAGCTTTAAATGATACATTACAGGGCTTCCCTGGTGGCGCAGTGGTTGAGAATCCGCCTGCCGATGCAGGAGACACGGGTTCGTGCCCTGGTCCGGGAAGATCCCACATGCCGCAGAGCGGCTGGGCCCGTGAGCCATGGCCGCTGAGCCTGCGCGTCCGGAGCCTGTGCTCCGCAACGGGAGAGGCCACAACAGTGAGAGGCCCGCATACCGCGCAAAAAAAAAAAAAAAAAAAAAAAAAAAAAAAGATACATTACACAAGATGGACTTAATTGATATTTATAGGACATTCCATCCAAAAACAACAGAATACACATTTTTCTCAAGTGCTCATGGAACATTCTCCAGGATAGATCATATATTGGGTCACAAATCTAGCCTTGGCAAATTTAAGAAAATTGAAATCGTATCAAATATCTTTTCCAACAACAATGCTAATGAGACTACATATCAATTACAGGAAAAGATCTGTAAAAAATACAAACACATGCAGGCTAAACAATACACTACTTAATAACGAAGTGATCACTGAAGAAATCAAAGAGGAAATCAAAAAATACTTAGAAACAAATGACAATGGAGACACGACAACCCCAAACCTAAGGGATACAGCAAAAGCAGTTCTAAGAGGGAAGTTTATAGCAATACACTACTACCTTAAGAAACAGGAAACATCTCGAATAAACAACCTAACTTTGCACCTAAAGCAATTAGAAAAAGAACAAAAAAACCCCAAATTTAGCAGAAGGAAAGAAATCATAAAGATCAGATAAGAAATAAATGAAAAAGAAGTGAAGGAAACAATAGCAAAGATCAATAAAACTAAAAGCTGGTTCTTTGAGAAGATAAATAAAATTGATAAACCATTAGCCAGACTCATCAAGAAAAAAAGGGAGAAGACTCAAATCAATAGAATTAGAAATGAAAAAGGAGATGTAACAACTGACACTGCAGAAATACAAAAGATTATTATAGATTACTACAAGCAACTGTATGCCAATAAAATGGACAACCTGGAAGAAATGGACAAATTCTTAGAAATGCACAATCTGCCGAGACTGAACCGGAAAGAAATAGAAAATATGAACAGACCAATCACAAGCAATGAAATTGAAACTATGATTAAAAAATCTTCCAACAAACAAAAGCCCAGGACCAGATGGCTTCACAGGAGAATTCTATCAAACATTTAGAGAAGAGCTAACACCTATCCTTCTCAAACTCTTCCAAAAGATAGCAGAGGAAGGAACACTCCCAAACTCATTCTATGAGGCCACCAACACCCTGATACCAAAACCGGACAAAGACGTCACAAAGAAAGAAAACTACAGGTCAATATCACTGATGAACACAGACGCAAAAATCCTCAACACAATACTAGCAAACAGAATCCAACAGCACATTAAAAGGATCATACACCATGATCAGGTGGGATTTATCCCAGGGATGCAAGGATTCTTCAATATACGCAAATCAATCAACGTGATACACCATATCAACAAACTGAAGGAGAAAAACCATATGATCATCTCAATAGATGCAGAGAAAGCTTTTGACAAAATTCAACACCCGTTTATGATAAAAACCCTGAAGAAAGTAGGCATAGAGGGAACTTTCCTCAACATAATAAAGGCCATATATGACAAACCCACAGCCAGCGTCATTCTCAATGGTGAAAAACTGAAACCATTTCCACTACGATCAGGAACAAGACAAGGTTGCCCACTCTCACCACTATTATTCAACATAATTTTGGAAGTTTCAGCCACAGCAATCAGAGGAGAAAAAGAAATAAAAGGAATCCGAATCGGAAAAGAAGAAATAAAGCTGTCACTGTTTGCAGATGACATGATACTATACATAGAGAATCCTAAGGATGCTACCAGAAAACTACTAGAGCTAATCAATGAATTTGGTAAAGTAGCAGGATACAAAATTAATGCACAGAAACCTCTGGCATTCTTATACACTAATGATGAAAAATCTGAGAGTGAAATGAAGAAAACACTCCCATTTACCATTGCAACAAAAAGAATAAAATATCTAGGAATAAACCTACCTAAGGAGACAAAAGATTTGTATGCAGAAAACTATAAGACCCTGATGAAAGAAATTAAAGATGATACAAATAGGTGGAGAAATATACCATGTTCTTGGATTGGAAGAATCAACTTGTGAAAATGACTCTACTACCCAATGCAATCTACAGATTCAATGCTATCCCTATCAAATTACCACTGGCATTTTTTACAGAACTAGAACAAAAAATTTCACAATTTGTATGGAAACACAAAAGACTCCGAATAGCCAAAGCAATCTTGAGAATGAAAAATGGAGCTGGAGGAATCAGGCTCCCTGACTTCAGACTATACTACAAGGCCACAGTAATCAAGACAGTATGGTACTGGCACAAAAACAGAAATTTAGATCAATGGAACAGGATAGAAAGCCAAGAGATAAACCCACACACATATGGTCACCTTACCTTTGATAAAGGAGGAAAGGATATACAGTGGAGAAAAGACAGCCTCTTCAATAAGTGGTGCTGGGAAAACTGGACAACTACATGTAAAAGTATGAAATTAGAACACTCCCTAACACCACACACAAAAATAAACTCAAAATGGGTTAAAGACCTAAATGTAAGGCCAGACACTATCAAACTCTTAGAGGAAAACATAGGCAGAACACTCTATGATATAAATCACAGCAAGATCCTTTTTGACCCATCTCCTAGAGAAATGGAAATAAAAACAAAAATAAACAAATGGGACCTAATGAAACTTAAAAAGCTTTTGCACAGCAAAGGATACCGTAAACAAGACCGAAAGACAACACTCAGAATGGGAGAAAATATTTGCAAATGAAGCAACTGACAAAGGATTAATATCCAAAATTTATAAGCAACTCATGCAGCTCAATAACAAAAAAACAAACAACCCAATCCAAAAATGGGCAAAAGAACTAAATAGACATTTTTCCAAAGAAGATATATAGATTGCCAACAAACACATGAAAGAATGCTCAACATCACTAATCATTAGAGAAATGCAAATCAAAACTACAATGAGATATCACCTCACACCGGTCAGATTGGCCATCATCAAAAACTCTAGAAACAATAAATGCTGGAGAGGGTGTGGAGAAAAGGGAACCCTCTTGCACTGCTGGTGGGAATGTAAATTGGTCCAGCCACTATGGAGAACAGTATGGAGGTTCCTTAAAAAACTACAAATAGAACTACCGTACGACCCTGCAATCCCACTGCTGGGCATATACCCTGAGAAAATCATAATTCAAAAGAGTCATGGGGCTTCCCTGGTGGTGCAGTGGTTGAGAGTCCACCTGCCAATGCAGGGGACACGGGTTCGTGCCCTGGCCTGGGAAGATCCCACATGCTGCCGAGCGGCTGGGCCCGTGAGCCATGGCCACTGAGCCTGCGCGTCCGGAGCCTGTGCTCTGCAACGGGAGAGGCCACAACAGTGAGGGGCCCGCGTACCACCAAAAAAAAAAAAAAAAAAAAAAAAAAAGAGTCATGTACCAAAATGTTCATTGCAGCTCTATTTACAATAGCCAGGACACGGAAGCAACCTAAGTGTCCATTGACAGATGAATGGATAAAGAAGATGTGGCACATATATACAATGGAATATTATTCAGCCATAAAAAGAAATGAAAGTTATTTGTAATGAGGTGGAGAGACCTGGAGTCTGTCATACGGAGTGAAGTAAGTCAGAAGGAGAAAAACGTATACCGTATGCTAACACATATATATGGAATCTAAGAAAAAAAATGTCATGAAGAGATTAGTGATAGGACGGGAATAAAACACAGACCTACTAGAGCATGGACTTGAGGATAGGGGGAGGGGGAAGGGTAAGATGTGATGAAGTGAGAGAGTGGCATGGACATATATACACTACCAAAGTTAAAATAGATAGCTAGTGGGAAGCAGCTGCATAGCACAGGGAGATCACCTCTGTGCTTTGTGACCACCTAGAGGGGTGGGATAGGGAGGGTGGGAGGGAGGGTGACGCAAGAGGGAAGAGATATGGGAACATATGTATATGTATAACTGATTCACTTTGTTGTAAAGGAGAAACTAACACACTATTGTAAAACAGTTATACTCCAATAAAGACGTTAAAAAAAAAGAAGTGCCAGAAAGAAAAATGCAGTGCTAAAGACTACAAGAAGCCCAGAAAGAAAAAAGAAGTGCAAGTTCTTAGAACATATTATCTTGCAGAAGTACAGCCATGAAGACCAAATGCTTAGAAGGGTCTGCCCTAGACATGAACATAGTTCTCCTCATTCTTCTCAAGGGTGGCACAAGAAAAGTGTAATTTTCACTTTTAAATTAAGAGCTACACATTCACATTTTGCTATTTTCTAAATGTGGAACTATATATCAAAAAATGGCCCAATGAAAATATTTAATAGAGAAACAACTTTTTGGAAACATGCGCCTGACCTTTTCTCCTAGTGTTCATGAACTTAATTACTTATAATTAGTACAGGTGGTCATTTTTATCCACAGGTTCTGCATCTGTAGATCCAAACAACTGCAGATCGAAAATATTTGGCAAAAACAAAAAAACAAACTCCAGAAATTTCCAAAAAGCAAAACCGAAATTTGCTGCACACCAGCAACTATTTACACAGCATTTACATTGTACTAGGTATTTGAAGTAATCTAGAGATGATTTAAAGTATATGAGAGGATGTGCGTAGGTTATACACAAATATTATGCCATTTTATAAGGTACTTAAGCATCAGAGGATTTTGGTATCCACGGGGGTCCTGGAAGCAATCCTCCACGGATATTGAATTGACTGTACTAATATTATCAGAACTGTCAAATTCTTTGTGCATAATCCAGTCTTATAAGCTGAAACTAATAATTATGAAAGTCTGACACTATGAAATTACACTGCAAATCCTATTTATAAAAGGAATGTGTTCTGTTAATATGTCACTAACATAGGTTGTTTTCCAAATACTACATTAGCCTATAATAGTATTTTTGCCTGCCATTAATTACAACTCTGCATCTAAGAGGGGGAGGGGGAATTAATATTTGAACTCAGAAGTTGCTATCTTCATTAACAGATTTTTTTCCAGTGACACTTCTGTGGAGTACTGTTAATCTCTTCCCCTTCAGAACCATGTTTTATGCATCTCCATAACAAGTTAGATCCACTTCTGAGTTAATAAAATTTATTTTTATTAAATAAAATTTAAATTAAATAAGTTAGTAAAAGAAATTACAAAGCCAGCAATACTCCTTTCTCTATTATTCATTTTAGTTGCATCAGGATTATGCAAAATTTATATAGTAGCATAGAAACAAAAATGTAACTAACACTCTAAATTGGGGTATCCCAAATTGGAGTCTTGTGAAATCCTTAAAGAATATAAGTTTCTCTGTCAAGTAAGTTTGGTAAACACCATATACAATACCTACCCTCTACCCCCACCCCATATTCACATTACATATTAGCAGCCAAGTATTGCAGTTAGGAAACAAGCATCTCTCTCCTCTACCATACTCTAACCATATCATCCATGTAGCACCTATTAATCTTTAGTGTTCCCTGAATGACACTTTATATATGATGATCTAAATTTTAATATTTATAAAAACAAACAATACAAATTATGATGTAAATATGAATCACTCAGATTTTAAACAACTTTATTTTGGAAATAAATATTCTTTTCCTCAAACATGGCATATAAGTTGTTTAAATTCTTACAAAGAGGAGGGTAATTCAACTGTTTGCTTAGTAAAGGATGGAAAACACTTAACTATGCAATTTAAATGTCTATTCATTAATACTCCCAAAAGTAATTTACTTTTTACAAGTGTTAATATAAGCATATTCAGCAGGCAATAATGCAACCTCTGGTCTTCTAACCAAAAAACAGTTAACAAAAAGGCAAAGCATACAAAGGAAATAAGCATTTACACCCAATTACTCAGCTCAGTGCAGGGCAGCAGAAAATAGGTTTTGAATTATAACTGTAGTAATCAGTTTCTAGGTCTAAAGAAGTAAAGCAGGTGATCTGGAAAGCAACTGCTTTAGGGGAAAGAAATAAGAGTATAAAATAAGTGGATATAACTGTTTGTGTAAGACAGTAAAATTAAATATCCAAACAGTTAAGGAATTTTTCAAGTTAGGTAAGGAACCAAAGTCCCTGCATGTTACAAAGAGTACACAAATTAGTAATGCTCAATGTTAATCAGTTTCACAAGAATGGATCAACCTTTCAGAGCTCATAAAAGGACTTCCTTTTCACCAATAAGGCACACAATATATACTGGGCATGGAGGATAAGAAGAGAACGGGCCATCCTATCCTGAAACATGTTTGAAACTGAACTGATCTCCCCTCTTGCTATCACATTTGAAGACCAACTCCATATTTCCTTCCAGTTGCTTAGCCAAAAATTATGGTGTCAACCTTGATCCCTTTATTTCTTTCACATTCCAAATCCAATTCATTAGGAAATGCTCCTGGTTCTACTTTGCTGAGATCTTCTATCTTTCCATTTGTTTCAAGAAAATGTGTAACCAACTCCTAGAGAAATTTTATGATAGCTGAATTAAAACCATCATGAGATAAATCCCAATATCTGATTCAACTCACTATTGGCCTCAGTTGAAAGTCTTCTCTCCTTCAGATTGAAGGAGCTAATTTGTATTGTTTGTTTTTTCTGGTACTTAGGTATGACAGGTGGTTTTCAACTGTATCCTGGATATTCTGGTCATTGTTAGGAGACCCTTGATCACAGATCTTCTATTTTAACAGGCAGTTGCCCTGTTTAGGTTTAGTGTATATGTCCTAGACTAATTTTGTGGGCTTTAGTTCCAATGACAGTTTAGTTTTCTGAGCCCTTACAATGCTACTTTGATCTGCTTCATTCTTCTGGTGCTGTTGGGGGCTCCCAGTCAATCCCTGTTGATGCCATCTGCAGGAAAAAAAAAAAAAAAAAGGTGCTTCCCAGGGCCAGTTGCTACCCCAGGGCAACCTTGAGGGAGAGGAGTTCAGAAGCTACCAGGCCTGGGCAGACTGCCCACTAGGGCCAGTTGTGGAGAAGAGGCTGGTATAGCCTGGCCTTTGCTCTTGCTGCTGTTGTCAGCAGGCCAGATGACAGGACTGGGTCGTGGCATGGGGGCTGAAATGGCCATGTCTGCTGCTGCTGGCAGATCAGACTATCTGCCAAGTCCCCATCTATGGAGCAAGGGCTGGGATCGCTAGGGCCTTTGCTGTTCCTGCTGGGGCTGTGGGCAGATCAAATTGCCCACCAGGCCCCAGATGTGGACCCAATTAGGTCTCTGTTGGGCTTCACCTTTCCAAGTCCTTTGGTCGGTGAAAGCAGGCTTTTGTTTTTGTTTTTTATGCCCTTTGGTGGTTCTGGGTAGTAGGTCTCTCAGCCAGCCCAGGGGTAAACGGAAGGTAAAAAGAAAACCTCGTGGGCTTCCCTGGTGGCGCAGTGGTTGAGAGTCCGCCTGCCGATGCAGGAGACACGGGTTCGTGCCCTGGTCCGGGAAGATCCCACATGCCGCGGAGCAACTAAGCCCGTGAGCCATGGCCGCTAGGCCTGTGCGTCCGGAGCCTGTGCCCCGCAACGGGAGAGGCCACAACAGTGAGAGGCCCGCATACCGCAAAAAAAAAAAAAAAAAAAAGAAAACCTCGTGAACTCTCCATATTGTCATTCCTCAAGTGCTGAGGTTCCTAGCTAGTTTGCCTTCTTCTTTCCAAGTTTCAGAGTTCTTTTACTGCTGTCAGTTGAATAACTGCTAGGGCATTTAATTGTACTTAATGGGGGAAGGGATAGTTAAAAGTGAGTCTTAAAAAAAAAGTGAGTCTTATACCCACCCTGTCCTAAAACTGGAAGTCTGCATTTTCAACCTTTTTCATTGGCTAGCATTAGGAATCTGTTCCATTCAAAACTATGACACAAGTGACAGTTCTTTTATGTCCAATGTATCAAGTTAAAAAAAGTAGCCATTAAACTCATCAGGTCCATAATATAGTTTTCCATGACACCCGGCTCATAATTTTAGGGTCTCAAATAAGTAATTGTAACTTAGCAGGAACCTATGGGGCATTCCCGGTCATGCCCTTCCCCCATATCCTCTGCTTCAGCTCCTCTCTGAAGTACTCAGATAATAGTATCTCATGCATATTTCCTGAGTTTTTTCAGATGCTAAAAACCTCCACCAAATGGAAGAAATTAACTATTTGATGATCATGAGCACTAGCCCCAGACCTACTGGTGCCTAAGGGTTGATAAAGTTAACCTCCCTTTTACCTCAATATCAACCAATGAGCTGATCACATACCCTACGGCCCCCCTCCCTCACCTGGCCTTTAAAAATGCTTTGCCAAAACCCCTCGGGGAGTTCAGGGTTTGGGGGGCAGGAGCCACCCGTCTCCTTGCTAGGTCCTACAATAAACCTTTCTCTGCTCCAAACTCCTATGTTTCAGTATTGTCTCACCTCACCGTACATTTGGGCACACAAACTTGCATTTGGTAACATAGCTGGAATTCTTCAAATCCCAAAAGGTTGAGAAACATCAAACCAGCCAAAGTATACTACAATAGGGGTGCCTTTCCGTTGTCTCCGCACATCATGTATGCACACATGCACATGTATACACATACACACTTACTCCGCCTCACAGCCTTCCTAAGTCTAAAAGGAGAGCTAAGACACCAAAGTCTATTTAGCATATTTCAGTCATGGCACATTGGCTGGGAAATGGTGTTTTTAATAACAATCTCATTATTTGGTCTTACACATTATAGAAAGTGAGGAAAGTTAGGTGCTATAATAATCTACATAAATAACGTTATACATAAATAACATTATACATAACTGAAGGTAAGCTTTTAAAAAAAGACCTACTGGTTGACTATACTAGTTCTTTGAGGGCAAGGATTTTCTCTTATCCGACACTGTATCTCTAGCATGTAGAATAGTGAAGACTCAGTAAGTGCTTTCTGGATAGACAAATGGACAGATAAAGCCATTTTAGAATGCATAAACATAGGTGTCATCTTTAAGACACTTGCATTATATTTCAGTAATCTCAACTTACAGCTCTTTAATAGCTTTTATACCTCTTTCATCTCTTGGGGGAGATTTTCACTACTTATTTCTACTTATCTAATAGAAATAAAAATTTTTATTTGTCAATGTCAATTACTAAAAGGTAGGTAAAAGCTGTAAAATCATATAACATGTTAATTTTTAAATACTTCTTCAAAAAATTTTTTTTTACTAGAGATGTTGATTGCCAATTCAAAATCCTTCTAATATTATCATAATTAAAACTCAAAAAAGCAGCCTTTTTTAACATGTACTAACATCTGTTCTTAAATACTTTGTTTTAATGCTTTAAAATAGGCCTTGTAGGGCTTCCCTGGCGGCGCAGCGGTTGAGAGTCCGCCTGCTGATGCAGGGGACGCGGGTTCGTGCCCTGGTCCGGGAAGATCCCACATGCCGTGGAGCGGCTGGGCCCGTGAGCCATGGCCGCTGGGCCTGCGCGTCCGGAGCCTGTGCTCTGCAACGGGAGAGGCCACAACAGTGAGAGGCCCACGTACCACAAAAATTAAAAAATAAATAAATAAATAAATAAATAAAATAAAATAGGCCTTGTAAACTTGAGGCATTTTACAAAAATAGTATTCTGTAATGGCAGAGAACCAAACATAGCTCCTAAAATTCAGAAAGCTTTTCAATCTATAAGTTTATAAAATTAGCTGTGACAATGATTAGCTCAAAGTTAATTCAATCTTTTGTTTTTTCTTTAAACAGTTTATACAAACTGAAATTTGTTTTAAGTAATCTGACAAGATTAAATATAAGCCTCAATCACTATAATAGTTTTACCACTACAAGATATAACTAAATGGAAATAAATTACTTATTTTAGCCACATGGTCACTTTTTTTGGTGAAATTACAATCAAATAAACTCAGTTAAGACTTAGAAGACAAAGAAATTTCACGGTTCCTAATTAATGGTGAATTGAAGACTGACAATTTTAAGCACAAGCTTAAATCAGTAAATAGACATGAGATCATAAAATTAGAAACATTTTAACCAATGACTGTTAATCAATTAACTAAAAATGAATATATATGCAATTACTATTTCCTGTACTTTAATCAAATCTTTTATCTTATAGCAACCAATATGAAAAAATAAGAAATGAAGCATGAAGAATATCTAGCATAGATACAAAACAGATGGGTTGAGATCATATAAAAGAACAAGATGTTTTAAACCATGAATTTTTTAGGCAGCTCCACTGAGTGACCATTGAAATTTTTAAAGGAAAAAAAATTTATTCTACCAGCCAAGAATCCTTTCACAGTAATATTTCATAATGGGGACTTCCCTGGTGGCACAGTGGTTAAGAATCTGCTTGCCAATGCAGGGGACACAGGTTTGAGCCCTAGTCCAGGAAGATCCCACATGCTGTGGAGCAACTAAGCCCGTGTGCCACAACTACTGAGCCTGTGCTCTAGAGCCCATGAACCACAACTACTGAGCCCGAGTGCCACAACTACTGAAGCCCGTGTGCCTAGAGCCCATGCTCCGCAACAAGAGAAGCCACTGCAATGATAAGTCCGCATACTGCAGCAAAGAGTAGCTCCCACTCGCCTCAACTAGAAAAAAGCCCGCATGCAGCAACAGACCCAACGCAGCCATAAATAAATAAATAAATGATTTTTTTAAAAAAATTCATAATGAACTTACAACTTCTTTTGGTGTGCCCAAGCAACATGGAAGTACAAACACTCCAGCTGCAAACATCGCTTAGTATGAAAAAGGCCCTTTAAGATAAAGCACTTTAAACCTTGATAGACTAACTTTTTCCTCTTTGAATCAAAGCCAACACAGCATAAACAGAGCATGGGCTTGAGTGTTCAAAAGACTTGGGGCTGAATCCTGGATCTGCCCATTACTAACTCTGATGACATTTGGGCAGTTATTCAGTCTCTCTGGGCCCACTTTATTTAAACTGTGAAATGGAGATAACAGCTACTTCAAAGGGTTCTGAAGAGATAACAGAAGGTATAAAGGGCTGTGCCTAGCACATATGCACAGAGGGGACTTCTTCAGGGTTGATCTGTTATTAGACAAGTACCTCTTCACTACTTCTCCCCTAAAAAATATAAAATGTCTCCCATACTACAAGGGTACAATTTCACTATCAAAACCAAGAATCAGGAAAGAACCAGAGAATTCTGTTTTCAGTAACAGTGAAATAAGTAACCTGGACTAACCTTCCTACAGAGAAACAAAATAAAACCTGGACACACACACAATCTTCTTGAAAGTATAAATATTTTATAAGGTACTTCAATTTTGCCAGTTAAAGATCTAGGAGAGCAAGGGAAGCCACAGCAGTAAGCTCAGCCATATACAGCTACTTTTGCCTGTAGGGCAATTCTCCACCCTTAGGAAGCAGCTGCCTCACAGGACTCAAAAGGGCCTCATAGGAATGGATGAGTGAAGAGAAGACTTGCCATCTACCTGACAGACCAATCTCCACTTTGTTCTGGTTTCTTCTGAAAAGAAACCTAGGATGGAGGTGAACCAAAATCAAACCTAGCCCTGCATGGACTTGAAGCCTGGCTCCCTCTCATCTGGTAGTCTCAAATCTTAAAGTTGGATTAAGGCAGTCCTGGCCATAAGCTCTCCCCTAAAAACCTGGCACAGAGGCAAATCCTCTCTTGAGAAAGATACTGTCATCTTTTTTTTTTTTTGCGGTACACGGGCCTCTCACTGTTGTGGCTTCTCCTGTTGCGGAGCACAGGCTCCGGATGCGCAGGCTCAGCGGCCATGGCTCACAGGCCTAGCTGCTCCGCGGCACGTGGGATCTTCCTGGACCGGGGCACAAACCCACATCCCCTGCATCGACAGGTGGACGCTCAACCACTGCGCCACCAGGGAAGCCCAAGATACTGTCATCTTAGTGTGAACAAGAATCAGAATAAGAGACAAAAGAAAAATACCAAGGCATGAGATATCAAAAACAAAAAGATATAACAGCCCAAATTTTAAACTCAGTGGATAGATTTCAGAGCAGCTGAGAGCTGAAGAAAAAATTAGTTAAAAGGAATATATGTCAGAAGAAATTATCCAGAATACATCATGGAGAAAAACAAAAAGAAAACATAGAAGATATGATAAGAGACTTGGATGAAATGATGAGAAGATTTAATGTATGTTAATTAGGGTCCCAGCAGAAGAGAAGAGAGAGAATGAGGTAGAGGCAATATTTGAGGAAATGGCTGAGAATTTTTCATAGAATGATTTCACAGAATTTTCATCAGACTTGTCTATCCACAAATTCAAGATTCCCAGTGAATCACAAGATAAAAATAAGCCTATATACCAAGACAAATCATAGAAAACAAAGAGAAAAATCTTAAAATAACTAGAAGTTTTAAAAAAGATTATCTTCAAAGAAGTGACAGTTTAACAGCTGACAACAGAAACCAGAAGACAATGAAATGATGTATTCAATGATATGAAATGAAGTGCCATCCAAACAGCTCCATACCCAGGGATTTCAATAATGAAAGCAAACTAAAGACAAACATGAACTGAAAGAGTATGTCATAGCAGACCCACACTAAAAGAGTTTCTAAATGGTACTTTTAGGCAGGAGGAAAATTACCCCAGATACAAAGTCAGAGATGCAGCAAAGAATGAAGAACAAAATAAGACATAAATATGTGGGTAAATATAAATAAATACTGACTGTATAAAACAACAACAAATAATATCTTCTGGGTTTACAAATATAGAGCATTAAAATATTTGACAAATATTAACATATAAATCAAAAAGGGGTAAAGTAAAAATGTCCTAAGATCCTTGCATTGGCTGACATAAGGGTAATAAGACTTATCAATATTACATCTTGTAAGTGCATAATACATGTTATTTTAAGGATAACTCCTAAAATAATTGAAGCACAGTGCCTAAGTTCCAAACTAAATGGGGATAGGGAATGGAGTGATAAAAATAACAATCACGTAAGAGAGAAAATAAAAATGAAACAGAACAGACAGAACAGGCAAAGTACAAAATAAAAAATTTACACTCATATTACTAGTGTGTTCGGGGAGTATGGAAAAATACACAAACAATAAACATAATAAATTATAAAGTATATTAAAAGGGGATAAGTCTGTAGGAAAAAAATAATGTTGAGAAACTGGATATATAAACTAAAGTAGGTGTAGGACAGGTTTCAGTATTAAATACAGTAGTCAAGGTAGGCCTCGTTAAGAAGGTAGCCTCTGAGCAAAGACTCCTTCCCTCTCCATAGCTAACCTAAAGGCACATACCTCCACTCCAGCCACAGCTCTGGGGCTACCACTATGGGGACCATTATTTTCAATGTACTGTATTCCTCCCACATTTGTCATCCCTCTGTTTCCCTAAGGGCTTCTGAAAGAGTTCTTTCTCCCTGGACTTGCCCTGATGATGACAATAATAGCAGTGCTACTATTTATTGAATACCTATTATTTGTCAAGCATTCTACTAGGTGCTTTGCAAAAGGTCTCAGGCAATTTTCTCAATAGCTTTAGAAGAAATGCACTATTATTCCCATTTTACAGACAAGACCATTAATTTAATTTATTTATTGGCTGCGTTGGGTCTTTGTTGTTGCGTGCAGGCTTTCTCTAGTTGTGGCGAGCGGGAGCTACTCTTCATTGTGGTGTGTGGGCTTCTCATTGCAGTGGTTTCTCTTGTTGCGGAGCACAGGCTCTAGGCACGCAGGCTCAGTAGTTGTGGCTTGCAGGCAGTAGAGCACAGGCTCAGTAGTTGTGGTGCATGGGCTTAGTCGCTCCGCGGCATGTGGGATCTTCCTGGACCAGGGCTCGAACCCGTGTCCCCTGCACTGGCAGGCGGATTCTCAACCACTGCGCCACCAGGGAAGCCCAAGAACATTAATTTTAAAATCTTACCCAGGATCCCACAGTTAATACAATGCAGAGCTAACATTTTAATGTAAATTCTGCCTGGCTATAGGGTCTGAGGGCTTTCCGCTATCCACGCTATATCTTGTGCCATTATTGCCAAGAACAACAAAAAGTGAATTTAGAAGGATAAAGCCTCAGCAAATAGTCAGTAGGTGCCATTAGACACATTGAAGACACTCAACAAGTACTCGACTGAGGATTCACAGAGGAGGTTTTATGGTCAAGGATCAGCTACAGAAAAATGCTCCAAGAACTGGGTTTACAGGCCAGAATGGGAAGCCAGTTTAAATCATTTTCAACAACTATTCCTCCTGTCACCTATCTGGTCTTCCTCTTGCTTTGCTTTGGTTTATTATCGTTCTTTTCTTCTTATCAGCCTGAGCATGTCCAAGAAATCTTAGTTTTTCTTAATCTGTAAGCAATATTCTGTGTTTTCCAAATTCATTTCCTTTCTCTAAGCTGTAATGTCTTGATTTTGCTTCTTGTATTTTATGCTGTCTAAGAAACAGGAAAGTTGAACTTCTCTAGGCATAGTGTTTTTGAGAAATTCTTTTTTTTAATTGAAGTACAGTTGATTTACCATGTTGTGATAGTTTCTAGTATACAGCAAAGTTATTCAGTTATAAGAATTATATACACATTCTTTTTCATATTCTTTTCCATTATGGTTTATTATAGGATATTGAATATAGTTCCCTGTGCTGTACAATAAACCTTGTTGTTTATTTACTTTATGTATAGTAGCTTTTATCTGCTAATCCCGAGCTCTTAATTTATCCTCCCCACCCCCCTTCCCCTTTGGTAATCATAAGTTTGTTTTCTATGTCTGTGAGTCTGTTTCTGTTTTGTAAATAAGTTCATTTGTGTCATATTTTAAATTGCACATGTAAGTGATACCATATATTTGTCTTTCTCTGACTCACTTCACTTAGTATGATCATCTTTAGGTCCATCCACATTGCTGAAAATGGCATTTCATTCTTTTTTACGGCTGAGTATTATTCCATCATGAGCGCGTGTGTGTGCATGTGTGTGTGCATATGTACACATACCACATTTTCTTCATCCATTTATCTGTCAATGGACATTTAGGCTGCTTCCATGTCTTTGTTATTGTAATAGTGCTGCTATGAATTTAGGGGTGCATATATCTTTTTGAATTATAGTTTTGTCCAGATATAAGCCCAGGAGTGGGATTGCTGGATCATATGGCAACTCTACTTTTTAGTTTTATAAGGAACCTCCAAACTGTTTTCCATAGTTGCTGCACCAATTTACATTCCCACCAACAGTGTAGGAGGGCTCCCTTTTTTGAGAAATTCTTATGCAATGCCTCATTCTGTCAAGCCAGCCATGCTAAAACTCAGAGAAAAGAGATCTCCCAGTCACCAGGAGTACCCTGAAAACCTACAGTCAGACTACTAATGAAATGAGTCTTTTTGTTTTAGGTGGAGAATTGGTGTTGGGGAAGGGGGACATGCTCTCTAATAGTCTGAAGAGAAATAAGAATGAAGCCTATAGGCTGTATTGGGTTTTTTATTGTTGCATAACAAATTAGCACACATTTAACAGCTTAAAACAGCCCCCTTCATGATCTCAGTTTTTGTAGGTCAGGGGTCCAGCCGGCTCAGCTAAGTTCTCTGCTTAGGGTCTCACAGACTCAAATCCAGGTGTCAGCCAGGCTGTGTGCTCTTATCTAAAGGCTCTGCAGAAGAATCCACTTCCAAGCTCACTCAGGGTGTTGGCAGACTTCAGTTCTTTGCAGCTGTAATTGACTAAAGAAAGGTCCATTTCCTTGCTGGCTGTTAGCCAGCTTCAGAGCTCCTAGAGCCCACCTGTATTCCTTGCCAGTCCCTTCCATCTTCAAGCCAGCAATGGAGAAATCTCTCTCGCATCAAAGCCCTTTCACATGTCTTTCTCTAGGAAAAATCCTTTAAATCAATCCTCTTTACTCAAATTTATTTTTTAGAAACCATACCACTTCCACTAACAGAAAAAAGTTATCACTTGCCATAAATAGAAGGTGACCTTAAAAATAAATAGAACTAAAACAATAGCACTAAAAATTCTAAGTAGGTACTGTTGCCTTCCTTCCAAATGCTGTAAGCTTAAGGACTACTATTACTTGGGGAAAAAAAGGCTATGTTGGTTGTTAATGTTATATTAACACTGGACTTTCTCAAAGGTATTAGAGTAATCAGAAAGACTGAAAGACTACAGAGAATTCCTTCTGTTTATTACTGTTTACTTAATGATTTATTGGGGTAGCATTTGAAATCATACAGACTACTACAGTACCTGTCACACACTTTAGGAAATATTACTTTAAGCCCTGGTTAGAAATTTGGACTGAAAGAAAAGTGTTATAGGGTTTCCCTAAAGGATTTTTGAATTCTGTATCATAATAAAATCAGTTAAAAACAAATAAAAAGACCATAATCAGACTAAACCTAAAAAGAGCATGGTTAATGAAAGGCCCTGAATTCCAATACATACATACATACCTTGGAGCTTCCAAAGGCACAATGACCCATGGACATCTATACCTACATTGCTGCCATTTCTATTCTCCTTGAAAACAGATGTAAAGCAAGATTATTCTATCTTGCTCAGACTGTATTCCTTTATGAATCTTAAAGGAGAAATTATGGTCCACCTAACAGAGATGGGCAACAAGATCACTTAGATTAGAGGTCAGCAAACTACAGGCCATGGGCCAAATCCATACTGCCACCTATCTCAGTAAATACAGTCTTACTGGAATATAGCCATGTGTACTTCTTTACTTACTGTCTATGACTGCTTTTTTGCTACAACAGCAAAGTTGAGTGGTTGTGAGAGAAACTGGCCTGCAAAAACTAAAATATTTACTCTCTGGCACTTTACAGAAATAGGTTGCCCAACCCTCACGTAGATGTCCCCCAAAAGTGTTGATCTCAATCACATGACATGTTCAGTGTGGAGGTTTCAGTTTATGCTAAATGACCGTGTTTCTTACCCCTTCAATTCTTTTATGAGTAAATCAGTGTGTCAGTTCTACTTAGAATAAGTAATTGTACTTGTCAAAGAAATGATACTACATAACCAGGATTATCAGCATCTAGATCTCAAGGAACATCTCAACCCATGCTCCTCTAGCCTTCCTTAAATATTTTATTCATCTCATCAACAAGAGATCATCTAAATAGAGTCAGATCACATCTTATGATACCGTTCTTTTTTTAAAATAAACTTTATTTTTTAGAATAGTTTTGGACTTTCAGAAAAATTACAAAGATAATATATAGACGTCCCATATATGCTGTACCAAGTTCCCCATTATTAACATTTTTCATTAGAATGGTACATTTGTTACAATTAGTGAACCAATATTGATACATCAGCATTAACAAAAGTCTATTCTTTATTCAGGTTTCCTCAGTTTTTAGCCTAAATGTCCTTTTTCTGTTCCAGGGTCCATCCAGGATACCACATGACATTCAGTCATATCTCCTTAGGCTCCTCTTGGCTGTGTCAATTTCTCAGACTTATCTTGTTTTTGATGACCTTGACAGTTTTGAAGAGTACTATTCCGGTAATTTGTAGAATTTCCCTCAACTGATTTTTCTGATATTTTCTGATTTTTCTGATATTTTCCTCATGATTAGACTGGAGTTATGTTTTGGGAAGGAAGACCACAGAGGTAAAGTGCCATTCTTATCATATCATATCAAAGGCACATACTGTCAAGATGACTTATCAGTGTTGATGTTGACCTTGATCACCTGGTTGAGGTAGTGTTTGTCAGGTTTCTCCACTGTAAAATTATTCTTTTCTTTTCCCTTTCCATACTGTAGTCTTTGGAAGCAAGTCACTACATTCATGCATATATAGTGTTCATTTCTTAGTTATTAAAGTCACTTCAATCCCTATTCATGTAAAAGTAAAAATAAGTATTTAATAGCTAAAATTTTCTACCTGCCACACAAACTGCCTTTACATGTTTGGACTAAATTAACACTATGAAGAGTCTCTCTCTGTCTCTCTCTCTTTTTTTTTTTCATTTGCAATACTCTGGCAATTCTTACAAAGATTCATTGTTTCTGAAGGCATGTCACAGTGTGGAAAAATCTTATAATTTCAAATTAAATAAGTCAAAATCTCCACAAGTAAGTATTCCTTAAGCGAAAAGTCTAACAAAATGTGACTGATTCTGGACTACTTTTCCTGCCTACCATTTTTATCCCATTGTACAAGTAGATGAGCCATCAACCATCTCATAACCTAATAGAGCCTTCCCTCTCCCTGAAATGCACAATGAATTCAGATAAGATTCTGTGAAGAAAACAACTAAGATTTCTCAGTTGAGTTATGTTGGACTTGGTTGGCACTCTTTCTCAGGGTGATGATAATCAGGACAGAACACAATGACATCAAGGTCACTGATGGGCCTGGCTGCTAAAGCACAATCATTACCAAAGTGAACTCAGTAAGTGGAAGAGCCTTTTGCTAATCCTTTTCAAGCCAGAGCCTGAGCTAGTCCTAGGCTGAAATGAGGCACTGGAGAAAGCTGGCATTTGGCATTGACTCTCTTCCCATTCCAGATCCCCTCTCTTCACTTAGTGCTGGCCAATGACCTATGCTGGCTGCCAGTTATCACTGACAACACAAGCAGCCTTCAAGGGTGGCTGTCCCTTAAAGAGAGACTTCAGAAGGAAAGCTGTTAGTGGCAGCTGCTCTAGGAGAAGCTCGTAGAGGACTCTGCTGGCCAGTTACCTCCCCACTGCCAAGAGAAGACAGGCACTCACGGGCCCAATCAGACTGGAGATCAGAATCCATAGGACTCAGGGTGAGGGCAGATATGCTGATGATGACAAATGTTACCCAAGAGCTGAGAAAGTTCAAATCCACTTCATGGAACTCATCTAGAACTAATCCTGTATAAGACATCTAACACATTTGCTGACGTCATGTGCTCACTCTTTTATTTCTTCCTGTATCCTCATATGATCAAATACTTTGTGGTTGAAGAATAAAATAAGTGAAAAGCTTACAGAAAAGTGCTTCTGTCAGAAGTAATGACAAACAAAAAGACTGCAATGATGCCATTTGAATATTATCTAAAATATAAACTTTCATAAAAGCTTTTTACCAAATATTTAGTCATTCTACAGATTTTAGAAAAAAGAAGAAAGAAATCAATATTTCTGACCGTGACCCAACTCTGACCCACTTAAGAGACAGTCTAGGAAGAAAATGCAAAGTTGATGCTGACCTTGCTTTCTTGGTTGGGAAAAAATGAGAACCCAATTATGTTGCCTAGAAAGTCACATTTATTCCACTTAACATCAAGTGGTTCAAACAAAAGGCTAAAAACTGAAGTAAAAGGTGAAAAATGCATACCAAACCAAGACTTTAAAACAGTTCACCTGGTGTGCAATTCACCGTAGGGCTGTAGGCAATAAGGGTTTCCTCAAACATCTTTCAGAGATCCAGTTTAGTATAACAGAGGAGAAGAAATTAGTTCCACTACACAGTACTATTTTATTTTGGCTGTACCACTATTAGTAAATAATACTGAAAGTACTGAATAACAAAGAATTTATTATCAGTTGAAAAAATGATGAGCCACAATTCTTTCCAGGGAGCACACCAAAAAAGCCATTACCATGCCATTTGTGGAAAAATTCTGGTTCTTCCATAGTACACAAATGCAGAGCTACTGTCCTTTAATGAGACTGCAGTTTGTTACTTCCATATAACAGACTGGATTTTTGAGCTTTTTTATATCTCTGATTTACCACAAACACTTAGCTGATCCATAACACAAACAATCCAAAGTATTACATATCTGATACTTTTGTTTCTTGGATAAAATGGATCTCAATACCAGCTAAGGAAACCATATTAAGCTGAAAATCTCATCTACCGGTAATACACTATTGATCAAGGCTAATAATTCTTTTTGAAAGAGATCACTCATCTTAAACCTTAACTCTAGTAGGTAAAATACATCATAATGATCAGAAAATAAACATGGTTGTGGTTCAGTGGAATTATCAAAGGCTACTATTTTAATCACTGCTCAGGACACTCTCAGCCTTGCCATAATGCTGCTTTTCACAGAACAGAGACAAGAATGAATAGTAACAGATGCCCACTGGTTTGGATTAGTACTTGTTCAAGTATACCATGCCTAATGCCTTTCAATCTTAATAAAACATTAAATAAATTAACCTATCAACAACAGTACATAATGTTAAAGCCATTATAGCAAATCTGTTTTTAGTGCTTTATCTGAAATCTTGGAGAGATTCTTACCCTAAACCAGGAAGTCACTGCTAAGAGAACAGTTTCAGTAATATGTTCTTTAAAAAGTAAAATTCTCTACTTATATATTTGCCTAGAGTAAAACTGATCAGAAACAACAATATTTGAAAAACCATCATAATAATCCTTTTTGGTTCTTCCTTGATTCCAGTGAGTCTTCTTTATGGCCTGACTAAACATTATGGCCTTCTTGTCCTGTTGAAATTCCCTCTCTTCAGGAACTCAGATTCTTTAGAGCATTTGCAAAACTATTTTAGAGCCTTCTTCCTTTCCCCAGCTTTAACTCCTCATCCACAACATCTTGGTTTTCTCCAAGCCACAGCCATCAGAAACATCACTATGGGGACACCTTCACTCCTAGTCACTTAATGAGCCACAATAACCTCTGCTTATGCCCTCAGACTCTAGCGTTATGGAGATGTTTTGAAGAAAGTAGTGTTACCAACAATATCAAGGTGAGGGAAACTTGGTGGGAGGACTGCCAGGGAAACAAGAATGCATGTTAAATGAAGCATAATAATCAAGAAGACATAATAATGCTTCCTTTAAAAAAAACTATATTGGGCTTCCCTGGTGGCGCAATGGTTGAGAATCCGCCTGCCGATGCAGGGGCCATGGGTTCGTGCCCTGGTCCGGGAAGATCCCACGTGCCGCGGAGCGGCTGGGCCCGTGAGCCATGGCCGCTGAGCCTGTGCGTCCGGAGCCTCCGCAACGGGAGGGGCCGCGGCGGTGAGAGGCCCGCATACCGCAAAAACAAAAACAAAAACAAAAAACTATATCGGTTAGTATATTAGTGTATAACGATTAAAAAAATAATGTAGTATGATTCCAGTACAAAAGAAAACTTACAATAGTGGAAGCTATCATAGATAAAATTTGATATTTAAAAAAGCCTGATTTTAGGATTTATACAGAAAAAAATTAATCCCAATGAAAATACAATACTTTCAGGAAAATAAATATGAAAATAGAAAAATTATAAATGGTTTAACTGTATGATACAGAAAACTGATCAAGGAATTAAGTTGGCTTAGTGGGACCATCTGGGCTGAGAAATACTTTCTCAACAAAAAAATTCATTAATAGTGGTTTAATTCTGATTAAAATATTTATATTTACATCCAACTAGTCAAAAGCTTCCACAGGTCAGAAGTCTTGTAATTATCAAAGACACATAAAAGGATTACCCACTCACATGTCACATTTACCATAGTTTTCCAAAGAGAGCAACAATAAGAATGACAAAATTATTAGTAACAGGTATTGTATTAGTATTATTAGTATATATTAGTAATAGTATTAGCATTGATATATTATTAGTATTATGGGTATTTAGTATTCACTACATGCCAGTCACTTTTCTAAGACGTGCTGGTATTATTAACTCATTTAATCCTAGTAACTACTCTATAAAATAGACAGTGTCTTTATTCCTATTTTAGAGAAGAGGAAACTGAGGTACAGAGAAGTTAAATAACTTGGCCATAGCCCCAGTGCTGGTACTAACTGGTTCAATCAGAATTTATATCCAAAGATTCCAGATCCAGAGCCCATGACTTTAACCACTATGTTATCCCTTCCTCACACCTGTATCAGAATTATGCCCAAGGTCCCCTGCTAAGTTATTCAATCTTTACCCCCTTTACAGAAGCAAAAACCCATCTGTTGTATTTATCAGGAAACTTTGCAGACTTCAGTTGCCTTATGTGCTTTATTTATGTTCTATAGTACTTTGGATTTTCTTTTTAACGACTATATAGTAAGTATTCATTTATATAATATGTGAAAAATACTGTATTTTGTAGAAAGCATCCCTCCTCATATTCAAAGTTTAGTTTAAAAGCAATTTTCAAACTTACAGAAATGAAGTTAATGCTGTATAATGACTTAAGTTTCCTTTCTGCTGAATGATTACACTGTTAAGTGTCACTAAGAACATCATGTTCTTAGTTGCTTAGAACATATTACAGAATTAGTATATCAAAAATATTTCTTCTGGAGTAATTCTATAAATACATGGACAGAGACAATTCTACCAAGTATTCTGCAGGCAAATAAACTACCAGAGGCAAACATGGAGTCACAGTACCATATATCTGGCACTGGATCAAGAGTCAAGATAATACGGGTGTCCAGTTCTGGCTTTGCAAGTGATGGGGTTTTGAGTCACAGTCACTCTGTGACTGCTTCCTCACTTAATAGAGCGTGTTAGAGGCAGATAAATGCTTCCATTCTGCCAAGCTCTAATTTCTGACTTCAGAAAAATACATAAGGCACTGGAGGTTTCCTCAGAGGTTTTTCTATTGACCCCACCCCTCTCTGTTTCATCAACTACCACAGGACAATATTCTCTGATTGTAGACTGGAACTTGTGTGTTCGACTTCGCAATTCATCACTAAATATTAGTTCCAACTCTTTGTAGTTTCCCTCAAATAGGGGAATTAGACTGGTCCCCGATCTCTCTTGGTAGGGACAAGTCACTTTATTTTCCCAAAGACTGAAGATTAACAATCAAGAGTAAGAAGGAGAATACTCATGAGGCACAGCATTTCCAGAGAGGAGGAAAGGTTTGTTCCTCATAGAAGTTACCAGAGTCCAGCCCCACTGCCAAATAGATATTATGTACAAGGGCAAAACCTACAGTAGTAACCTGAGACCACCAGAAAGACCAAAGCCCAGAGGAAGAGGGTATGCCAATAAACATTAGACATATCTCCACACTTCTTTTGCTTGATATACTCATTATCTTAGAAAGATGCTGTGGCAGTGGAATACCCGTGCCTAACAAAAGCAGCTATTCAGTAAGGTACTTGCCAGTTTCAATTCTCACCAATCAGATCAAACTACAGCATCTACCAAAGGATTTAGTCAATCCAGATCTAGAACACCAGGGTCTTAAGAAATCATTTACCATTCTATACCACGAGTTTCTCTCCCTTCCCACAATAGGAAGGGTAATGATATTTTTGTAATTTAGCAGAAAGGTATCCTGGTTTAAAGTGCTGTAAAATATAGCTGACCCTTGAACAACATGGGGGCTGGGGGTGCTGACCCTCTGTGCAGTGGACCCAAGCTGTCCAAAAGTCAACTGTACTACCAACTTAAGTCACAACAAAGCCTCACTTACCAAAAAGGTTACAATACATCTTAAGACATGGTTGCACAACATTGTGAAGGCAATTAAAGCCGCTAAACTGTACACTTAAAAAGCGTGAAAGTGGCAAATTCCATGTTACATACATTTTACAATTTTAAAAAAATTTTTAAATGGGAAGGAACAAAAAATACATCCTAGAATACATTTTATTTTCATGAGGCTTGAGTATATGTTTTAAAAAATTAACTAGTACAGGGCTTCCCTGGTGGCGCAGTGGTGGAGAATCCGCCTGCCGATGTAGGGGACACGGGTTCGTGCCCCGGTCCGGGAAGATCCCACATGTCACGGAGCAGCTGGGCCCGTGAGCCATGGCCACTGAGCCTGCGTGTCCGGAGCCTGTGCTGCGCAATGGGAGAGGCCACAGCAGTCAGAGGCCCGTGTACCACACACACACACAAAAAAAAAATTAACTAGTACATATTTTATGTGAAATAAGTATGTTATAATGCTTGAGTTTTAAAGGACCAACTTTTTCACTACTAGCACTAATCAACATCAATCACAAAATGTCAAAAAAAACACCTAAGAATCAAAAAATAAATTCCTGCAGATACAGGTGGATTTAACTTTACACATGTTATACTTCTGAAAACTTAGTAACATGTGAGCTACATACAAATGAGTTTGAGGGGACAACTGATAAAACTCAGCTTAAAAAGGTGATTTTGGGCTTCCCTGGTGGTGCAGTGGTTGAGAGTCCGCCTGCCAATGCAGGGCACACGGGTTCGTGCCCCGGTCTGGGAAGATCCCACATGCCGCGGAGCGGCTGGGCCCGTGAGCCATGGCCACTGAGCCTGCGCGTCCGGAGCCCATGTTCCGCAACGGGAGAGGCCACAACAGTGAGAGGCCCGCATTAAAAAAAAAAAAAAAAAAAAGTCAAATGTAGAGATGACTCCAGGTGTCACTTGATCTAGTCCCTCATTTTATAGATGAAGACTCTAGGTCTGCAAAAGGCAAGACACAAGCACCATCTCCAACACATCTCAAAACACATGGACGCAAGAGGTGCTGGTGACAGAGCTAGGACCTGAATCTTGGAACTGAAAAGTACAACAGTCTTCATTCACTTCATATTGTTCTCTATTTCTTTTCCTTCCAAACAATCATAATGGCTTGAGAATGCCAAATACATTTTAAAATTCATATGAAACCTTGGTTACTTGTATTTTTAATCATCTTTATATCCCTTATCACATTTCCCAAGGTCTATTCTGAGGCTCACTATTCCTACAAAATGCTCGACTAGTCAAAAGTTCCATAAGAGTAAAGTAAATTTAGGAAACATTCTATGATATCTGTATCTTAAAAAAATATTAATAAATATAAGCAAATTTAAGGCCCTGAAAGGTCTAACAGAAAATTGTTATATTTCATTAAAACTAGCTTTTCCTAAACATCTGAGCACACAATCTTAAAAAAAAAAACCAATATTCTTTGAAGCATATTTTGGGAGATGCTATCTGATAGCCTCATTCAAGACCTGGAGTATTCATGTATTTGTGGAATTGACTTCAACTCAGAACACATCAAGTGGGACTTCCCTGGTGGTCCAGTGGTAAAGAATCTGCCTTACAATGCAGGGGACGCGGGTTCAATCCCTGGTCAGGAACTAAGATCCCACATACCGCGGGGCAACTAAGCCCACGTGCCACAGCTACTCAGCTCGTGCACCTCAACTAGAGAGCCTGTGTGCCACAAACTACAGAGCCCAAACGCCCTGGAGCCCACGTACCACTAGAGAAGAGAAAACCCGCACGCCACAACTAGAGAGAAGCCCATGCACCACAATGAAGATCCCACGTGCCGCAACTAAGACCCAATGCAGCCAAAAATAAATAAAAAATAAATAAATAAAATAACATCAGCTTCATTTTTTAAAAAAACACATCAAGTAAAATGTTGACAAAAAACACAGCTATCAACAAACGATATATTCAATTCCCAGGGGTCAGGGGTGGGGGGGTAGGGGGTAGGGGGTGGGACTGCATTATAACGTATAAAGATAACACACCCTTCATAGTAAAAGAGTAAATTGTGGAAAAAATTTTTTTTTGAATTTTTGAATTTTGTTTTATTTATTTTTTATACAGCAGGTTCTTATTAGTTATCTATTTTATACATATTAGTGTGTATACGTCAATCCCAATCCATCCCACCACCACCGCCCGCCCCCACCACTTTCTCCCCTTGGTGTCCATACGTTGAAAATTATTTTTATTCAAAATTTGACACAGTTTAAGGTCATTTAAATATGAAAGGCAAAACACAGGTTCTGATATGGAACATGTTCATTACCTGGACTCAAAGAAGTTTCAAATAAGATAGTGTCATACTATAGGTAGACTAGACACATGCTACTCCTACTCCAAAGAACAAATACTCTTTAGATTGACATTCTCCCTATAGTTTTGGGGAAGTCTTTCTGTTGAAGTGATTATATAAATTTGGTGGCAACCTGAAATGATTATATAGGTTTTCTGCTAAACTGAAGGCTGCAGGGTTTGGTGAGCCTACAGTAAACGATCAGGAGAGCATTTTGTTAACTCTTCTACCAAGCATGGAATTTTGGGAATGATATAAAATGTAATTACATACACATTATGTAATTTGAAATGTTCTATCTACCGGTACTAACTACAGTGGCAAACTATGGGATGGCAGTTACAAATGTTTTCAAACTTCTATCAGTTATTCATTAGATGGCAGAAACAATTAAAATTTTAAAACCCTACCTATCCTACTGAGTAGATTTATCCTAATAATATGCCTCTGTTGCCTGAGAAAGACATGCTCTAATGCTATATGGGAAAGTCCTTGTTCCAATGAGGAGGGGTTTACCTTTACTCAAGGGGCCATGTGATTGCTGGTAGCCTTTTAATTCTGCCTAAACACCTACAAAAATTTAAGTAGTTGAGTAGGATTATGATAGTTTCTTTTCCTGGATGTGGTTTAATTTAAATTACCTTATTCTGTATTCACATCTAAGATACCCAATGTAATCATAAACCTAGATTCTACCTTCTTACTTTCTCCATGGTATGAAAAAAAAAACCACAACACTCTCACTCTTAAACACACCTACCTACATACCTCTTCCAGAGCATCTATCGATGCTAATTAAACTTTGCCCAAAGATGTAGAAGCAGCAGGCTTTCTGAAGGAACTGAGAGTCACATGACAAATGAAGGAAACCAGTATCCCTAAGTATGCACTACGGGCAGCATTATCACAGGTGCTTGTCCAATTCGGCCTTCCTCCACTCTGTCTCATACTGAACTTGAGACCCAGAGCTGGCCATCCCAGATGGAACAGACTGAAATCGCTGACTACAAGGGGACAGATGGGAAGAATTCAAATTTCAAATAATATTTGGGTCTAATTTTTCTGCCAATTTTGGGGTTTTTTCAAATTCTATTATAAAATCTGGAAATCCTAGGCAACACTCAAATGTTTATTATAAATATAACTGCTCTATTTGTTTATTCTTTAGAACTATACTGCCCATGTTAAGGACTTCCTAAGCAAATCACCAAATAATTGAAAGATTACTAAACTTCTGAGCTCAGCAAAGATATTTAAATATCAAAAAGAAAAATATGCAAATAAAATGCCCTTACCTTACAGAAATTAAAAATCACAGTTCACTGTCTTTCACTTATAGGTAAATTTCAGAACAGACCTTAAGGAGATCCCATAAGATGCTGTACAGGGAGATGATGGAGAATTTGGAAGCAATAGAAAAATGCATGAATTATTGTGACTAGGGCTAGTGTCATTTGGTAAGCACCAGTCTGTTATCACACTAAATAAATTTGAAATTTTTTTCCAGAAAGTGCTACAAGAGTATGTGATTTCATTTACGATTACTCAGCAAGAAATCAATTACTCAGTTAAGAGTATTGAGAACATGAAGGAGGATTTCCTGTCCTAAAAGCATTCATTAACACTCAGATTAATATAAAGAAATTCAACATCAGACCTTTGGAAACCTAAACAGAAATATTTGGTGAATTCAAGACTTGCAGGTATTTTCAATATGCGACTTGCTTTTATTGCAGGGAAATAAATGTTTATTTACCACTCCTTGAACATTCTCAAATAGTGAGAGTAGTTTCACACCCGTTGAACATGTAAAAATATGCAAGTTGCTTTACTGAATCCCAAGAATGACACCTTGCAGGAACTAACATAGTAAGGCATCATGTAGAAGTACACATCTTTACAATTAAGACAACTGCTTTGTCCTTCGCTTTGTGGTTTTCAGACTTATTTCTTTATTCACCCCCAATTTAATAGCTTTATTAATAGTACTATAAGTAAGCTCTATGATCTATACAACTTTGGAAACCTGACCTACTTCCTTGGGTCTAACTCATAATGCAAGAGCCAACTCATTTCACTCGCACAACACTATCTGAGAGAGATCAAGGCACTTTTAAAATTTGTCATTTCCCAACACCCCTGAAAAATGAAGAAGACAGTATTACCCCCACTTTAAAGATAAAAATGGAAGTGCAGGAAGCACAAAGAGGGCTTCCAGAAATGTCCTAGTTTCTTGACTTGGGTGCTGGTGTTTTCAGTTTGCAAAAGCTCATCAAGCTACATACACTTACGATTTATATATTCCTACGTATGTTATGATATACTTCAGTAAAAAGCTCAAAAAAGTAAAAAACTGGAGATTGAGATTCCAAAACATCCAGTGCCTCGCCTAAGGTCAGTCAGTGGTAGAGGCTGGCTCACATGCAAGCCATGTGACTCCTAGGCAGTCCTCAGTGCTTTACATCAAACTGCCCATGTTAATCATTTCCTTCCACTCAATCTCTTATTTTTCCTTTGATCATTAACAAATAAAAGTATTCTGCCTCATCATTGGAATATGCCTGGAACACCACGCTTAAAAAAACCTTTCTCTTTATGTCAACTTAATCTTACACACATGCAGTAAGATATATATTCCTACAATACCCAAGCCTCATCCTGGCCAGGAGATCCAAATCCACTTGATTAATCAACAACCATGCTTTGGTAGTCTGACTGCAACCCTTATAAATAATTACTGCACTGTGTGCAATTATGTTTTTAACTATAAAATATCTCATTATCTGAACTGTTTAAGTCAATCTTCATACTTTCCTTAAAACTGCTAACTAAAGGGCTTCTCTGGTGGCGCAGTGGTTGAGAATCCGCCTGCCGATGCAGGGGACACGGGTTCGTGCCCCGGTCTGGGAAGATCCCACATGCCGCGGAGCGGCTGGGCCTGTAAGCCATGGCCGCTGAGCCTGCGCGTCCGGAGCCTGTGCTCCGCAACCGGAGAGGCCACAGCAGTGAGGCCCACGTACCACAAAAAAAAAAAAACAAAAAAAAAACTGCTAACTAAAATGTGGGGGAGAAAAGAAAATCCTACTCTATTCCCCACATCTCTTAGATTCTCTAGAATGATAGGGAAAGGTCAGTAGAACAACTCTACAGAAACCAGATTTGGTTACATAAATATTTCACATCTATTTATCTTTCCAATTTCATCTTCTAACACCATCTAGACACACACTACATCCACCTATACAAACCACAATTATCTTTAAAAGATTAGGTTCTGATCTGCCCTCAATGTCTTTGTACAACCTGTTTCCTCTGCTTAGAATACTCTTCCCCTTGTCTAACCCCACTCTACCAATCCTTCAAGACTTACCTCAAGTATCTAAGAATTGTTTTTAACTCCCCTCAGATCAAGTTAAGCTCTCTCCCTCCCCTTACATCACAAGACTGTTGCATACTAGTAGAAAGAAGAATGACTAGAAAGTCACAAGACTTACTGATAAAATATTAAAGTATGTTGTGAAGTTTAAAAGATATCCCTACTCAGAAGCTGGGTCATTCCCCCAATTCTCACCTTTGAAGTAGGTTGGGTTCCCTTTCTATATTCTGTCACAACACCCCTTTGGCTTCCCTTCATAGCACTAACAATTGAATTTTCAACAATTATTTGTAGAATCATTTAACATCTCTCTCTGTGTTGATCACAAGTTCCATGACAGAAAGGGCACCTTCTATGTTATTCACAGCTTTATCCCCCCAGGACTCAGAAGTAACTGCTCAATACACTTTGTTGAATGAATGTTTCCAAGAATCTCCATACCATTCTGGTTCACTTTATAGAAAATTTTGGTTTACTGCTTCAAAAATGATATTCTGACCTAGCATGCTAAAACTGCTTCACATATGCAACTTATGGTTTATAGACATTATGAAACAATCACAACTACGACCAAACTAAAAAAGTGAAGTAATTCAATGTATTATTTACATCTTTACTTCCCCTATTAAACAAGTTCCCAAATGATAGGGACTGTGTACAATTATAGCAAGGTGGCTGAACAGTTCAGATGATAGAGTCAAATTCCCTTAGGCTCCCAGCTTTACTGCTCAAGAGCTTGGTAACCCTGGACAAGCAACTTAAAACCTCTCTGAGCCTCCATTTACATATATCTATAAAGTGAGGATAATACCACCCACCTACTGGGATTGTTGTATTGATTTCCCAGCTTTATTGAGGTATAACTGATAAATAAAAATTGCATACAGGGACTCCCTCGTCGTTCAGCGGTTAAGAATCCACACTTCCCCTGCAGAGGCGTGGGTTTGATCCTTGGTCCAGGAAGTTCCACATGCCGTGCAGTGTGGCCAAAAATAAATAAATAAAATAGCTTAAACAAATTGCAAACATTTAATGTGTTCAACGTGATGGTTTGATATACATATACATTGTGAAACAATTGCCACAAACAAATTACCAAGTTAATTAACACTTCCATCAACTCACATAGTTACCATTTTCTTTATATGGTGAGAGTATTTATGATCTACTCTCTTACCAAATTTCAAGTACACAATACAGTGTTATTAACTATAGTCACCATGCTGTACATTAGATCTCCAGAACTTACTCATTCTGCACAACTGAAACTTTGTACCCTTTGAGCAACATCACTCCATTTCCCCCACCCTCCATCCCCTGACAACTACATTATACTCTCTGCTTCTATGAGTTTGACTATTTTAGATTCCACATTTAAGTGAGATCATTCAGTATCTGTCCTTCTGTGTCTGGCTTACTTCACGTAGCATAATGTCCTCCAGGTTCATCCATATCGTCACAAGTGGCAGAATGTCCTTTTTTCTTTAAAGGCTGAACAATATTACACTGTGTGTGTGTATATGTGTGTATACACACACACACATTTTCTTTATCCACTCATCCACTGATGGACACTTAGATTGTTTCCATATCTTGACTATAATGAATATTGTTGCAATGAACATGGGAGTACAGATATCTCTTCAAAATATTGATTTCATTTCCTTTGGATATATACCCAGAAGTGGAATTGCTGGATTATATGGGAGTTCCAGTTTTAATTTTTTGAGGAATCTGCATACTGTTTTCCAAAATGGCTGTACCAATTTACATTCCCCCCAAAAATATACCAGGATTCCCTTTTCTCCACATCCTTGCCAACACTTGGGGTATTCTTGATAATAGCCATATTAACAGGTGTTAGGTGGTATCTCATTGTGGGTTTGATTTGCATTTCCCTGATGATTAGTTATGCCGAGTGATGCTATGAACTTCCCTCTTAGAGCCACTTTTGCTGCATCCCATAAGTTTTAGTATGCTGTGTTTCCATTTTCATTTGTCTCAAGACATTTTTTTACTTCCCTTTTGATTCCTTTGACCCACTGATTGTTTAGGAGTGTGTAAACTTCCACATTTGGGAATTTTCCAAATTTCCTCATTACTGATTTCTAGTTTTATACCATTGTGGTTGGAAAAGATAATGATTTCAAACTTCTTAAATTTGTTAAGACTTGTTTTGCAGCCTAGCATAAAATCTACCCTGAAGAATGTCCCATGTGTACTTGAGAAGAACATGTATTTTACTGTTGTTGGATGGAATGTTCTGTACGTGTCTGTTAGGTCCATTTGGTCTACAGGGTTATTCAAGTCCTATATTTCCTTATTGATCTTCTGTCTGAATGTTCTGTTATTGAAAGTGGGGTACTGAAGTATCCTGCCATTATTGTGTTGCTGTCTGTTTCTCCCTTCAGTTCTGTCAATGTTTGCTTTATATTTCTTTATACATTTAGGTGCTTTGATGTTGAGTGTATATATATTTATAATTATTATATCTTCCTGGTGGATTAAACCTTCCATCATTATATTGGGTTGGCCAAAAAGTTCATTTGGGTTTTTCCATAAGATGTTATGGAAAAATCCAAACAAACTTTTTGGCCAACCCGATACAATGTCTACCTTTGTCTTTTGTGATAATTTTTGACTTAAAATCTATTTTGTTTGATATAAGTAGAGCCACCCCTACCCTCTTTAGTTTATCATTTGCATGGAATATATTTTCCCATTCCTTCACTTTCACCTTGTGTGTGTCCTTAAATCTAAAGTGAGTTTCTCATAGACAGCATACAGTTGGGGTTTTGCTTTTTAATTCATTACATTTAAATTATTATTGACAGGTAAAGACTTACAATAGTAAGCCATTTTTTTCATTGTTTTCTGACACTTTGTAGTTTTTTTTCTTTTCTTCCTCTCTTGCTGTCTTCCTTTGTGATTTGATGATTTTTTGTAGTGGTATTCTTTGATGCCTTTCTCTTTATCTTCTGTGCACCTATTACATGTTTGTTCTTTGTGACTACCATGAGGCTTACATAAGACATCTTAGTTATAACAGTCTACTTTAAGTTGATAACTTTGAATACATATAAAAACTCTATACTTTTACTACCCTCTCGCATTTTATGTTACCAGTGTCACAACTTACACCTTTTTATATTGTATATCTATTAACAAATTATTGTAGCTATAGTTATATTTAATACTTTTGTCTTTTAACTTTTAGAGTTAAAAGTGGTTTATGTACCACTCACTGTTACAGTATTAGAGTATGAGAGTATGTATTTACCTTTACCAGTAAGTTGGGTTTTTGGGGGTTTTTTTTGAAAGAAGATGTTGGGGGTAGGAGTTTATTAATTAATTTATTTATTTTTGCTGTGTTGGGTCTTCATTTCTATGCAAGGGCTTTCTCTAGTTGTGGAAAGTGGGGGCCACTCTTCATCGCAGTGCGCGGGCCTCTCACTATCACGGCCTCTCTTGTTGAGGAGCACAGGCTCCAGACGTGCAGGCTCAATAGTTGTGGCTCACAGGACTAGTTGCTCCGCGGCATGTGGGATCCTCCCAGACCAGGGCTTGAACCCATGTCCCCTGCATTAGCAGGCAGATTCTCAGCCACTGTGCCACCAGGGAAGCCCTACCAGTAAGTTTTATACTTTCATGTTTTCCTGTTGTTAATTAGTATCTTTTCATTTCAACTTGAAAAATTCCTCTCACATTTCTTGTAAGACAGGTGATGAACTTGCTCAGCTTTTGTTTGTCTGGGAAAGCCTATCCCTCCTTCATTTCTGAAGGACAGCTTTGCTAGATATGGTGTTCTTGGTTGGCAGTTTTTTTCCTTTCAGCACTTGGAACATATCATTCCACTTTCTCCTGGCCTATACTGTCTCTGGTGAGAAATCTGATAGCCTAAGGGAGTGGGGGGGCGGGGAGAAATAGGGGTGGAGGAGGGGGAGGTGCCAGTGGCAGCACAAGTGGCTTTTCTCCTGCTGCTTTCAAAATCCTATCTTTGACTTTTGACAACTTGATTATAACGTGCCTTGGTGAAGAACTCTTGATGTTTGGCCTACTAGAAGTACTTGGAATATTATGGACCATTTCTTTCCTATGATTTGGTAAGTTTTCTATCATTCTTTCTTTAAGTAAGCTTTCTGCCCCTTTCTCATTTTCTGCTCTTTCTGGGACTCCCACCCAAAAGGTTCTAACACTGGAGAACTTATAAAAGACTAGTTATATGTTCACTTTCTACTTAACCATGATACACCTCTCTCCCACTATACACAGGAACCAAGACCCTGGGTAAATTGCATAATCTGGTGTCTGAAATCAGAAAATGGCTGGCATAACATCTGTTCTGCTTTAATAAGATTAAAGAGAACACACTGACCATTTACCCATCACTGATTAACTCCCTTCTTGGCAATTATGTCCATTTATTTCTTCTCTCATTTTTTTCCTTGTCTGTTTCCAAATGTTCCTGTCCTTAGGAAAAAGCACTCCCCAGAACTAATTTCTCCCAATTTGTGTGTCTAAAAAGTGAATGCACCCCAAGCTGCCATCAATGCTTGGAATATACCTATATCAAGGAAAAGGAAAGACTTTACAGAAAATTAGTCATAACAACTAATGTCACCAGTCTCTAACCAATTCAAAGTTAGTGACTCTTAAAGCTGGTTACTCGTTAGGTGGTGGTGAAATATTTGATAACACCATATGCCAAATGAGGCTATAGTTCATGAAAATATAGGAAAACTTCAGAATATGGGTGTATGATGGCTTTTTCTTACAGCTTTTGAGCCCAGTCCTACAAGAGACCCAATCAAACTAGAGCTAGCCATTCTCTGCCTGCAGCCTTCAATCTAGATTGACTGAGAGTCACATAATTTGAAGCTCTGCAGGGCTGTAAACATCAACAGCCTCTGCACCTCAAACTGAGGTGACTGGGGGCTTCCCTGGTGGTGCAGTGGTTGGGAATCCTCTCCAGGAAGATCCCACATGCCACGGAGCAACTAAGCCCGTGCACCACAACAACAGAGCCTGTGCTCTAGAGCCCGTGAGCCATGTCTACTGAGGCTGCGAGCCACATCTACTGAGCCCGCGTGCCACAACTACTGAAGCCTGCGCACTTAGAGCCTGTGCTCCGCAATGAGAAGCCACCTCAATGAGAAGCCCGCATACCCCGTAACGAAGAGTAGCCCCCGGTCACCACAACTAGAGAAAGCCTGCATGCAGCAAGGAAGACACAATGCAGCCAAAAATAAATAAATTTATTTTAAAAAACTGAAGTGATTATAAGCAGTAACTCAGAGAAGTAGCTGTCTTAGCAGGAGATAAGACCACAGCCCCAAGCTGTTTTAAGAGTTCTCTTCAGGACAAGGAAGAAAACCAGCCAGCAAAAATCAGATTAAGAATGCTGCCTACCTCAAGGCAGCTGGCTATTAATTTAAAAGCTAAAGGAAATGGGCTGAGCAGAGGCCAGTAAGCAGAAGAATTTTCAAGCTTAGAAACTATGTCTAGATGTAGCTTACCATGGAGCTTACTAAAAGCAAAAATAGCAAAAATCTTTTAAGTTTTTGAGGGAATAATATTATCATAGAAACCCCAAAACTGCTCTGCAGCAGCCAGCAAGTATTAAATCTCTAAAGTAATTCGTGGCCCCCAACCCTCACCCACAGAACATTAGCTGTGAAAACGGTGCATTCCCCAAGAAAAGTACATTCCCTAGTGGGTACTTCAGATGGGGCCATGAAGAATGCACAATAAAGAATCTCTAGAGATCAGTCAGGGGGCCTGTTCTGGGGCAACAGAAATCCCCGTGTATTATTCAGACTATTTCAATTGCTGCTTTGATTCTGCTGTCAATTTAGATAACCACACCTACCTTGCCTTTGGTGACTTGAGTGCCACTTGGCCTCTGCCACCCAAGGATCCTAATTACCTCCACTGTATTTAGGTTTGCTAATTCAGTGGCAGCAGTTCTCACTACAATTTCTGACCTATAGAGAAGAGCAATCACAGAACTCTTCAAGGATCTTGGGACTCCCCTCACAAATTTATTTCCCAGGCAAAGGAAATCCCCCTAGCAAGCAGAACCAGGGGCTGCCAGATAGGCCATCAAAGGAACTTCACTGCCAGGGCAGGGAGTTTTTGTTCTTCCTGCCCAGTAGTATTTGAGCACTGCTATTTTTTCCATTCTTCCTCTTTCTGAGAGAACTTTTACTAGAGTTATCCTATTCTTTTTCTACCTATATAACAATGAAGGAGGGAGGCAGTTTGTGGGACACCAGACCACAGGAAGCCGTACCTAGACCTATTGGGGATGACTGCACATCACCAAGAAATTGAGGACTTAGAAACTGGATACAATAACTAGATAAGACTTTGGAGGTGTTTCCATTGAGGACGGGCTGAGCATGCTCTTTGTATGGAAAGAAGATTGAATGAGGATTGGATAGCTAAAGGAGTATACTGCAGCAAAGATTTTTCATCATCTATCTAATATCCATTCTCCTTTCTTGCTATCAGAAGCTCAAAGTTACTGGGCTCCAATGTGCTTAAGTAATAATACATGTCCCAGCTTTGTGGTGGATGAGGTGGCCATGTAATATGGTTTGGCCAATGATATGAAAGCAGACTTCACTGGATATGGTTTACAAGAAAGTTCTTTAAAGATGTCTTACCTGGCAGTCACCATTTTATTCCTCCCCATCTTCCAGCCTGCCTAGAACACAGATGGGATGACTCAGGAGCTACCTTGTCACCATAAGTATACACTAAGGATGTCTGGGAAGAAGGGTAGAAGGTGCCTAAGTCCCTAATGGTACCTTGGACATACCCTACCAGCTCTGGAATGCTAAATTTTCACTCATTTAGTGGGTGAAAAATAAACTCAGGTTTGTTTATGCCACTATCTGGGGGGTTTTCTGTTCTACATAGTGAAATTCAACTCCTCAACGGATACACACAAAATCCTATAACTCACTGAGGAATTAACCAAATTTATTCTAAATTTATGTCAAAACAGAATCTGTAAAAAACTGTATCAAGTACCTTAGGTTTACTTAGCCTGACTGCCGCATATTTGCCATCTATAAGCTACTCCCATGTCCATTTCAAGCACAGTTAATCAATCAGGGCCACTTTATCCCAATAAGTTGGAAGTACATCTACAAAACTATTTCAACTCCAAGTCTCAAGAGCTGCAACTGATCTATCAGCCTCGCACACAATAGAGAACCTATTTTCCATTTGTAGCAACTTCAGCTTCTCTCAGTTCTAGAATTCTAAGACAAAATCATAGATGTTACAATGGAGAAAATGTATCAAGATTTATATACCTATCAAGTAACTCAGATCAAATCATATAATCTAATTCTACAACTCTGGACCAGTCACATTTTCTCAAAAAAAAAAAAAAAAGCCTTATTCCTTCACTTGTGAGATGGAAGAAATAGGAAAACCTACTTAAACCTCACAGGGTTGATATGAAAATCATATACAAAATGAGTGTGAAAAAATTTTGAACTTTAAATTACTATAAACATATAAATCAGTAATAAACCTATAATATGTAATTTATTCTTAACAACTAGCATAATTTGCTACCTATTAAAAATACTCAACATCTAAAATTAAATTCACTTCAAGAACATGGTTATATTGTCTTGTGTAGCAGTACAGAGAACTCAACTAAGAGTTCATTCTTCTGATTTTACACCAAAGAAATAATGGACTAGGGTGAGGGAAGCACATACGATTGAGAGTATATTCCAATCATTTTCACAGCTTTAATTCCACCAGGCAGAAATAACATTAGCATCCACGGAAGAGTTCAGTTTTACCCTACTGGATAACCTTCTTAGAAGAAAAAAGAAAAACTAGTTTCACCATGGGAGAGGGGAAGTTTATCACACATATATGTATTGTTTTTTTAACTCAAAGGAGAGAAATGTCTTCAGTTCTATAGACTAAAATTTATAATAAGGTAAAAATAACTAGGCAAGTTTAATTAAATCAGCAAATATTTGATTGCCTACCAAATAAAATGACTTGTCGCTATTACCACAGTGAATAACCTATGACCCCAACCTCAATAAGAGCAGTGAAGTATCCCCTGAGATCCAAGTCTTAGTACCCAGGATAAATGTAATTGAAGTTTCAATGTTTAGAGAAACTTTAGTAATATAAAAAATGTACACATTAACATCCCACTATCAGTGATCTTTAAAACAGGTGCTACATATTCCCAGGTGAAATTCATTACAGTTTTCCAAAATCTATTTCCTTTGAAGTTTTGAAACCACTTAAAACCACATGGAAAGTCTATAAATGTAACTTATAGAAGTTTGGAAACTAAGCAGACTTTATAAAGGAAACAGTAACAATGTGGAACAAGTTCCAAAGACATCTTTAAGGTCAAGTTTATTCAGGTCACCTTTGGAATACCTTACATACTGAATATGTAAATATAACACAGATCTTAACTACAAAAAAGAAAGGGTGTATACGTGGATAGCACAAGTGATTGTTCCACAAGTGCTATAAATTAATGTGTCTGAATGCTAAAGGACCTTAGTTTTAAAATGAACAAAAAAATACATGCAAGCAGAGTTTGAAAATTTCAAGTTATAAATCAAAACCTTCTGGCTAGATGAGAAGATAAAAGCTTCTTTCAAAAACACAGCTACCTGCCAAAGATAAAAGCACTAGATATATCCTGTTGTCTAATCCATCCCCCTACTTGGCTAATGTGGATGGAAAAGCATCAGTAACTTTCTAAAAGCCACTCTACACAAGGCGTAAGCCATAGCATACCTTTGACACTGGGCATATACACCCTCAACCAGGAGACATATGCTAGAAGCAGTGATATTAACAGCTTTCTCCCTTGCTATTACTGTACACAATGGGCACCATCTGAGATGATTTGGAGAATCATACAAGCAAAAACAGAATATGTAAAATACATTGCATATTCTCTTGTACAAAGTTATCTGTGTACTGCTACCTAATACACTCTACTAGATTATTCCAAAGTGGAAGTATAATTTTCTGAGGAAAATGTTGAAGAAATAAAAGTTGTAGCACAACATAAAAATGAAATTTTGCATGATCTTCAAGATCAGCTACATGGAAATCAGAATGCTACAGACTGAATGTTTGCATTCCCCTAAAATTCATATGTTGAAACCTAATCCCCAATGTGATGATACTTGGAGGTACAGCTTTTGGGAGATGATTAGGTCATGAGGGTGGAACCCTCATGAATGGGATTAGTGCCCTTATAAAGGAAACCCCAGAGAGCTCTCTCTCCCCTTCTGTCTTGTGTCTAGTACATAGCGAGACGATGGCCACAGGAAGCAGGCCCTCGCCAGACACGGAATCTGCCAGCACATTGATCTTGGATTTCCCAGCCTCCAGAACTATAAGAAATAAATGTTTGCTGCTTAAACCACCTAGTTTATGGTATTTTTGTTATAGCAGCCTGAACGGACTATGGCAGAGGGCAAATTTTTCATCATAAGTATATACCAAACCAGGTTCTCATAAATCCCACCCTCAACCCAGCCCCAGCTTCTGCCCAGGAGGCCTTCATCTTTTTCTGGGCTAGCTGAGTCCATATGTTCTGTGTGTGTGTGCGTGCGTGCGTGTGTGCGTGCGTGTGTTTGTGTAAATATCAAATTCCTAACCAAATACTCAAATATTTGATATTTCTGAAGTCTTAGTGCTACCTAAGCAAACAAAACTGGGTATGATACATCTGTACATTTCCAAGATAAATGCATTTAAATAGCCTACACATGTCCTAAACAGACATAGAGCGAAACATCAAAACAATGTACCAAGTTGAGGAATCACCTTAGATTCAAAAGGGGCAGTAAGCAATACAGGGTGTGTGGATACAAGGGAGTTGTTGAGATCAGGGCCATTTTACCCTTTTCAGTAAACCATAAGATATTTATTTTCATGCATCAGGCACAGCAGGCTCAGCAAATACTGAATTAAAAGCTTAACAACAGTCTTTTTGAGACTTACGCAAAGCAGTGATATCTTTCTAATTAGTTTAAGCCATGTCTCTGAAGGTATCAAAAACAAAATCATATCTACTGAAATCATCAATCCATTACAAATACCACTTTTCCTCAGCTAATTCTAGGTGAAGAAATGTAACTTGAAAGATAGAAACCCAAAGCAGTAACAACATCAACCTCTAGTAATATTCTTCTATCTGACAAATGTCAATACTTCTCAAATTCACATAAAATACCACAACCTTCAATGTCTTATTTCCCATTTCACTTTTCTCTTCTATCCTGGAACGAAAAATATGATAAAACTCTGACACAAGGATTCCAATTCAGCCATCTGCCAATAGATCACAAAGCCATCTGAAGTTTTAGACTACACAGCAGCCACAGGTAACTCCAGATGGTCTGAAAAACTTGGGGACACTTACTGCATGTGCTCTGCTATGCTTTCTAGTGAAAACTCCCAATAACCTAAAACTGGGAGAGGGGAAAAGAGCCTGCAGTTGGTACTTCCTAGGGCAAGGGTTTCAAGAAAACACCTTTAAGAGAGTAAGGCTCAGCTGAAACAAATCTCCCCTGTTGGGTGGTTGTTGGTTGGTTGTTTGCTTTAATACAATGCTGATGAGCCACTCTGAAGTGACTTATTATACAAATAAATGTTGGGAAGATTAAACAGAGCCTATCAAACCAAATAATAATATTTTGAAAGTAAAATTCATATAGTGGTCCTTTAAAGAGAAAACATTTTAAAATGTAAAACCAGCATAAATACCACTGTATAATAAAACTTACCATTAGTAACGTTTGCTACATAGCAGTTTAATATTAATCCCATATTTTCCATATAATACTTGGAAACTGTTCACAGCCTCAAACAGTATTAGACTCAGTATTTCACTAACTGACCTAATGCTATGGCCCAGGAAAAAGCAATAATTGCACTAAGAGAGGTCAACTTATTCCAGAGAAAGGCTTACACGAAACAACCATAATTCAAAGGACTGAGGAATTATCATAAAGAATTTCCCAGCAGAAACTAGTAAAATAGATGTGGGCAAATCACACTTTCGAGTTTGACAGTACCTGTAGAACTTTGCTTAATTCCTTCTTTGTTGGTATACCTTTTATTAATAAACTAGTTATTAATTGTTTATGTTTATTAAGCTGCTTAATAAACTACTTTAACCCACTATTATCCAAATACAGAGACCAGCTGCACCTTCAAATCACCATTTGGGGCAGGGCCAGGGTTCTAAAAGGGGTTTCTTGACAAATACCCACTTCTTGCTAACTCTTTCTTACCCAATTTCCCAGTTCTCTTTTTCTCTTTCTCTCTCTCTCTCTCTGTGTGTGTGTGTGTGTGTGTGTGTGTGTGTGTGTGTGTGTGTGTGTAATACCCCACTCTATTCACTACCTGCCCTGCCCCAACCCATGGATGATACTGACCTTCCACTCCCAAGACTAGACTAATTGTTGAGAACTAGAAATGGCACTTCTGATCAGTCACTTTTAAGAAAACACTTGTTATACTAGAAAAACTGGCACATTATTTGAGGATTAAAAAAAATCTATTTAGATCTTAACTGCATACTAAAAAACAAAATAAATTTCAGATAAATCAAAGAGTTAAATGTAAGAAATCAAAACAAAGAGACAGATGCAGGTGAATTTCCACATGACTCCTAGGAAGAGAAGGACTTTCTAAGCATCAAAACAATTACAAAAATAACAAAGGAAAGTACTGACAGAGTTTGACTATGGTAGAAGCTCTCCTAATCAACCTCTACTTAACCAATTTCGCAGACTGACCCATTCCGCAGACTGACCCATTCCCCAGCCGCTGTGTAGAAACCTAATGAATGCCCACAGCACCGTGATTGCTCAAGGCTAACAGGCTACTGTGTGGTACACCTGCCTACGAGCTCTACAAATTAAGTTGCCTACTTACCAAGAGTTATTTATGTGCTCCTCTTTATGCTAGTTGTGTACCTGTTACTATAATTCTTAATTATATGTCACATCCATTGGAGGTGAGTGCAAAAAGAAAGGAACTGGCTATAAAGACCAGATAAAGGTGATGCTGAATTAAATGTGGATGACAAACCTGCAAAAGACTGGGGGGGCGGAATCTGTAAAATACCTGAAAGGATTCTGCATCGATTACAGCTCATTAATGTATCACTCCACTTTAAAGAATCTAAAACTAGAAATCATTGATGATGAATTTTGGATGAGATGTAAAAAAGAAATATATAGCAGATTTTTAATCAATTAGGCTCATATTCAAAGAAAAGCAGCCCAAGATAAAAGAATTAGCTACTTAATGTGTATTCTGAAGCTTTAATGTTGAAGACACATAAACTTTTTTAGGATACCCCTTCCTATTAAGCAGACCAACTATGAGATCTAATCACACCAAATAAAGAGGCTTCTTGTGTATGACTGTCAGTTTCCACACATCCAAACTCATCAGAAACAGAATGAAAAACTAAACTTGAAAAATATTTGAAAGACAATGGACATATATACACTATCAAATGTAAAATAGATAGCTAGTGGGAAGCAGCCACATAGCACAGTGAGATCAGCTCGGTGCTTTGTGACCACCTAGAGGGGTGGAATAGGGAGGGTGGGAGGGATATGCAAGAGGGAGGAGATATGGGGATATATGTATACATATAGCTGATTCACTTTGTTATAAAGCAGAAACTAGCACACCATTGTAAAGCAATTATACTCCAATAAAGATGTTAAAAAAAGGAAAGAAAATGGTATAGGTTAATATATTTGATATATAAAGTTTAGATAAATTAGCAAGAAAAACACTAGGCAACTAATAGGAAAATGGGGGAAAAACCCAAATGGCCAATTTATAGAAGAAATACAAAAAATTAAACATGAGGAAAATGAATGTTTTCATTGGTTATCAAAAAGACAAAATAGTTCAATGAGATAACATTTTTGCCCATCAGGTCAATAAAACTTAAGCAATTAGCATGTTCAATGTTGCCAAATGCACAATGCAACAGTTAGGGGATACCATTTGCTGCTAAAAGAAGACATTCTGGTAGAACCTTTCCAGAAATCAATCAGGCAACCTATGTCAAGAGGCTTAAAAAATGTCTCTATCCTTTGACCAGGCAATTATATTTCTAGATGCCATTCTTAGAAAATAATATGAAATCTGAATAAAGCTTTGGCAATAAGATACTCTTCAAAGTATTATTTATTATAATATTTTAAAATTTGAGAAAAAACCTTTCAACAAAACTGTGTCAGGCATTAAAGATGAACTGGAAAAAAAAATAGTCCCAGCCCTCTTTGAGTTTAGAGCCTTTTGGCAAAGGGAAACAAATTAAACAAGTAATTATCTGAAGTCAACAACAGAGGAATTATCAAGTAAATTATGAGACATCCAAATGATGAGATGATACACAGCCATCAGAAATTATTTATAATGAATTATCAAGGACATGAAGAAGTACTTATACTAAAGGAAAAGCTATCAAATTATAAATGGGTATAAAAAATATGTTGAAAATCTAAGAAGGGGAGCAGGACTTCTGATGGCAGGTACTAGCAATCCTAGGTACAAGCGGGGTCTGTGGCATTTTAACTTGGGGCTGCTTCCATTACCCCCACTACAACCTGTGGCATTGTAGCTCTGGGGACACTGACACTGCCATTAAAGGGAGCTGACTTGATTTGGAGCTCCAAGGGAAAGCCCCAAGCCTGCAGCATTGTCGAAAACAGTAGGGATCATTAGCAAACATCACAGCTGCCTAAGCCTAGAATACTGGTTGGGGCAAATGAGACCTTAACCAAATACGTAAAACGGAGCTCTGGAGAATGAGACAACCATAGGGGGCTTAAAGCTCTGACATATTCTTGGGGTTCTGGAAGGTTGGATGCATGTGAGGCCTTGCATTAGATGCACTGTGGACAAGGAATAAGCAAGGGTCAAGGAAAGAGGAGAGCTTCCCAGATTATCTACCAGAAGGATTTCACTGTTTAGTTTGAATTTCTGTACAAGAAGAAAGTAAAAGTCAAGGCAAATTGGTAAACTGCCTGAACTTTGAAGGCGTGGACTGGGGCACACATTCAAAGTCCATGCATCTAATAACCCTACTATACTCCAGACATTATATAAGTGCTAGAGATATAAAGTCCCTGGTTCCTACCTTTGAGAAGCTCATATTCTAATCATGGAACCAGGTGTCCAAGAAATAATTAGAAATCTAAGAAAAAGAGAGGGTTTCAAGGGATGGAGGGGCTTTTGATTAAACATAGCTAACTGAATATAAGCATCTGTCTACCTCCCTTCAGAAGTCATGAGAGTGAAGAATTAGGAAAGACATAAACCAACAAGATCGAGGAAGTGGGAGAGAATCTGACAGTAAAAGGGAGAGGTCCACAAAATTTTAGATGAAAAGCCTTTGAAAAAGAGGTAACTGACTTGGTTGTATCTTTCTTCTTTCTGCCAAGTACCTCCAGTGGCCATCTAAACTGAAGCAAGTAATAAGCTAGTCCATTCCTGAGGGCCTTAGAAAAGCAGAAGGTAAAAGTTCAAGAATTGATGCTTCAATGGACATTTGAAGGAAACAGGAATTTAATTTTTCAAAAAACAGGAGGGGGGGAATCCTTTAAAAGAGTAGTAAGATTCTCAGATTCTTTCACCTCAACCAGAGCATCAGGCAACTGCCTTTTCACCACACAACAGAAGACTTTCTGGAGAGGCTGAACCAGAGACCCCAAACTCAGGAACACCGGCCATAACTGAGCACAGAAATGGTATGCTTTACTGAAAACAAGAAGTAAAAATCTGCACAGCCAATGGTGAAAGATCCAGCCCTTTCCAGACTGGGCTTCTGAATACTAGATTCAAGCTTATTACACCCAAATCCCCTCCCACAAGAAATTCAAGGAGTCCTAAGTAGAAAAACTGACTGGCTTAAGGAAAAAAAAAAAACTTCACAGCTAGTTCCTCATAAATACCCAGTTTCCCCCAGGGAAGCCCATCCATCAACAAGCCCCACTCATGTACACTGAGTTTCCAGTCAACTATTCCATAACAAAAACAACCTCCTCAACTAGCTTGAGGGATACCTCTAACATGAAAGATACCAAGACTAAGAAATGGGAAAAGAAACTCAGTAAAAAACAGACTAGTGGGGCTTCCCTGGTGGCACAGTGGTTGAGAATCCACCTGCCGATGCAGGTGCTCGCAACGGGAGAGGCCACAACAGTGAGAGGCCCGCATACCAGAAAAAAAAAAAAACCGACAAGATGAGGAAGATATAATTCACATATCATAAAGTTCACCCTTTTAAACTATACAATTCAGTGTGTTTGTTTGTTTTGTTTTGTTGTTTTGTGGTACGCGGGCCTCTCACTGTTGTGGCCTCTCCCGTTGCAGAGCACAGGCTCCGGACGCACAGGCTCAGCGGCCATGGCTCACGGGCCCAGCCACTCCGCAGCACGTGGGATCTTCCCGGACTGGGGCACGAACCCGTGTCCCCTAGCATCGGCAGGTGGACTCTCAACCACCACGCCACCAGGGAAGCCCTTCAGTGTTTTTTAGTATATTCACAAAGATATGTCTCGATCAGTAAGCACTATCTAATTACAGAACATTTTAATAATCTCAGAAAGAAACTCCACACCCATTAGCAGTCACTCCCCATCCTCTCCCTCCCCCTCAGCCCCTGGCAACCACTAATCCAGTTTCTGTCTCCACAGATTTGCCCATTCTGGACATTTCATATAAATGAAATCATACAATATGTGGTCTTTTCCGTCTGGCTTCTTTCACTTAGCATAATGTTTTCAAGGTTCATCCTTATGGTAGCACATATCAGCACTTCATTTCTTATTTCTTTTATGGCCGAATAATATTCCACTGTGTACAACTACCACATTTATCCATTCATCAGTCAATGAACATCTGGGCTGTTTCCACCTTTTGGCTATTATGAATAATGCTGCTATGGACATTGATGTACAAGTTTTTGTGTGAATATGTTTTCAATTTTCCTTGGTATATATCTAAGCGTGGAATTCTGGGTTGTAGAACCTAAATTTAACTTTCTGAGGAACTGCAAGAGTGTTTTCCACGGTGGCTGCACCATTTTACATTTCCATCAGCAATGGATGAGAGATCCAATTTCTCCACATCCTCACCAACATTTGTTATTGTCTGTCTTTCTGATTCTAGCCACCCTAGTGCATGTTTAGTCTCACTGTGGTTTAAGTCAAGTCCTTATTGTGTTAAGTCTCACTGTGGTTTTGATTTGCACTTCCCTAATGACTAACGATGTTGAGCACCTTTTCATGTTTATGGGCCATTTGTAAATCTTCTTTGGAGAAATGTCTAGTCAATGAATTTTAAATTTTATTTAACTTTAAATAGCCACATCTGGCCAGTGGCTAGAGTATTAGGCAGATGGCAGAACTTAGCATCTGGTCCCTTACCTTTGCTCAAGGTCAGGTGGGACTGCCTAGGTGACTGAAGGTCAATCCCAGCTTCATACCTCAACCTGGATGACCCAGATGGAACTAGGAGTGAGGCAGCAAGGAGGGAGGAAAGGGAAATTGGTGCAATACCTGGAAGGAGGACATACTTGGCACAGAGCCTGGCTCTCAAAACTTACTGTTGATGATGAAAGCAACTCATATTTATTGAGCACTTGCAAGGTGCCAGGAACTGTGCTTTATACCCACTGTCTCATTTAGTCGTTAAAACACCTATCAGGTAGATTCTACTGTATCCATTTTACAAATGAGGAAGCAGTTTTGGACAGATCAGGTAAGCAAGTATTAGTAATTTTACTCACCATAAAATTCTCCATTCCATTTCAACCTTAGAAATGTCTTTTCTTCATCTAGTTTAATTATAACAACGATCTGACAGTTCTCAAAAGGGAAGCTAAGTGTTATTCAGGATTCCATCATTATGTTCAGCATATACTATACAATTCTATATCTGCTAACCTATCCCAAAGGGACATTATGAGAATTAGATGGTTTTTGAAGCAGCGAACTATTAGCACTAAATGAAAATCTGAACTCCTGACTTCGTGCATTATGGGTCAGATTTTATCTTTTCTAACGTGTTCGGCTACGTCCTTCCCTTCTTTGAATTGGTTCAACAACTATATAATGAACATTGACTATATGCCAGATGCTGTCCTAGGTGTAGAGATACAGCACTGGCTATGACAGCCGTGAATCCTGACCTAATGAAGCTTAAAAGATATATTAAAGAAATATATGGTTTTAAAAGTACACAAGCGGGCTTCCCTGGTGGCGCAGTGATTGAGGGTCCGCCTGCCAATGCAGGGGACACGAGTCCGTGCCCCGGTCCAGGAGGATCCCACATGCCGCGGAGCGGCTGGGCCCGTGAGCCATGGCTGCTGAGCCTGCGTGTCCGGAGCCTGTGCTCCACAATGGGAGAGGCCACAACAGTGAGAGGCCTGTGTACCGCAAAAAAAGGAAAAAAAAAAAAAAAAAAGGACACAAGCTTCAATAAGTTTATGTCACATGGAGGCTTTGTTGCAGTGTCTATTTCATAATGAACCTTATTCCTGCAGCATAAATACCCTTAAATGACACTCTCTGCCTACTAAGAAATTCTGAGTCTGAACATTATAGCCTTTAAAATGGCTTAAAATCCACACATTTGGCAGAACTATGGCAGTTGCTTCTAGGGAAGTAGCACCCAGCTCCCAAGCACGGCCAGCTGCCAAGGAACAAAAGGAATTATTAAAGCGTACCTTCAGCTCCGCAGGGCTGTCCGAGACTCTTATGCACACCAAGGGAGAACAACAGAGTTGGAGTCACCAGAGCACTTTTCTTGCCTAAAGTGTGGTGTGATTTCCCAAGCTTTCATCACCACCCACCCCTGACCCCTATTTCAGGTAGATAAAACAGAAATGATGAGGTTGTTCAGATGATTCGTGTGGGTGGCTATTGTGCTGACTGGGACAATAAGGCTGCAGAACACTGCTCCCGTTTAAAGAGTTCACATTTTATTCATCGCTATAAATAACAATTTAGGTTTTAAAACACTGCATTTCCACACTACATTGTACAAAACAGTAAAGCTCAAGTTCTCCTGTACATGGGTTGCTTTCGACAATAGACCTAAGTAGCCACACTCTGAGGGCTGGCCGTTGCCTGACCCTCTCTCCTTGTACCTCGCCTCTGCAATGAGTAAGCAGGGCAAAAGGTATTAAGTCACGTGAATGGGAAAGCCTAAATGAAAGGTCTAACTCAATCATTTCCAGTCTCAAGCTCACTATTTCCTATGTCTTACCCAGCATCCCCTACCAAAGTAGTCAACCAAGTTGACTAAAAGAAATCACAGACCCAAGAAACTCACCAATAATATAGTTCAGAATCATTCAGCCAACTCATGTTTCCTGACTTAAAACATCAGTCATGTACAACCAGGGAGTCACAGCTGCAAAAACAACACTTTTTTTTTTTTTTTTTTTTGCGGTACGCAGGCCTCTCTCACTGTTGTGGCCTCTCCCATTGCGGAGCACAGGCTCGGGATGTGCAGGCTCAGCGGCCATGGCTCACGGGCCCAGCCGCTCCACGCCATGTGGGATCTTCCCGGACCGGGGCACGAACCTGTGTCCCCTGCATCGGCAGGCGGACTCTCAACCACTGTGCCACCAGGGAAGCCCCAAAAACAACACTTTTGCCTGATCTTACTAAAAGAACTAATGGAGACTGGGAGAAGGCCATTCTCCCTTTTTTTCACTTCCTTCAGTGGTGTGGGTAGCGAGAAAGATTCCAAGTGCATCAATAAGAACAACACTGAAATTCAGTTCTTGTATTTTATATGACACTGACCACCAATTACCTTAAAGCCTGAGAGTAAGTAAAAAAGAATACTGAGGGTGCATTATGATAGTCCAACTAAGGATAGAAATAGCCATCATTGGTTATGGGAAGACTAATGAAAACTCACCCAGTAAACAACCTAAGATTACCCACAATATTCATTATCTATGTGCTCATAAACATCCTTGTGAGGTACAAGTGACTAAAGCACTCCAGGCCAAGGCTAAAAATTTTCCAGATGGGATGGTGCTATTTCAGTGGCTTAGAGTACACCGAACATCTCCCATGAATTCCTAAACTTAGCAGTCAAAAGTGGGTTTTCTCTTGAGGAGTAAAAAGGCAGCAAGAATTGGGAGAAATGAAGACTATAGTAGATAATTAAGTTAGGTTACACTAGAGTACAGCAAAACCAAGGACATACCACTGCAAAATCAGTGAGGAAATGTCACAGAATTGTTAAACAGGCTACCACTATTACCAAACATAGAAGGAAAGGGCACAGTAGTATATTATTTTCATTCACAAGGCTCTAGTCACTGACTAATAATTTGATATCACAGAGCAATGGGTTTATAGAAATAATAGGGTCAGGTATAAAGGCAAAAAAATAGCTGTTTGCCTATTGATTTCAGATATTTGTAGTTCAGTGTTATGGGCAAGAAAACAGTACTACTAAGGCTTCAACTTGGGCAGGGATCAGCAAACGTTTTGTGTTAAAGGCCAGAAAGTAAATATTTTAGGCTTTGCAGACCATATGGTCTCTGCTACAACTACTCAACTCTGCCCTTGTAGTGTGAAAGCAGCCACAGACATTATTTAAATGAATGAGTGTGGCTGCATTCCAGAAAAACTTTATTTACAAAAGCAGTGGGCCGATTTGGCCCTTGGGCCATAGTTTATTGAGCTCTGATCTAGAGTTCTAAATCAATGGTTCTCTAACTTTAGTGGGCCTCAGAATCCCTTGGAGAACTGTGAAAATGGAGATTGCTGGGCCCCACCCCCAGAGCTTCTGATCTATACAGCTGGGGCCCGAGAATCTGCACTTCTAAAAAATTCCCACGTGATACTGCTTTTGCTGGTCAGGGTGAGGTCCACACTTTGAGAACCACTGCTGTAGACCTCACTACTAAACAGCGAGTTCAACATTTTAAGTAGCTGCTGAAGTTCACACCAGATTGGCCACAAAAATTTGTCACTTGTTGTAAGTTCCAAACTTCAAAGCTCAAATAAAATTAAGTAATTTAAAGAAAAGCAAGGGGAAACACACTAGTCAGGATTTTTTTCTTCACTCTGACTTCAGTGTAAACATTACCCCATTAGTAAAATACACACAATTCTTCCTCAAATCTCTTTATTCAACATTTTTCACCCAACACGTTCTAAGTCCTATAAAGATTTGAGATTAAGCTCTAGAAATCAAACAAGAAAATAAAATCAGTTTTAAAGACAACGGTAAAAGACTCTTGCAAAATCAAAAAATATTTGACAAAGCCCATTCCTAATTAGAAATGCCTCATTTCAAAATAATACATGTAAGGTAGTTTAAGATTTTTGAAGAGTTGTGTCATTTTATGTTCATAAGGATCAACTGAGGTAGATAATATAGCCTTTACTAACCTTCTTTTACAAGATGAAGAAACTGAGGAAAACAAACCAAATGCTGATTTGTCACAATTAAAATTTTTTCCTTGGGCTTCCCTGGTGGCGCAGTGGTTGAGAGTCTGCCTGCCGGTGCAGGGGACGCGGGTTCGTGCCCCGGTCTGGGAGGGTCCCGCGTGCCGCGGAGCGGCTGGGCCCATGAGCCATGGCCGCTGAGCCTGTGCTTCCGGAGCCTGCGCTCCGCAACGGGAGAGGCCACCAGCAGTGTGAGGCCCGCATTTTTTCCTTAAAATACTATTTTTCCTAGTAAGTTTTAAACTGCACTAATCAAATCCAACTTGTACATGTCTTTCCAGGACTGTGTCTATGAATGTGTCTTCACGGGGAAAAATATCATTCTAATAAGATCTTCAAGTCCATATTCACATTCATGGGGCTAATGTTGAAGCCATCCAGGCAAGTCTAACCAAGAAGCCTGAACTTTAATCAGATGGCAATTTAAAGCACGCTCTACCTTTAGTGCAAGTGGGTCACAGATTATGGAAGTGTAGTGAACCCTTCCCAGCAGTACAATAGAAACACTCAGCAATGGGAGAAATACTATTAATGGAGATAATCCAAAAAGTAGAGCAGCAAGCCTAGAATCTCCCTCTCCAGATTCCCTGGCTCTTCCTGCAACAGTGATAATGTATACATTTGAATAGGTATTTACACAAATCATTTTTACATCCATTTTAAGAGAGAAATGTTTTTTAAAAAAGAAAGAAAAAAGGAAAGAAATATAATCTACAATATGTATGGTCAGTAGACGTTTTTTCCATTCTTATTAGCATGCTTTTAAAAGTATTACATATGTTGATTATAATGTGAGATAATTACATTCTCACTTTAACCTGTGATCTGAATACTCCCGTAACAATTTTTTAAAATTTACATGAAATATAATTAAAGAAAGTCCTTAGTGAAAATGCCTTCTTATTTGTTTTACAAGTATCTATTTTACAAGTGACTAAAGAAAAAATTATTAAAGATAATCTCAAATTCAATGCCAGATATTACTGCTGGGACAAAAATCCAGTTAAGACAATATTAAGCCTAAGAAGACCAGTAAAGATTCTACATAAATAAAAGCTTACCATTCTGCTTCTGAACTAATGGCTCAGATGGAATTCAGCAAAAACTTCTAACCTAAATAATGTAATATAAGTAATACTGTCTACAGATTATCATAGGAAGAGATGCCTTTTACTGTCTTCTAAAGCCAACCTAAGAAGTATTTTCATCAAAGTAAGTGGTCTAAATAGATTCCAACATGATCATTCTTCTACTTGACAATGTAACATGATCTAGTAGATGAAATGCTGTCTGTAAATGTAGGTAATTTAGATTCACTGCCCAATCGTATCGGAGACTACAACTTTAGAATATTTCCACCTCATTTTGCTTATGTTTAAGAGGTGGACACTGCTGCCTTAATAAAATTTGGGGAAGTTACATAAAAGAGCACTATAACATCCATAAATCATATATATGGCTGTTTCCTAAATATATATTCTGGGATTCTCCTTGTCTCAGTTTTGAAATTTCACATTATGAACAGTTAATTCACCTTTCATATATACAAATGCAAAGACAAAAGCTGATACAAAATTCCCTCTTTTAACATAATCTTTGGAGCTTTTCTCAACACTGAAAAATTAGAACAGTCTTGCAAACAAATTATGTAAATCTATAAGCTCAAAGAATGCTATCTTTCCTATGTACATAAGAGGCAACGACAGTTTTTTTAAGCCACAAAGCACTCTAAATAGTGTATGTTTACTACCACAAAATGTATCGAGTGAAATGAATTTCAGACACAAAATAGAATTTGAAGTTTTATTTACACTACACACCCTAATCCCAAATAATGACTCTAGCAAGGGCTCTTGGTGAAGTCATAAAATATACATGGATGGCACATCACAACTTTCCAATTAGGGATGGAGATTTAGCTAGTGATGTTTCCCCTAACCTTATTAAAGCTAATATTTTGAAAAATCTTCCATTTCTGACAATTTCTAGTATGTTCTCAACTCTGCTTTCATCCATTCTACAGGCAATAAGCAAGAATGAAGGAAAGTTTTTTTTAGGCACTCCACATTTATACTGCCTCCAGTCAGACAATCTTAGAAGAATTTTAATGGGTTTCTTCCCCTTTAACCAAGGATCAAAAAGAGAATCCAAAAGCAGTAAAAACAAACAAAACAAACAAAAAACCTAAATGTACAGTACTTCCCCATTTAACAGTGAAAACAGTTCGGTGGACCAGTCTTAATATCTCTATATTTTGGTAGAAACAATCTACCTACTATGGGGCTACTGAGACCACTGAAAGAACAACCAACCTTGAGGGTAAACAAGAATGGGAACTGGACAGTCAGCTCCAGATTCATTTTTAATCTACAACAGGATCAGCAAACTACAGCCCAAGGGCCAAATCTAGCCCACCACCTATTTTTGTAAATAAAGTTTTATTGGAACACAGCCACACATTTGTTTTCGCATGGTTGTCTTCACACTACAACGGCAGAGTTGAGTAGCTGTGACAGATGTGTGGCTCGTCAAGCCTAAAATATTTACTATCTGGCAGTTTACAGACAGTTTGCCAACCCTTGTTCTACAACATCTAAAATTGTTGAAAATAAGTATAAATATGTCCGTGAGATAAAAGGTTGACCAACAACCCATAAAATTTGCTTTATGTCACAGTGTGTAGAACAGACTCTGCAGGCAAGCTGTGATAGTACCCCCTAATTAAAAAGCATCTAACCGGGCTTCCCTGGTGGTGTGGTGGTTAAGAATCCACCTGCCAATGCAGGGGACACGGGTTCGAGCCCTGGTCTGGGAGGATCCCACGTGCTGCAGAGCAGCTAGGCCCGTGCACCACAACTGCTAAAACCTGTGCTCTAGAGCCCGTAAGCCACAACTACTGAAGCCCTCCCACCTAGAGCCCATGCTCTGCAACAAGAGAAGCCACCATCATGGGAAGCCCATGCACCACAACAAGAGTAGCCCCCACTCGCCACAACTGGAGAAAGCCCGTGCGCAGCAACGAAGACCCAATACAGCCAAAACTAAAAACAAATAAATAAATTAATTTTTTTTAAAGAAGCATTCTAACCCTCATAGACTGCTGGTGGGAATGTAAAATGGTACAGACACTTTGGAAAACAGTTTGGCATTCCTCAAAAAGTCAAAGAGAGTTACTATTTGACCCAGCAATTCCACTCCCAAGTATAAACCCAAGAGAAATAAAAACAAAACCTGTACATGAATGTCCATAGCAGGATTAATTATAATAGTCAAAAGGCGTAAACCACCCAAATGGCCCATCAACTGACAAATGGATCAACAAATGTGGTCTAGCCACACAATAGGATATTATTGGGCCTTAAAAAAGGAATGAAGTGCTGATACATCTACAACCTGGATGAACCTTGAAAATATTATGCTTAGAAAAGGAAGCCAGTCACAAAAGACATATTGTATGATTCCATTTGCATGAAATGTCCAGAATAGGTACATCTGCGGAGACAGAAAGTAGATTAGTCATTACCTGGGGTAGGGAAGGATGGAGAGTAAGAGTTAAAGTATACAGGGATTCTTTCGGGGGTGATGAGAATGTTCAAAAATTTATTATGGTCACCATGCACAATCCTGTGACTATACTAAGAACCACTGAATTGTACACTTTAAACAGGTGAACTGTATGGTATGTGAATTATATCTTAAAAAGATGTTACCCAAAACAAGGTGTTCTATTAATCTGCTCAAACATCTAAAATCAGAATATTAGAGTGTTATACGTAGGAATACCTCTTAAAAGACAACCAGTCTCTGCTTATACTAATGACAAACAGTGTAACAGTACTGAAGAGCAGGTACTTAGACCATGTATACTCAGGTGCAAATCCCCACATTGCCACTATTATTGCCACTTTGCCCAGGGCAAGTTACTAATCTCCTTATTCCTCAGTTTTCTCATCTGTAAAATGGGGAGGGGGGTGATTGCCTCAAAAGGAAGGTCTGTGGCCACAGTTAAATTAGAAAAATATAAAGAATTTAACACCATGTCCAGCACATAATGAGCACTCAAACCACAGGATCTGAGAACAACAACAAATTCCTAAAGTTGTCCCTGAAAACTTTAGCTTTATACTTATTGTTTGAATTTTTTATATGTTACCTGTGTCACTAAAACTAAAATAGGAGCTGTGAACCTAAAACTGCTCTAAAGAATATGGATTATTAATTTAAAAAATAAAACAGGGTGAACATTTTCAAAAACTTTAAGATTTCTTTTATTTTCCCTACCTGTATTCCTCTACTCCTTTTTCTAAATGAGACAGGTCTAAAAAGATTAAATAAGTTACCTAGGCAGCTTGACATCATTCAAGCCCCACCTCCTCTGTAAAGATTTCCCCAACTTCCTTCTCCTACTAGGTGGTCACAGTCTCTGGATTGCTCACTTAACACACTCTCCTTCAACTCCTGACTGAGTACTTACTGTGTCAGTTGCCGAGTTATGCTGAGGATACTAGATGAACAAGTCAGATGCGACCCTGACCTTAACAGCACTTAAGTCTAGTTAGATTAGGTTTTAACTGTTTGTCAAATTCTCTCATGGACCGAGAGGTCCTTGAAGCCAGAGAACTAGGGTATTTGGTGAATAATAATGATAATGGCAATTTAAATAACAACCTTTAGACATTTTACATATACCACGTTATTCAATCCGCACAACACCTCTGCAAAGCATATGCTATCACAACCATTTTACATATAAAGAAACTGAGGCTCATAGAGGTTAACTAACTTGCCCAGGCCCACACAGCTAGAAATGAATGCATAAATGAAAAAATGAATGAATGTTAATTAGCACCACTAACAGTTTTACACACATGGTAGAAAAGAATGTTCATTTTACCATATTATTTATGTAATAGAGCCTGTGTTTAGCACTGAGAAAGTGCACATTTGGAAATTGTTGAAACTTATCTACATAGCTGCCAAAAGTAATTTGAGTATCTCAGAGACATTCTAGAAATAAAAAATACTTATGCTGCACTTCACAATCACTAATCCATGCAAATGGCTCATGAAGCAGCCATCTTCATTTCTTCTATAAATAAGGAGAAAATGGTGACAATGTACCCAAAGGTTACCAGATCAGATCTTAGGGGGCTGCCTTACAAGCTACAAAGCACTGTGGATCCATATGTTTGGGGGAAAGTAGGTACCAAGCCGAATACACATTCAACATAGTATATTTTGGATATTATTAAACTACAGAGAGAGGGAGAGAACACAATCATCATTCCTAACTGTAAATGATCCAAATATTCAAAACAAAGATAACAAAGTTTAAAAAAGTATATCAAAAGAAATAAAAAAGAGAATGTGTAACAGAATACAAGAAGTTGAAATGAAATAATATGCACTTAGATACAAAGAAACTGGCTTAAGTGTGACAAAATAATTGTTTCTTACTGTGAGTGGATGTGGACAACTAAAAAAAGCCAATGAACAAATTTAGCTGTGGCAGGGATGGAGGGATGTGAAAGGGGAGGAGAGTACTACAATTATCCAACTGGGACCGGAAACCTTGAGGCAAGGAAGAATTCAGTTCCCTACAGGTGAAGGATTTAATAAAAGAACAATGGTTTGACAAATATCAAGAACTTAAAAGTATCTAAAATTTACTTTGTCATTTCATTAAAGGTATCCATTTAATTGAAAGTTATGCACCAAGCTTGGGAATCAAAAAGACCTAATTTTAGGAAAGCCAAATGGTTTTACCTAAAGGCCAGCCATCAGAATCTGCAAAACACAATTCTAGTGAAAAAAATGTACTCTTTTTTTAACCCTAAATATGTTGGTGTTGAGATAGATTCACAGAGACAGTATAATATTACCAACATCCACAGAAATGAAGCCAGAATCTCGCTTTTTAGTCACACCATGATGGAATATTAAACATTATATTCATTTTGATAGATGCTTTAAATTGCCTCTGTTATAGATACGCCTTTTCTTGGTCCTCAGTGAGTGTGCTAGCATTTTACATTATTGATCTGCCCAACCTTGAGACTTCTGTAATGTCCAGCTATCCCGATTCTTCTAATTCTGTGAGTTATACTCCAAACCACGACACCTCCTCCCACCGAGCTCCATTAACCCCCAAGAACTCATTCATTCATAGTTTAACTTCCACACAGTTGATTCCCAAATATTCACTATCATTCCAGACCCCTCCCCCAAACTCCACCCGTATATTTCCAGCAATGATCACTTAGAAATGGTCTGCACTCAATTCAAAGACAAAGTACCAATCCATATCATGGAATACTGGGCAGCAGGCTAAGGGGAGACAGAGTTAGACAGATACATAGATGGATTTGGAAAGGCCATCAGATACACTATTTTCAATGTAAAATGAATATTTCAGTTTTTTTTAACAAAAAACTTCCAGAAAAGTTGTACAAAAACTGGACAATGGTTACCTCTGGAGGACAGAGCTATCGATGGTGGGAGAAAGGAGAGAGATTCACTATTTACCTTTGCATCATCTATATTTTAAAATTCATTTTATAATTTTATAAAAACTAGTTAATTAATTTTAAAAAGTAATGGAATATTATTAAATCTCAAAATTGGAAACATATGAACTTTAAGTCAAAACTAGCTTCAGAAGCGAAATCTTCCCAGTATAGAAAGTCAAAGAGAGACTCTCCTATGCTGACTTGGGCTCTATAACCAATCATAGCATAACACAGTCGGCCCTCCACCGGGTTCTGTATTCGCATATTCAACCAACTGTTGATTGAAAATATTCGAAAAAAAATTCCAGAAAGTTCCAGAAAGCAAAACTTGAATTTGCCTCTCGGCATCTACTTACATAGAATTTACATTGTATTAGGTATCATAAGTAATCCAGAGATGACTTAAAGTATGAGAGGATGTGCGTTAGTTACATGCAAATACTATATGCCATTATACATAAGGAACTTGAGCATCCACGAATTTTTGTATTAGTGTGTGTGGGAGGGAGAGGGATCCTAAAACCAATACCCTCACAGATACCAAGGGACTGGCCATCAGGGTAATTACATTTTACTCAGTTGAAAGATGGGATACCAAGATAAATGGGTGACTCTGGGAGAGAAAGGAGAGCAGGTCCTTTAGCACCTTGAACCCTGCAGTATAAACCCAATGCCGTATTTGATGGTTTAGAATATGCACTCTCAGATGCAACTAAAAAATAAAACCAAAAATGTGAGAGCTGTACACCCCATCAGCTTGTGGCTGCGGTTAGGTACCTGCTCTGCAGCAGTAACTCAGTCACTTGATTACTTAGGTGTGCAGTGTTGGAAGACAGCTGAGACGCTCACCACTCAGCAGCTGTGGTTCAGTACACAGTTTTCAGAGTCAGAGAAAACAATTTCAGTATTTTTATCACAGGATATAGGAATAACTACCCTGTGGAAACAACCCCACCCCACTCCCAACAAACATCTATCTCTGAAACCTCGTTACTTCTGGTTTGGCAAGTTAGGAGTAATCAATCAACTATTCTGTCTGTTGGGGCAGGGGAATTGGAAGGAAAAAGCTGGAGAGTAAAAGGGGTGGAGAAGGTTCCAAAACAAATTATATTTTGGATGGATGGTCAAGATTCTACATTTCTATGCATAAAATTATCAGTTTGGTGGCAAACACTGGTATTTCATTAGAGAGAAAGACAAAAAGAACACAACAGATGAGACAATGAACCGTAGTATGGAACCTCTACTGAAGAGGTAAGAAATTTAACCAGAAGTCAAACAATTAAAATTTGCAGTAAATAGGGAATTCCCCGGCAGTCCAGTGGTTAGGACTCCATGCTTCCACTGCAGGGTGCCTGAGTTCAATTGCTGGTCAGGGAACTAAGATCCCGCAAGCCACGTGGCATGGCCAAGAAAAAAAAAATTTGCAGTAAATAAACTCTGAAAATGAAGACATTTGCCTTATTTTAAGGAAACTCACTGCAGCATTTTCACAACTGGAATCAACAGCAGAATGCAGCATGAAATGAACGGACTTTAGAACTGGTAGGATTCCCATGTGATCTTGGGCAAGTTACTCATCCCCCTCTGAATCTCAGTGTTTTCTGTAAAATGGGAACAATGAAAGGAGATAACATATGTAAAATGCCTAATATTAGAAGGCATAAATGGTAACTCCCCTTACGAAGTAGGCATGTTAAGTTATAAAAGAGTTTTTTTTTTTTACTTGTGGACAATCTATGTCAAAGTTCCTTTAAACTGCTTCTGCCACATTTAAAATGTGAACACATTTACAAAAATGCAATAATTCAAGGACAATCTCAAAAAGTGAGGTACACTTGCTTCTTTAATTTATTGAGTAGAGCTGTAACTGGAGATGGTTGAAAGAATTTTCAATTTAAAGGAAATATCCAGAAATACAAGGGACATTAGAGAGAGGTAGTTTGGCAGGTGAAACTGTTGCAGATACAAGGGGAAAATGGAAAGGGGTGAACTGCATGTGTCAAGGCCATAGAACATGTCAGTCATGGAAGGTAAGGGAATCACAGGAAGCATTATGAAGACAACGTACAAACTACACTTCAGGAACTCCAAGTCCTAATGCAGTCTGTGAAAAGCGGACGTGAAGATACTCTGAGAAGGTTGTGCACAGGCAGAAAAGCAACTGAGTGGCTCAGTTCCCTCCAAAGTGGTCCCGGAACCAAACTCCATCATCAGGAATCAACAGTGCTTACCTCCTCCTAGTAAGGCCTGCCCCACAGCTTGGATCTTCCTGGGGCACCAGCACTTTAGCTGGTGATTGTGTTTCTTTTCCCTTGTTACATGACTGTCACTCTGATCAAGCACTTCTTTCGTGGAACATATACTCATTTCTGGAAAAATCTTGGTTCCTTCAGGCTCACACTTGACCTTTTCCTAACATTAAAAACTCGTTTACCTACCATGTCTAGCTAAAATTCCCAGGGAAGGTGTTCCAACATGACGTAACACTCCCCCCTGTGGTACTAGAAACCCAAATCACTGGACAAATCAATATACGTGAAAGCCATAGTAATTAGGACAAATTAGCAAAGCTGAATTTTTCTCTATGCTAAATTATATATTTTACATATTATTAATCTGGTATTTACATAAAGGCTGCATTTAACTCAATTCTCTGGCAAACTGCATTATTGGAATTGCAAGTATGAGATTTAAAGTATATAAGCAACTTAACTATACCCTTTTAATACAGTGTATGTCCAAACACAACCCATACTAAACTGATAGATTTCTTAATATTAAATTAAGTCATTATAGTAGACAGCCATCATCAACTGTTATTGAAGCAATCCTTGTTCTGATTGTCATCAGACAATCACCATATTAGCAGTAGATGAGTGTCATAAATCAATGTGAATCTTAAAAGACCCCAAAAATTCAAAGCTAAACATAGGCTGAAACAAAATTATTATACAGTAAGGCTCAGGAACACAATGTAGAGAAAAAAAAATCCACGTCTTGGTCTTTTGGCTTCAATACTTCCCCCCAAACATTTATTCTAGTTTTAAAAAACTGTAAGCCTCTGAAAAGCCATTCCCAAAATATTACATACATAACCTAAGTTTTAAACCAATGACTCTCAATCATAGCCGCACATTAGAATCACTTAGAGACCATTAAAAAAAAAAAAAAAAAAAACAATGACCAGGACCCACTTCCAGAGATTCTGATTTCATTGCTCTGACACAAGGCCCTTGAATTGATCTTTTTAAAAGCTCCCCTGGTGATTCTAATATGCAGCCAGGTGGAGAACCACTACTTTAATACAGCCTTTTGGGACAATAATTGCTCTGAGGTTGATAAACATGCTTTTTGCCTTTTAATGAGATTTTATTAAAACTACTCAATTCATTCCATAGCTAATGAGCAACTGTTACATTGCAGGCACTATGTTAAGAGAAAGATGTGTAAGATATATTCCCTGCCCTCAAGAAGCTCCCTGTTAGCTAGGTACAGAGACCCATAAATAAGTAACTGTAATTAAATATGATAAGTGCTCTTGAGGTGTAAGCAAATACAGCATGCCTCACAAACTTGCATGTCATCCTTGAGCAAGGGTCATGCTGCATCATTCCAATTTTAGTTTATGTCCTACCAAAGCAGGAAAGTCAGAAGTTACAGGTTACTAAATACTGAGGCAAATATTCAGCCTACACAAGGCGAAAAGTGTACATTTTGCTACTCTCTTTCACAGAAACTGCTGTACCATGAAGGTAGGCATTTCTATCTTTTAATTTGGATGAATCATTTTAAAATTTCCTTCATGTAATATTACTGATTATGCACTTGCCTATAAAACCATCAATTTGCAAAAGATACAGTAAATGCTTACGACCATAAAAATTAGCCAATTACCTGTATTTGCATAATACCTTTCCTTTCCAGTAATTGCTACATTTGCTAAGACAAGAAGTTTTGGGACAATGACAGCATTGGAGATTTGTTTCAGTCTCTTGAAAGATGTTACATGGGAAAATGTCATGGAAACAATAGGCATTCAAGGACCATTTGTAAGACTTTCAAAAATAAAAAGAACAGGGGAAAAGAGTTTAAATTTTTTTAAAAAGACATGGCATTCTCCCAATATTCATAATGGATCAGGCACCCGATTCCCTGTAAGTTAATGGATGAGTGAGTGAGTAGATAAGTAGTGAGGCAGGAGAGTGAGTGCGTGGTCAACTGATGGTAAAAAGGTGAAATCCATTTTAAAGCACTTCAGTGAAAATTTAAACCTGTTAAGCCCTAGGGGTCAAAAACAACTTGTGATACTAATTTGTTATAAAAGAAAAATCACAATTCCAGAGAACTTGGATAGAAATCAATAAGGTTTTCGGTACAAGTGAGGGCTTTCTGTTTAAATCCAGAGTTGAACAAATTCTGAGTTAAAATGCATGCTGTCAGAGACGCTGCAAGAAAATCTCAGGTGAATTTCAATTTCCAGATCAATATATGCTGAGACAATTTACCGGAGAAAACCTTCAACCTTTACACGGGGTGAGGAACACTATCATTACATTCTCTGCCACAAAGGCTACCTTGAATTCATTATTTCACGTAATGACATATTATAAGCGGCACTGGCCAAGTCACATTTTGTAGGATATGAATGAGAGTTCACGTTCACGGTAGTTAAGGTAGTCATATAGGAACTATCACCTCAAAATTAGCTTGCTCCCCATCCTTATGCAGCTCTGAAGCAACAGAGGAGATGAATCTAGTTCTACCAGAGGCGTTTCCTGAAAATATTCTATCAATTATAAGTCAGTAGAATACTGATTGTGCTAATGTGATGCTGACCACTTCTTTTCGATATCCAAGGAGTCACATCATCACTCTTTCAGACCTCAAGGAATCAGAACTAGTTACTAACATTGATTCAATGATGCCTATTTTCTGTTATCACAACAGAATTAACATTTTAATTTCACATTTTCTGATTATAACTTTGCTGGCTCATATAAATCAAATATAACTAAGACACAACAAACATCATTCCCCCCACACACACACACACATAATTATTTGGGGGCTTTGGGGAAACACCTAATTTACCTTCTCTGGGTGCCAAGAATGAAGAAACCAAGGAGATTTTTTTTTTGACATATTTGTCTCTCTAGAACTGTGCTATTCACATATGGCTATTGAGCACTTGAAATGTGGCTAATCCAAATAAGGAACTGAATTTTTAATTTTATTTAATTTTAATTTAGAAAGACATACTTGATTCAGTTATTAGAAAACTTTTAGCTATGTTTGGAACAACTTGGGTATGTGAATCTACTTTTGCAAATGCAAATTTTATGAAACTTAAATACAGAACATTTACGATGAAAATTTAGCTTAGTGTCAGAATTGAGATGTGTGGTTAGTGTAAAATACACATTGAATTTTGGATTTTGAAGAGTGAGTATGAAAGAAAGGATGTAAAATAGCTCACTAATGATTTCTATACTGACTACATGTTGAAGTGATAATAGTCTGGATCTATTGGGTAAAAGAAAATATTTTATTAAAATTAATTGCACCCACTTGCTTTTAATCTTTTTAATGTGGCTATTAGAAATTTTACATGTATAAAATTACATATGGGGCTCACATTATATATTTTTTGGACCACTCTGCTTTAGAGCACTTCCACAACCACTTTACCAGGGCGCATTTGGATATCCTTCTTCCAGTAGACAGGCTGGTCATGTAACAATAGGGGCAAGGAGTAACACGTCCTTGTATCAACTGGGTCTGAGGAAAGTGTGCAGCAAGCTCTACCCACAATTTCACCATGTGAGGCGACACTGTAATACCTCAGCATGAAAGGAAAATAATAAGTTATCAGCACGTAAACAAATTGAAATCCAGTACTGCAGACAACTTAAAAGAGATAGAGCCAACAGCTCTAAGGTCTTGCTATCACTTCCCAACTGCGGACGTTAAAATAGACGATAAAGCACCGCTTTCAAAAAGAGGCAAAATATTTCAATGGTAGCTATCTAGTAATCCTTAATAACTAAGCAAAAATTTCTCTTAAATCTTATCTCCTCAACTTCTAAAGCCACAGAATACACGCTGAACTAGGAAATCAACTTCAGATCGCCAGCATTTCCCTCACAAGCAAATTAGCAGGATTGTGCACTTGGAATACTGTTTGACAAGAATGAAAAGGAAACTATTCAAAACAGATTTAAGGAATGGACAATTAGATGAGGAACTGCAGATTTAATTCTCAATCAGCACTGTGATTAATCCGATTCCCTGCTTTTCCCTAGTGTAATTATACAACACAGATGAAAGGATGAGCATTTGGACTGTCAGTTCTATATTCTGGACCAGCCCGGTGACTCAAAGCAGACGGCGCTACCACGCTAAGCACCATCCCAACAACAGTCGAGGGAAGCCTCGAACACTGATTTAACAGTCATTGCATAACGAGGCATTAAAAATTCGGAAACCCCCAACTCTTTCCACGTTGGTCTACACCAGGTGAAAAATTTGCTGAAACTGAACGCACCTCGTCTTAAATGACCCCCTCCAATCCGGGCATGGGGTGAACACAAAGGCATCTATCTAATACCCTGCACAATAGACACACACCCCACAATTTTAAACCCTGGACGTTCTTTCTCTATCTCTCCACGGAAGCAAAGGAAATGCAAGCTGCTCTTTTCGTTAATGGTCTGTGGTACACGCAAGGTAACAATAAGCCCAACTGTTCCCAGGAAGCAACTATAAAATCGGTTCTGCCACGTCCCTGTGCAACCGTCAGATAAAATGCAGACAGCAGATTTCGGCCGGCCCCACGCCTCATGGGGTGGCCAACCTCGGCTCGTCGGCCTCCACGGATCGCCGAGAAGCCCCCAGACACCCACCCCACGGGGGGTCCAGGTACACGTCTATAAATACTCCCGGGTGAGGAGGACGAGGGGGGGGAGGGCAGGGGGCAGGCCCCGGGCGGGTGCGGAAAGACCCAGGCATCACTGAAATGCATTTTCCCACACTCCCGCTCCCTCGCGTGAGACTCACTTGCCGATCACCTCGCACAGCTCGTACACATCCTCGAACAGCACGTCGTCGTCGGCCATGGTCCGGAGGGGACAGTGGCCGCAGCGTGGAGGGCTCCGAAAACGGGGGTGGGGGCGCCAAAGAGCTCAGTGCCCGGCCCCTGGCTCGCCTCCTCCCCTCAGGACCCGCGAGCCCTCGGTGCCGAGGACACTCGAGCGGGGCGGCGAGGCCCAGAGACTGCGGCGCCTTCCTCTGCGGGCGACCGCCCCGGCGCGGGCGGCAGGGCCGGGGCGCTGGAGCGAGGGCGGCCCGGGCCCGGCGCCGCCCGCCCGCCCGCTGCTCCTCGCGCTGCTCGGGCCGCGCTGCCCGGCGTGCGGATCCTCGGGGACCGCGCGGCGCCTCGCTCTCCTCTCGTCAGCCCGCGCGGGCCGCGAGGCCGCGACCGCTCCCTCGGTCGAGGCAGGCTCCGGCGCGGCGCGGGACAGCGCGGGCTACAGGGGGGGCCGCGGCAGGACCATGGAGGGAAGATCGCCGCGGAGGGAGGTGGCGGCGGCAGATCGGCGCTGGGGACCAGGAGGCGGCGGCAGAGACGCTCCCTCCTCCTTCTCCTCCTCCTGCCGCCGCCGCCCGCCCGCCTGGGAGTGGGAGGGGGCTTCGCGGGACTGGCTCTCCGTGCGGGCGGGAGCTGCGGCCGCCGCCTTCAGCTCCTCCTCCTCCTCCGCTTCGGCCGCCGACCAGCTCGCGAGCCCCGAGCGCCCTCCTCGCGCACACAAGCCCTCCTCCCACTCCGGCCCCACGGCTTCCAGAACCACAGGCCCCGCCCACTCCAGCCCGTCGGGAGGCGGTGGCCCAGGGAAAGAGCCCGGGCAGAGCGGCGCATGCGCGCGCCGCGGGCCACGTCACGGCAAACCGGCGGGCGCCGGGAATCTAGAAGGGGCGGGGGGCTGAGGCACGCGGGCAGCATCTGCTTAGGCGGGGGCGGGGCGGGGTCGTCAAACCCGCGACCAAGCCGCGGAAGGGGTCGGGGACAAAAGGCCTGCGACCGAACGCACTTCCTTGGCTTTCTGAGGCGAGAGGCTCGGAAGCCCGGCCGCTCCCTCCTTTTGTAACCACGAGAAGCCTTTCCCAGTTTCTGCTGGGGGAGGAGGCTGGGAAAGGGTCCTAATGAATGGGAAAGCCAGAACAGAGGCGGCGAGGTTGTCACTCCAGATCTTTCTAGGCGGCTGATGCTTTTCGTGCCACTGTCACTTTTTAATGAAAACGAGGGCTGTGGATGAAGTGTTGTCCACCTACAAGAAAAGGACCAAACAAAAACTGTCCAGGAAGATGTGCAACAACAAATGGCAATTTACAGAGACAGCTTCTCCCGCATTCTGCCCCAAACTCAAATATCTATCCAGCGCCTACACCCACTAGAGACAGCCTAGAGAGAGGTCAGGAAAGCAGGGTCATACAGAGACTTTAAACCCCTTTGTATATTGCCCCCTCCCAAATTCCCACTACCTACTCTACTCCTTTTACTCCCTACGAATGTTAGGCATGTCAGGATAAAAATGCAACTAGAGGGAGTGGATGGTACAGGGTCAGCCAGGGAGTGAGGTTATGGGTGTTGCCGCTGTGTTAGGTTGTATTCAATATGAAGATTTCTGTTCAACTGAGCATGTGCGGAATGAGCCAACGCCATCAGACAGGTATATGCCTCAGTTGAGGACCAATAAAAAGAAAAAAAAAGTCTTTGTTCCTCTGCACAGCCGAAGGGCCCGATTAGTTCATAAATCAGCTTCTAGAAATCATCTGGTAGAAGTCTCAGTACGGTAATTAAAACAAAAAGAAGAAGAGAAAGAAAGAAAGAAAAAGATAGTATTTACCAAAGAGTGTGAGGGGGTGGAGACGGCCTATTTTCTCTTCAGAAACGTTTTCTGCAAACCCTTGACCACTCCGTTAAGAGGCTGAGAGATTTGCCAGTGTTAAAGATTTGAGTACTAGACCTTTTTTAAACAATGCAAATCAGAGGAAAAATGTAATTGTATGAGATGGTTTTCCTCCTTTTCCAAAGAGCTTGTGCGTTCTCTAGAGAAGGGAGCTTTAGAGCCCGGGAAACATTGCCTCCATTGAGGGTCCCACAGCTGCAAGTCACTCACTCCAAATTGGCATGTCCACCCGGTACCTAGTGAATAAGGTGTTACTCCATTCTGCCTTGAAGTGTACAGCGACCCTCACCTTGTCAGCTTCATTTCCTTTCCCCAGTCTAAGTCGGAGCTATGCCAAGTCTTGTCGACTTCATTTTGGGGGTTGTTATCTTCCACAGGGACCTATGCTCACAGGTAGAAAAGGACAATGACAAAATAAAACAAAAGAAGTGAAGTTGAATTTAAAAAGACGACTACAGAGATAGGTTTGCATTCTGCTCATGGAATCACAGCGGGTTTCGATTTGGAAAGAGCCTTAGAGGTCGGCCAGTCCCACTCTGTCATTTACAGATGTGGGGTATGCCACCATGATTGGCCTAATTTGGCATTCCCTGGTCTCTGGCCTCGAATGGTGCAAGGTCTTCCAGTCAGCTCAAAGCTCAGGACTTTCCCCTCACTATGGATGTGAAACACTCTGTTTCTCCCCACCCCATCCCCCAACCATCACACTGGCCTTGAATAAAGAGTATGCACCCTCATTTGCTGCCAGCAGACATCTTGTGCCCATAAGGGTAGTCAGACCTAAGATGAAGGTGGAACTGAGGGGCAGCAGGGTGGAGATGTCCTCAATGACGTTATCAGTCTCTTGTTTAGCCAGCTCTCTACACTTGCCCATCATATAAGGCAATGAATTTCCTTACTGTTTAAGCCATTTTGAGTTGGGTTTTCTGTTACTTTCAAAGGAAGCATCCAACTAATGGTACAACAGATGAAAAAAAAAAGTTCAGAGACAAATAAATATATGTCCATGGTCACGTATTTAGCTCAGCATCTAATCTGAACCTAGATCTCCCAGCTTCCAGTGTGGTATTTAGTGATACTGAAGTCCTCTGTAATACAAATCCCTCAGAACTTGTACCATGCTTTGTGGCTAGAAGTAGCCCCTATGTTTTCTACAATTAAAATGACCAAGCCTTTTAAAGGAAGTTAATTCTTCTCTGGGTTTCTTCCAAAAACCCAATACTCTTCAAACAAATAAGCACACGTATAAATGATCAGGTGTCTATAATTTAGTTCCGTTTTAGTTTCCATGAAGAAAATGTTAAAGTAACTAGGTGCATCAGTTAGATTGTGTTCAGATGTTAATAATTGAATACTCAATAACAGTGGTATCAACAAATGGGGGGACTTATCTTTCTCATATAGCAAGGAGTCTGGAGGTGGGTGGTTACTAACATTGTATCAGCTACTCAACGGTGTCATCAGTGACCTAGGTTCTTTCTTTCCACTCTGCCATCCTTGACATGTTAACTTCTCATTCTCAGGCATGTTGCTTCATCATTACAAGATGACTGCCACAATTTCCAACATCAAAGTGCATTCAGAAGCAGGAATCAGGAAGGTGGCAAGGGTAGGCAAGGCCATTTTGCTCCCTCTTCCATCTCTTGTTAGGGAAGGAAAATATCCTTTCCCCATCTCACTGGCCAGAACAGTCACATGGCAACTTTCACCTGCAAGAGAAGCTGGGGATGTGGGGGGGATCTGACTTTTCCTGCCTATTCTTTGAAGGTGGGCAAGGGAGAAGTAGTTGGGGAATTGGCTCTGGCAGCCAATCAGCAGTATTTCCCATACTATCAAAACCATCAGTGAATTAATTTTCTATCTTCATTATAATGTAGATATACTCTGAGTATATAACTGGTAAGTCTTTTTAAAAATTCAGAAACATTAAAAGACCCACAAGGATGGGGTTGCTGTTAACCCAATTTGATTCTCAGATGTCAGTGAATATCTTCAGTGAACCTTGAGATATTGGACTTCACAGTTGCATTAGACATTCTCAGGTTGTTAGGCTCCCACATAATTTCAACATGACACCGATAGACAAAGGGAAAACACACTCTACAGAAATATTAGCATGAGTACAACACAGAGGTTGGAGTGGCACGGGGTTAATTTAGGCAATTCAGGGTGCAGCCTCATTCTGTAGCTATGATTGTTTAAACATATAAATTATTACTGAATTAATGAATAAAATTAAGAATGGCATGATCTTAAACTGGAATAAAGTTATTTCCTGGTGGTGTAAGCATGATGCTCTAAGCTCAAATGAAAGCCACCATCAGTCTCTCCAGAAAAAGCTGCATACACTAAACTTATACTCCGATATCATGTGGCAAATCATTTATTTTATATTCATTCAATGAATGTCTGTTGTAACCACTGAGGCTAGAGCTACAAATGAGGCAGACGTGGTCTCTGCCCACTCCAAGTTTTGTTCTAGAAGAAAACAAGTAACAGACAGGTAATTACAATTAAGAGTGATGGTCGTTAGGGTGTGGGAAGTATGGGGAGCAACTAGCCAAGGGAGCCTATGGGTCACTGAAGGCCCAGCTGAAGACATGTTTAAATGAAGACTGAAGAAGGAATAGAAATTCACCAGCTGAAAGGAGTGGGGGCCAGTTGATTCTAGGTAGAGAGGACAGCATTTGTGAAGTCCTGGAGATGAGCAAGAATATTCTATTTTGGAAGAAGAACATGATCTTTTGGAGAAGTAGGTCGTGGCTGGATCACAGAGTGTGAAAAGAAAGCGGTCAAGGTGGGGGATGGTTAGAGAAATAAGCAGCAGCCAGAGAGCAGAATGCATCAAATGCCATTTTTAAGAGTTGACCCATTAAAAGACTGCATACTTCAGTGGCACTAGAGTCTTATGTGTAAACTGAGACCCTCAAAGCCTCATGCACGAACAGAAAACTGTAGTACTTTTAAGTAACTCTTCCTTTCCCACTTGCTGCACCCTGTCCTCTTGCTTAGTTACTTTTAAAATGGAGATGCTCCCCGTATAAATATAAAATTCCTTAAATTGTTGGAGCCGACACTGTAGGTGCACCACTCAAATCCTCACTGATGGCTTTAGCCATTCCTGGGTGCCCCTCCCCCAGCATCAGCATGTTTTTGCTTCCAAAGCCCACACCTGTGACTTCAGAGGACTTCCCCCATGGAAGTGCCTGGGAGTTTAGGTCTCCCCCATCTGGCTGTTAGTGCAGGAATGTAAAGTCCAGCTACCTTCACAGGGGTCAGGGGTGGGGGGACAACTCTTGAGGGGTTACTTATAGCCTGAGCTCCCCTGTGGGGTTAAGCTGCAGCTACTGTCCACAAGGCTTTGCCTGCTTCCCACCCCTTCCATTTCCTACTCCTCTCATTCCCTAACAGGTTTCTCCTGGGAGTACTTTCTTAATAAATCATTTGCTCATAAATGCCCTTATCAGGATCTGCTTTGAGGAAAACCCAACCTAAAGCAACAGTGTTTTTCCTAGTGACAACTGCCTCTGAATCATCTGGGAGCTTATGAAAAATGTTAAAAATCTTGATTCCTGGGCGCTACCCAAGGCCTCCTGAATCTCAATCTCCTGGAGCATGTCACAGGGATCGGTATTTTTATAAGTTCCCCAAGTGAGTCTTGAATATCTAAAAATTAAGAACCATTGCCCTATCGCTGGCTGCTGAATATGCTCTCTGAAAAAACAAAAACGGAAACAAAAAAGGACCTAGGGCTGACTTCATCACTCGGGTGGAGAAACCATAAGAAATGCAAAACACTTCAGGGAGTAGAAGAGGATCTGAATACAAATGTGTTTCCTTCTGTAAACCACTGTCTAAAGATTCATTTTACCCTTCTTTAATATCAATGAACGAGACACTGGAACCTTTTGTTTTTCTGTGGAAACAAGATTGCCTTTGGATACAGTATAGTGTTGGTATACACTGAACATGTTGTAACTCAAAAGTTAACCAAACTTCATTGAGCCACTTAAGAACACAAGTACTCGCTGGCCTCCTGGGGACACAACACTGTGCTACATGCTAATGGGGATTGCAATAGTCAGGATTCTTTTGGTTGCAAGTGACAGAACACTCAAACCAGCTTAAACAATACAGAGAATCTATTGGTTCACATAACTGAGAAGTCAAGATGTATGCTAGCTTCATGTGAGGTATGATCCAGGACTCAAATGATGTCACTGAAGATCCACTTTCTCCCAGTCATATCATTTTGCATTCTGTGGTACTGGCTTCATCCTTAGGGTCCACAAGGTGGCCCCCAGAGCTCCAGGCTCTCCCCTTGAAGTGGCAAGACAGCTGCCACTGTTTCACACTTTACCTCCGTATATATCAGCATCCAGGACAAGAGAGGAGGAATCTTATCCAGTAGGTCCGGCCCCATTCGGATTCACTCCCTCATTGGCCTGGTATAAGGCACATAACTATTCCTGAACCAATCACTGTAGCCAGGGAATGAGAGTCAGTGAATAATTTAACCAACCAGGGCTCACCCTTGAGCTGAGTGTGGAATCAATCTCCTGGCCGAGAGTGGAAGGACAAGAAAGGGCCCAAAAGGAGCATCAGGACACTTTTTGTAGGAGAAGGGCAGAATGAATGGCGGGAGGCTCCCTGTTCTAGTCACCCAAACACTGGCAACTGGCTTTCTCCATGTTCAGCTAGTCACCGGACCCTGTCAATTTTTCTTTCAAAATTCCTTTTAGATTCTCCCTTTCTCTTCCATTTCTTCAGTCTTCACCACAATGCATTCCCCCATCAGCCCATACTTAATGTTGCTTCACTTCACTCACTGGGCTCCTGATTCCAACTGCTTGTCCCATCCTGCTCACCACAGGGAGGCCCAATTCAGGTCCATGAAAGAGAATTCTCAGCATCTATAACAGTGCCTGGTGTGCAGTAGGCATTCAAAAGGTATTTGTTGAATGATGAATGAATGAATGAATGGCCTCATAGCCCTTTTCACTTCCTGGAATTCTATTTTGTTTGTTTTGTTTATAGCCTTTCTCCTTCAACCCTTGAACCTAGAAAGTGTCTGGAACATAGTAAACACTCCATATATGTTTATTAAATAAATGGCTATTTGTTTCTTGAATTGGGTTAAAGAATCACTCATAATTAGGAAGAGACTGAGGAGCCAACAGAAACAAAGTGGCTGGATTCTTGGGAAGAAAATGCATAACAGAAGATTTTCAGAGAGGAGGGGACAGTGAACAGTATCAAAGCTGAAGAAGTATCAAAGAGAGCAGAGACAGAGAAAAGGTCATTGGATTTACTTCCACTAATTCTACTAGCTATCTTTTGTGTAGGAAAACAAATGAAAACTTCACACAGCATTTGGATTTTTCCTTCTGCCTTAGCTATGAGAGATTTCAATGGTAAAGTGGGAAATTAAGCTGGTATCTCCTCCTTAATTTCCTTTTCTGTATTTCCTGGTACTGTCTTTCCGGCTGCCACTAAACTGCCACTGTACAAGTTAAAAACGCACAATCAGCTGCAATGTCTAATGGGTGACTTATATTGAGTCTAGCCCTGGCTAACTTGCAAAGAATCAAGTAAGTCACCCTCAACAGAAAGGAGTATGATTTACTATGTTAAGTGCACTGTGGAAAAGGTCAAGTGATTAATAGGTCACCAATATGAAATACAAGCCTATAAACACTGGTAGGTTTAATCATTTACCCTCCCTGGGCACGGATGGAACAGATCCTCTCTGGGGGTCTTTTCTGGCAGTATGAGTCTGCAAAATTCTCAAGGAGATATTTCCTTCTTCCCATACCTTCTCATAAGTGATACTTTTTTAAAAAATGGAGACCCTTTTCCTGAAAAATCTTTATTCTCATAGAGATAAACTATAATGTCAGGATCTGTACTAATAAGATGTTTTCCATTTTGGCCAAGAGAAAAAAATAACTATTGGGTTTTCCACAGGCTGTTTGTGGTAATTCCCAGATCTGATAGGAACTCTTCAGTGATATTTTGCCTTAAGTATTCTAATCAAATATTTCCCATTCAAGCTTATTTACCTTTGTTATCTATTTTAAATTGTCTTGTAAATGGAGACAATAGCTAAGGACTTAGCCTTTTAAAAGACAATAGCAAGATCAAACTAAGGGGAAAAGATAGAGATTCTAATGGTCTGTAAAGAAATAATGGAAGGACCATTCACTGCGGGCTTATTATAAATGCCAGATACTATGCAAAGACGTTACACATATTTCATTTAATACACATATCAACTTTATGAGGTAGATATTTTTGCCCTCATTTTACAGATGAGGAAACTGAGATTTGGAGAGACTTGGAGAGAGGTTGAGTAATGTGCCAAGGATTACACAGCTAGAAGCAGAAGGACCAATGTTTGAACCAAGTCTGCCAGATCCCCAAACTTGAATCACTGTGCACCTGACACTGGCTTTCTTGTGTTTCTCTGAAGCAGTAAGTTTTCTTTTCTTTTTTTTTTTTCAGAGTAAGCAAAGTATGCCTCAGGCAAAGGGAACAATGGGTTGAATAAAAAACAACAATAGTAATAATAGTTCCTGCTTACTGAAATTTTATTTAGTGCCGGGCAATGTGCTAAATGTTTTTTAAGCATTTATTTCCTTATTCGATAAAACTTTACTGACCCTTTATTACATAGTAGGCACTGAGTGTATAATAGTGAGCAAAATCAACATGATTCTTGTTCTCTTGGAGCTTATAAGTTAGTGAGAGAGGTAGATATAAATCAAATAACCACAAAGACAAATGTATAATTATTTCCACAAGGGTGCCAAGACTGTTCATTGGGGAAAGGACAGTCTTTTCAACATATGGTGCTGGGAAAACTGGATATCCACATGCAAAAGAATGAAGCTGGAACCTTACCATATACCATATACCATGTAAAAAATTAACTCAAAATGTATCAAAGACCTAAAAGGAAGACCTAAAACTATAAAACTCTTAAAAGAAAACATAGAGGAAAAGCTACATGACATTGGATTTGGCAATAATTTTTTTGGGTATGACACCAAAAGCATAAGCAATAAAAGGAAAAACAGATGAATAATATCAAAATTTAAAAATTTTGTGCATCAAAGGACACAATCAAAAGCACCCTATGGAATGGGAGAAAATATTTGCAAATCATATATCTGGTAAGGGTTTAATATCCAGAATATATCAAGAACTCCTACAACTCAACAATAAAAAAACCAAATAACCCAATTTAAAAATGGGCAAAGGACTTGAATGGACTTACCTCCAGAGAAGATACACAAATGGCCAAACAAGGATATGAAATGGGGCACAATCTCATTAATCACTAGGGAAACACAAATCAAAACCACAATGAGATGCATCTCACACTCACTGGGATAGCTGCTACAGTATAGGAAAATAAAATGACACAGAAAATAACCAGTGTTACTGAGGAAGTGGAGAAATTAGAACCCTTGTGCACTGTTCGTGCAAATTTAAAATTATGTAGCTGCTGTGGAAAACAGTATGGCAGTTCCTCAAAATATTAAAAATATCAATAGAACTACCATATGATTCAGCAATTCCACTTCTGGGTATATATCTAAAAATTGAAACCAGGGTCTCGGAGAGATTTATATACCCATGATTATAGCAGAAATATTCACAATAGCTGAAAGGCAGAAACAACCCAAATGTCCATCCATGAATGAACAGATAAACAAAATGTGGTCTATCCATTCAATGAAATGTTATTCAGCTTTAAAAAGGAAGATTGTGCTACATGCTACACCATGGGTGAACCCTGAGAACGTCATACTAAGTGAAATAAGCTAGTCAAAAAAGACAAATAGGGACTTCCCTGGCAGTCCAGTGGTTGGGACTCTGAGCTTCCACTGCAGGGGGCACGGGTTTGATCCCTGGTCGGGAAACTAGGGTCCTGCATGCCTCACAGTGCAGAAAAAAAAAAAAAGACAAATACTGTATGATTTCACAAATATGAGTTATAAAGTGTAGTTAAACTCATAGAAACAGAAAGTAAAATGGTGGTTGCCAGGGGCTGGGGGGGAAGAGGGAATGGGAAGCTATTGTTTAATGGGTATAAAGTTCCAGTTTTGCAAGATGAAAAAGTTCTGGAAGTGGATTGCACAACAATGTGAATATGTTTAACATTGTACACTTAAAAATGATTAAGATGATAAATTTCGTGTTATATGTATTTTATCACAATTACAAATTTAAAAATCATTCGAGTGTATAATTAAAATATTTATCTCAAATCTTTTTAACAACTCTATGAGAGAGCTTTCTGTGGTACTCATTTTATAGAACAAACCCAGTTTTAAGAGAGGCCAAGTCACTTGCCCAAGGTGACACAATTAGTCATAGGTAGAGATGGAATTTGAACCCATTTCCTGAGCCTAAAGTTCATGCTCTAAACTGTCACCTGACTAAGCTAGCCAGGTCTTCAAACGAATCAACCAAATACCTCTCGGTGGGTTTGGTCACTGAGGTTGGAGAAATCCCAGAGCACCCAACAGAGAGTGGAGTGTGGGTAGCAGTGGGTGTCAAGGGCGCTGATGAAAGAAGGCTAGTCTCTCATAATTATGCCAGTCCCTCTCCCCTCCCAGCCAATAAGAACTGCATCTAGTGTGGAATCTTGATAGCAGTCTGGTTTCCTTTATTTCTATTCCATAAACTTTCTACGTGTTTCCTTCTACACCAAAGATAATACCTACAACCCAAGTGGAGATAGAGGCTAGAAAATTTTACTGGAGTAGTTGCCTTCAAAGCCTGTTGGCAGGGCAGAATGGTGAATGGGGCCTGGGTGTCTAAGATAAAGCCCTTGGTTACATCCTGGAGTACCAGTTAAATCATAGACTGCTTTAGCCTAAAAAAGGTAACTGGTGGATGTGAGCCAGAGAGTACTTTTTGAAGGGAAAGGAAAAAAAGGGTGACAGATGCCCTGGCCGGATGATCCTGGGGGCCGAGGCTCGGGGTGATTATGGCCTGTTGGTGCTACTGTAACATGAAAGAAAATGCTCCAGCTGATATCTTGAGCAGACCAAGACCGATAGCGTTGTGAAGACTGTGGTCTAGGCCAAGGGAGAAATATAGTCCGCAGGTAGCAAGAATGGACTTGGGGGTAGGCCGAGTGCTACCCGCTTAAGTGGGAACAAACTGGGACAGAACTTTGGTCAAGTGAAGGAATGTAGCCCTGTCATAAGTTCAAAAATACCCAGGTAACATGGAGGGGGTGGACATAGTTCACAGTTGCACAAGCAAATCACAGCTTCATTCCCAAAAGGTTTAAAAGTCTCTAAAAATTCTTTTGGACCATGAACTTTAGAATATAAAAGTGGCTGGAAAAGGATTCTGGGCATTTTGATAATGCAGCTTTTCTACCTAACGAGATGACTTTCAATAAGAAGAAAAATCTGGGCAAACTGTCTCTCCCCTTAGCCTGTGAGCTACTTTCCTTACAATTACTTTCTCTGAAAGCAATATAACAAATGTTAAAAAAAACACTAGAGTCCAGGATGGTCTGGAATGAATGTTTTATGGAGACAAGGAATATCATTTGAGTGAATTTATGCCATAAAAGACCACATAGGCCACTTAGAATAGTAAGTTGAGGCTCTCAGGCTGCACTGAGAGATGCCCATTCCCTTATGAATAGATCGATTAAGGCAACTAAATTATCAGTGGGATTGTGGGAAAACCCAATAAACTTGTACACTTAGAATTCAGGGAATTCTAGGACATAGGGGCTCATTTTTTAACCTGGGGTTGTTTGAAGCCTTGAATCCCACCATTAAAAGTCATTTCAGGCTTCCCTGGTGGCACAGTGGTTAAGAATCTGCCTGCCAATGCAGGAGACATGGGTCTAAGCCCTGGTCCGGGAAGATCCCACATGCTGCAGAGCAACTAAGCCCGTGCGCCACAACTATTGAGTGGCTGCTCTACAGCCTTCGGGCCACAGCTACTGAAGCCCATGCACCTAGAGCCTGTGCTCCGCAACAAGAGAAGCCACCACAATAAGAAGCCTGCGAACATCAACGATGACCCAACGCAGCCATATATAAATAAATAAATTTATTTTTTTTTTAAAGTCATTACGTCCCTGGGGTAAATCCCAGTTGATCATGGTGTATGATGCTTTTAAGGTGTTGTTGTATTCTGTTTACTAGTATTTTCTTGAGGATTTCTGCATCTATATTCATCAGTGATATTGGTCTGTAATTTTCTTTTTTCTGTAGTATCTTTGTCTGGTTTTGGTATCGGGGTGATGGTGGCCTCACAGAATGAGTTTGGGGGTGTTCCTCCCTCTGCTTTAGTTTGGAAGAGTTTGGGAAGGATAGGTGTTAGCTCTTCTCTAAATGTTTGATAGAATTTGCCTGTGAAGCCATCTGGTCCTGGGCTTTTGTTCCTCGCTCTGCCCAATCCTGCTCCCGGGACATTCCATTCACAGGTGCTGATCCCTAATAACCATCATGTAGCCCAAACTCCATCTCACTGTTTGCTTTCAGAGAATCCAACCTACAATACAGACTATGGCTTAGTATTTGTGAATCTTAGCACGTTGTCACAATATATAACCAGTTTGTGTTGGTTGACCCGAACAATTTACTATGGACTTAAAAAATACAGTCTTATTCTTAATTTTCTCTCTTCCTTTCACGGAGAACCATATGATAAAAATCATTGCGAAGCTTTTTAACATTGTTAAACATATCACCAGGAAAGAAAAATGTAATAAAGTGGTGCTAAAATATCTTTAAACAAATTATTCAGCCAATATAATCTTTATGTGTTATCTGTATACTTTTTTAACATAGTAACATCAGCATTTTAATATAGTATCAGTCTTTGCCAGTTTCTTTATAGACTGTTAAAGTGATGCCTTTGTTTAAGCCTTGGGAAAATGTTTATTTGTTGGTAGAAATGAAGATGATCCCCAAAGTGCTTTTTAATATGAAAAATGCAGCGTGGATTCTTAGTTATGGGTTTTCCTTATGAAACATTTTTGTTTGGTTTTGAACAAGGTGCTTTAGAAGAGAAATCAGGTTAGGGGAACTGAAGGAAGCAATGAAGAGAAGAAATAAACAAGTTGCTAGCAATGTCAAGAGGCTGTGAGTGACGTTACAGCTGCTAAATCAGTTCCCACTGCAATTAAGATAGGGAATAAAATTGGAAGAAAAATCTAAAGAAAAAAAAAGTGCCAAACAACATCCCCTCCACCCAATACCACCCTCCTGAAGAAGCCCCCCCCCCAAGCCACAAAAAATTACCTGTCCAATAATCTAACATCATGCCAAGTATAGCAGCTTTGATTTCCAATTAACAGGCACTAAATTAACCTAAATGCAATGGGTTTTGCAGCTCAAAAGATGCCAGAACTCAAGGGAGAGGGGCATTCAAGTGCAGAAGGATGAGAGTAGGCAAACTGGGGTAAGACAATTTGTGAGACCACAAGAGGACTTGATATAAAAGTTGTCTATTCAAGGGCTTCCCTGGTGGTGCAGTGGTTAAGAATCCGCCTGCCAATGCAGGGGACACGGGTTCAAGCCCTGGTCTGGAAAGATCCCACATGCCGCCGAGCAACTAAGCCCATGTGCCACAACTACTGAGCCTTCACTCTAGAGCCTGTGAGCCACAACTACTGAAGCCCGCGCGCCTAGAGCCCGTGCTCCGCAACAAGAGAAGCCACTGCGATGGGAAGCCCACGCACCGCAACAAATAGTAGCCCCCACTCGCCGCAACTAGAGAAAGCCTGCACACAGCAACGGAAGACCCAACACAGCCAAAAATAAATAAATTAAAATAAATAATTTTTTAAAAAGTTGTCTCTTCAAAAAAGCAAGTTGATCAGTTTGTAAACTAGTATCCATGCTGTCCCCTGAAAATTATGGAAATTTTAAACTAAATATTATGATTTTCAAATCCTTTGCAACTGTTTATTCAAGAGACTGTTGCAGTCAAAACCATAGAGGCAGTAAAAAGATCGGTGGTTGTGGGGAGGATGGAGGGAAAGAATGAATGGATGGAGCACAGGGGATGTTTAGGGCAGTGAAATCATTCCCTATGATACTGTAATGGTGGATACAAGACATTGTGCATTTGGCAAAACTCATAGAACTGTACAACACAAAGACTGAACCCTAATGTAAGCCATGGACATTAGTAAATAATAAAGTACCAGTATTGGTATGTCAATTGTAACAAATGTACCACACTAATGCCAGATGTTAATAATTGGGGAAACTGGGGGTGGGAGGGTGGGGGAGGAAGTATACAAAAACTCTCTGTACTTTCTGCTCAACTTTCCTTTTAATCCAAAACTGCCCTGAAAATGAAAATCTATTAATTAACAACCCCCCATTTCTGTTTAATGGATAGAATAAATCATTCGTTGATTCATTCAACCAATATGTTTTAGGAGCTATACCATATGATAGCATTCCAAGTGCTGAAGGTTAGAGGTCAGCAATGACATGGATAAGGGTTTATAAAGACAGTTCTAGTCACTGCTTCAGCGGAAACCAGCGTATAATGAGAGAGGGTGGCAGTTGCTAATGGAGCCCCGCCCAAATTCCTTCACTCTTGCCACTTCTGAGCACGCGGGCCTGAAGATTTTCTCTGGCCTCCAGAGCCTGCTTTGCCATCCATGCAGCAGGCCAGAAGGGCCGAGAAATTAATGCTCCCTTGAGAGTAATGTTCAGTCAACAAATGACAGGAGTTGGTGTACAAATACTCCAGCACCCTGGTCCCTTGTGTGAAATAACTCTGAGGTGTATGTGCTCCACTGGCTCCCAGAGTTCTTCAGTGGACCTGGGTTCAAGTCATAGAAACAACTTGATTATATCCCAATTTTATATATGATTCAGATTAAGTTCAGGGACATGCCCAAGTGATACTTAATCCTAACCTTTATCTTCAGACTCCAATCCATGCTCTTCCGGAGGTGAGAGGATCTCCAATTTCCCCTGTAATTTTAATAAACTAAAATTCTTACATCCAGGCATGTTGAATTCTGATTAATCAAGGTTCTACTTACTTCGGCTCTATTTTATCATCTTTCTGAATATGTGCTAATATGTCCATCAGTATGAGTGATTATAATTATATTAAAATTTGTTGTAATTTAGGTTCCTAGAAATCAAGAACTTTTTACTTTACTTGCTTAGAAAATAGCTTAAGTATGAATAATTGATATTTTTTGAGTACTTACTATGAGCCAGCACTGTTCCAACTACTTTACGCATATTAACTCATTTAAGTCTCGAAACAACTCTATGAAGTAGATAACATGATGATGCCCATCTTTCAGATGATGAAAATGGAGGCACAAAGAGGTTTCCCATCTTAATCAAGGTCCCAGGGTGTGTTAGATTACATTATTTGCTTACAATTTTTCCTTCTTGTCTTGTCCCCTCCCCATGGAAGAAGTATACTTCCCTGTTCCAATGACATAGGCTTTGGCCAATCAAATGTTAGTCTTCATGACACAAGTAGAGGCTTTAGATGTGCCTGTGTGGTTTGACTTTCTTTCTTGTACTTCCACCATGAGGGAACATACCCTGAGGATCTTCTCCAGATTGAAGAGGGACATGAAACAGACCAGAACCCAACCTACAGCCTGGAACCAAGCCAAGCTGACCTCAGCTGAACCCAACAGAGCCGTAGTCAATCCACTGGCTTGCAAGTGAGAAAAATAAGAGAGATCTGATAGTTATTTATTACACAGCTTTATGTCAGCAAAATCATGACTAATACACACAGCTAAAAGGAGGAACAACCAGAATTCAAACTGCATAACCTACATTTGATTTGGACTGCTTCAAATCAATTTGAACCACTGCTCTAAAAGCACTCAGTTCACAGGTATTTGACCTGGAATGCAGGCTACCTGTGCTCCAAGTATTGAATCTTGAAAGCATGTCTAAGATACTGCTACTATAAAGAGCAACTCAAGGCAGACAGCCTTACACTTATTTAGACTTGCTCTAACTCCACTAAAAATAACTCATGGATTTTGCTCTTGGGGGCCACAGAGCCCAATTCAATATATTCTGTAAAATGACTCAGACAAAGAGATGTGTAGTCAATATCTTCCCTTAGATTTACTAATAGCTTTATTTTTCTTTTGTAATGGAATCATAAACTTGGGCAAGATATCCTGTTTTTATGATGCTGCACAAAGGACATATGAAGTCTCGTAATGGTTCTTCCAAGCTATTTCTTCCTCCACTAGCACCTGAAACAATGCGATGAATTGTGTTTGATTCCACGTGGCAACCATAAAGGTCAGCACTTCTCTCGGCCTGCTAGTCTGACATGGCTCACCTGCGTAGGGCCAAGTCGGGTGGTGCCTTTACTCCTAGATGGCATCCCTGCCATGCTTACACACCTGGCTCAACATTCCATAAGTCTTAGGTAATCAGGAATGTGAATCTATTCATTCACTTAGTAAATATTTATTGAGCATTTGCAGGATGAGGCACTGTGCTACACAGGCACTGAAATGCAGTTTGCTGTTTCTTCTACACCATAAACAGGGGACAAAAGAGAATGCAAAATTGAGATGTGGGCAGAGTGAGCCTGTAAAGTTTTCCTGTCTCTTTCTTTCCCTCTAGTGAGTCTTGGTGTTGTTTCCTCTAACCCCCTTTCTCAGCCCTGACCTCTGGCTACCCCATTTCACTTCCACTCTACACACTTATGCCCTTTCTACAGGCAGGGGGTCTTTTACATATCCCCCTTGAGTAATATCATTTCCCCCTTTATGTGTGAATCAAACTGCCTTGACTCCAGTTCAGGAATCTGACATTTAGGGACAGCTGATATTTCTGGCATATGCAGATAGGGCATTGCCATTGGTGGGAACGAAGCTGCTGTTGACAATGTTCCAGGGTATAGAGGCGTAGAGCACGGTGTGGCTTTGGTATGCCCCGGCTGCCTTAACCTCTATGAGCCTCAGTCCCTTCACTTGTAAAGTGAACACACACACATGCACGCACACACACACACACACACACACACACACACACACACACACACACACACACACACACACATACATACAACCACCTGAATGTTTCCCAACAAAAGACAAGTTAAAGAAAATATGGAATATACATACTCTGGGGTTCTATGTAGTCATTTTTAAAATGAGGTAGATTTATATGAAGTCACATGGAGAGAGAACTATAAGTTATTATTAAGAATGAAAAGCAAGTCAACATATGCACAATCCAATTTATAACACAAAACATATATATTATTAGGGCTTACTATAGTCAAGACCAGTGCTGAACACTCCTCATGGTCATAATTAATTTTCATAATAATTCTGCATGTTAGATACTATTATTTTACCCCCATGCCCACCCCCCACCCCACACATATTTCAGGTGATGAAGTGGGAGTCTTATCTATTTACTAGATAAGATTAGTAAATGTTGGGTAAAGGATTTGAACTCCAGACCCTATACGTCCCTTGAGGTAGAATTCTCCTGCAGAGAAAATGGAGGAAAAAAGAGTGAAGCACCATTCCTAGCCTTCTTCCTACTTACAGACTTTTAGTCCCTCCAGAACAGTGTTTTCTTATTGTGTAGAACTTTTACTACTGGAAGTAGGAGAGAGAATTTCAGGGATGTCTTTGGCAGGTCTCACGCCCACTATCTGATAACATTAAGCCACGTAGTGAGAGCATTATTCCCTGTTGAAATTTTTTAATTCTCTGATTACATCACTACCAAATTTTCAACACAGGGCTGGTCTTTAACACCCTCTAACACTTACTGATATCTCTTTTTTTTTTTTTACAAAAAGCTAACCTCAAGCAGGCAAGTGTTATCTAGTTAGACTTTAGTAAAATTGTGCTGTTTTCATTGTATTTATATCTATGATTATCTTCTATTTAAGGCAAGCGATACAGAGTACTTACTGTAATCATAAAGTGTTTTCTCTTTTAGGGAAATGTACTTAAGACTTTTCTTCATTTAAGTGTGTTAATGTAAAGAAAAATATTAATTAGTAGGATAAGTGGTATACAAATATAACAAAAGCCAGTACTTATGTAACTAAAACATTAAATACTTCACTGTGCTAAATAATAAAGCAAATTGCCAAAATAACCATGAAACTGACCTTACCTGTCTACACACACCAACCATTTATCAACCAATTGATGCCAATAAGATAACACAAATAATATTTATTTTTGTAGAAATAGAAATTGAACAATTAAATGTAACTTTAGTTTATACTGCTACTCAGCAAGGAACTTTAAGAAAAATGTAGTTAAGAACATAATAACTCATACTTATTTATCACCTAATACAAGCCAGACACTATTCTAAGTATTTTACATATATTAAGTATCAACAACACTGGGTACCATTATCTCCATTCCACCAACGGGGAAACTGAGATACATAGAAGTTCAATAACATGTCCAAGGTCACATAGATTATAAGTCTTACTCCAAAGTCTATGCTCCTAATCATTATTCTATACTACTTCTTTTTAAAAATTAATTATTTATTTATTTTTGGCTGCATTGAGTCTTCTCTGCTGCACTCAGTCTTTCTCTAGTTGTGAGCCAGGGCTACCCTTCGTTGCGGTGCCTGGGCTTCTCATTGTGGTGGCTTCTCTTGTTGCAGAGCACAGGCTCTAGGCACGTGGGCTTCAGTAGTTGTGGCATTCAGGCTCAGTAGTTGTGGCTCACGGGCTCTAGAGCGTAGGCTCAGTAGCTGTGGCTCACGGGGTTAATTGCTCTGCAGCAGGTGGGATCTTCCTGGACCAGGGCTTGAATCCATGTCCCCTGCATTGGCAGGCAGATTCTTAACCACTGTGCCACCAGGGAAGTCCCATACTACTTCTTGATAATAAAATTATTCTAAGTATTTATGCAAATTCTTATACGTCTTTCTAAATGCTCACTGGGACTCCAGAAACTGAATCCCAACTTTCAGCTGACATATCAATCATTATCTTGCCACACATATTTTCTTCGCAGAAAACTTGCTTCATCTTCCACCATAGAAGTGTCATGGCAACCTCGTCCTAGTCACAGGTTTTTGGACCAGGGGTTTGCACCTGACTTTCTCCTTGGAATTCAGAATTGGAACACTACAAAACTTAATTCAGAAATTGGGACTCTGAGAGCCTGAATCTTAGAAATAAAATCAAATAGAGACAGGGCAGGAGTCAGTGCCATGACAAGCCAACACCACACGTGAACTGAAGTTCTGGAGGTGTGAAAAAGCCACAAAAGTTAGGATCAAGCAACCCCATCAAGAGAAGAAATTGTGCTGTGGCTCCACAAGAGTGGGCAAGCCCTCTACGGTGCATGATGTCCCAGTTCCCATTCCTGTGGGGCCTGGCTATAATCCAGTTCTTATCCTCCAGTGCCCATGAGATTGTAGCATTTAATGTTATAATAAATCCTGCTTCACTTCAAGCTAGTGTGATTAGATTTCTATCTCTTGCTATCACACATGCCTAAACGGGAATAAAGTTGCATGCAGTTGATCTTGAGAGAAAATGTGGAGGGATGGTAGGATCACTCCACAGTGATAATAAGATGCCCCCAGCCCCAAGATGGGAAAATGGTAGTCCACGCAGTGGTGGTAAAGCAACCCCTTAAGTTATAGGCATCTGGGGACTTCCCTGGAAGTCCAGTGGTTGGGACTCTGAGCTCCCAATAGGGGGACACGGGTTCGATTGCTGGTCGGGGAATTAAGATCCCACATGCCACATGGTGCAGCCAAAAAAAAAATAGTTATAGACAGCTCTCTCAAGGGTCTCTGAGTGGGCGGCCATCAAAGAGGAGGATTTGCAGGACTTGGTAGCCAAATATAAGGATGTCTGAGTGAGTTGGTTATTACATCTGGTGGCTTAAGTAAAGAATATCAAGAAAGAGACAAATTCTTTCCAGGATGCCCAGCTGAAGGAAGATAAAGAAAAGCAAGGCCCTTAAGTAATTTTCATGGGCTGCTCTACCTGTCTATAATAGTTTGTCCCAGAGTAGTACTCGAAACTCCCCAAGTTTAAAATGGTTTCAGTAGGAAACTATATCAGAGAGTGATGCTTTGGAAAACTGTTAGTACGTCTGACAATCATAAATAAATCATCTTGCAGAGATTATTTAAATTATACATCATTGCTAATGATTATTCAGGTGTAATGAGTTTAATTGATTACAAGAGTGGTTTTTTTTTAAGATGATGTAATAACTGCCAGTGTTAGTTTGTTGTTTGAAGTGTTCACTAGTGGGAATGATTTAAAATTTTAAAGCATCTGATTTGCATAAGTTGTGAGATGTTTTAAAATATGTAAACAGGATTGGTGCTCTCTCGTAACCCTGAATCACCCTATTTGTCACTATAAGATAAGGCTTTGGTTAATGCGCAAAAGCTCCTATTTTGAGGCAGTTACCTCAGGCAAATTCATAAAGGTCAGTTAGTTATTGGTTCTTTCCTCCCCCCAACCAAAGGGGAAATAAAAGAAGAAGAAAGAAAAGAAATCTTGCCACCAAGCAGTCCTCAGCCAATTGAGGTCAAGCTGACATCCCCCAGATGCAGTGAACCATTACAGAAGTCTGGCTTCCACGTTTCTACCTCCCCAATCCACCATGGACCAACTTGGAGAGCCAGGGGTAGTCCAAACAACATTTATGTGTGATAGTCAGGGAGGTGTGCTGCTCAGAGCTCCCTTCAAGAAAGAACTTGCCATTCAGTGCCAAGGAGCTCAATCAGCTGACAGCCTTCAGCTATAATGTCTTCAGGATCCACCTCAGCTTTGGAGCTGAGGGCAAGCTCTTCTCAGTGACTTCTCAGGCAAGCTCAGCCCCGGCCAGTGACTCAGCACAGCAGAGGTCCAGGGACTGTCCATTTCTGCCCAATGCCGGACTCTTCTAATGGCAGTCTTTGCTCCAGAGCAAAGACTCTGCATTTCAATCTGCAAAGTGTCCCTGCCCAATCCTGTTTAAGCCCCCTTTTTATCCTTCATAAGCTTTACCCCCAATAAACCTATTACACTCCTAATTCCATTTCCATGTTGACTTTGAAGAGGACCTTTGATGATTTCACCTTTGGCTGCTGCCACCCCTGAACCAAGATCAACACAATTTTCATGAGGAGTTGTTAGACTGAAAAGGAACTTGGCTAAAAAAAAGTTCATAAAGACTTCCACTACTGATTTCAACCAATGCAACATGCTGGCCATCTGACTCTACCTGGGACCCAAATGAGGAGACAGTTGTGAGCCTAGCTGGATACAGCTGTGAGACAAGCAGAAGAGCACTATCTGGCTTCTATGCTGTGCTGGGTTCCTTGGGTTAAAATTAATGCCCTAATTGAAAAAGACTCAAATCTTGGTCATAGGAATGGGAATGTTATGGAGAAGCCAAAGGAATTGAAGAAGTATGAACCTGAGACTCCTCTAAAAGCCAGAGTCCTCCAAGCTAGACAAATGTGATGACCCCTCCAAACATAAGGCCAAACCTGAGATGCAGCTGGGCTGGTTACAAGCAAAGACCAATGAAGCCCCACCCATATGTCAAGTCCCAAGCCAGGCAGAGAAAACATAACAAGGAAGGAAAAAAAACCCTGCCCTTATGGAGCATGCATTCTGGTGAAGGTGGGGAGAGACAGATAATAAAAGGTGAAGTATATGTTAAATGGTTATAAATGCTGTGGAAAAAAATTAAGCAGAAAAGGGGGATAGAGTGTAGGAACAGGACTGCAATTTAAAATAGAGTGTGAGGGAGATAGCTTCAAGATGGCAAAGGAATAAGACATGGAGATCACCTTCCTCCCCACAAATACATCAGAAATACATCTACATGTGGAACAGCTCCTACAGAACACCTACTGAATGCTGGCAGAAGACCTCAGGCTTCCCAAAAGGCAAGAAACTCCCCACATACCTGGGTAGGGCAAAAGAAAAAAGAAAAAACAGAGACAAAATAATAGGGATGGGACCTGCACCTCTGGGAGGGAGCTGTGAAGGAGGAAAGGTTTCCACACACTAGGAAGCCCCTTTGCGGGCGGAGACTGGATGGCGGAGCAGGGAAGCTTAGGAGCCACGGAGGAGAGCACAGCAACGAGGGTGCAGATGGCAAAGTGGAGATTCCCGCACAGAGGATCAGTGCCAACCAGCACTCATCAGCCCAAGAGGCTTGTCTGCTCACCTGCTGGGGCGGGCGAGGACTGGGAGCTGAGGCTCGGGCTTCGGTCCCATCGCAGGGAGAGGACTGGTGGCGTGAACACAGCCTGAAGGGGTTAGCACGCCACGGCTAGCTGGGAGGGAGTCCGGGAAAAAGTCTGGACCTACCGAAGAGGAAGGACACCATTGTTTCGGGGTGCGTGAGGAGAGAGGATTCACAGCATCGCCTAAAGGAGCTCCAGAGACGGGCGCGAGCCGTGGCTATCAGCGCAGGCACCAGAGACGGGTGTGAAACACTAAGGCAGTTGCTGCAGCCACCAAGAAGCCTGTGTGGAAGAACAGGTCACTATCCACACCTCCTCTCCCAGGAGCCTGTGCAGCCTGCCACTGCCAGGGTCCCGTAATCCAGGGACAACTTCCCCAGGAGAACACATGGCACGCCTCAGGCTGGTGCAACGTCATGCCAGCCTCTGCAGCCGCAGGCTTGCCCCACACTCCGTGCCCCTCCCTACCCTGGCCTGAGTGAGCCAGAGACCCTGAATCAGCTGCTCCTTTAACCCCGTCCTGTCTGGGCAGGGAACAGCCGCCCTCAGGCAACCTAAATACAGAGGTGGGGCCAAATCCAAAGCTGAACCCCGGGAGCTGTGGGAACAAAGAAGAGAAAGGGAAATCTCTCCCAGTAGCCTCAGGAGCAGCAGATGAAACCTCCACAATCAACTTGATGTACCCTGCATCGGTGGAATACCTGAACAGACAATGAATCATCCCAAAATTGAGGCAGTGGACATTGGGATCAACTGCAGACTTGGGGTTTGCTTTCTGCATCTAATTTGTTTCTGGTTTTATCTTATTTAGAGCTTATTATCATTGGTAGATTTAGTTATTGATTTGGTTGCTCTCTTCCTTTTTTAAAAATACATATTTTTTTCCTTTTTCTCCTTTTGTGAGTGTGTATGTGTATGCTTCTTTGTGTGATTTTGTCTGTATAGCTTTGCATTAACCATTTGTCCTAGGGTTCTGTGTGTCTGTTTTTTTGTTTATTTGTTTGTTTTTTAGTATAGTTTTTAGTGCTTGTTATCATTGGTGGATTTGGTTTCTGGTTTGGTTGCTTTCCTCTTTCTTTCTTTCATCTTTTTATTACTTTAAAATTGTTTTATTCTTAATAATTTTATTTTTTATTTTAATAACTTCTTTCCTTCCTTCCTTCCTTCCTTCCTTTGTTCCTTCGTTCCTTTCTTTCTGAGGGGATGTTAAAAGATATTCCATGCAAATGGAAATCAAAAGAAAGCTGGAGTAGCAATTCTCATATCAGACAAAATAGACTTTAAAATAAAAACTATCACAAGAGACATACATAATGATCAAGGGATCAATCTAAGAAGAAGATATAAAAACTGTAAATATTTATGCACCCAACATAGGAGCACCTCAATGCATAAGGCAAATGCTAACAGCCATAAAATGAGAAATTGACAGTAACACAATCACAGTAGGGGACTTTAACATCCCACTTTCACCAATAGACAGTCATCCAAAATGAAAATAAATAAGGAAACACAAACTTTAAATGACACATTAAACAAGATGGACTTAATTGATATTTAAGGACATTCCATCCAGAAACAACAGAATGCACTTTCTTCTCCAGTGCTCATGGAACATTCTTCAGGATAGATCATATCTTGGGTCACAAATCAAGCCTCAGTAAATTTAAGAAAATTAAAATCGTATCAAGTATCTTTTCCAACCACAATGCTATGAGACTAGATATCAGTTACAGGAAAAGATCTGTAAAAAATACAAACACATGGAGGCTAAACAATACACTACTAAATAAGCAAGAGATCACTGAAGAAATCAAAGAGGAAATAAAAAAATACCTAGAAACAAATGACAATGGAAACACGACAACCCAAAACCTATGGGATGCAGCAAAAGCAGTTCTAAGAGGGAAGTTTATAGCAATACAATCCTACCTCAAGAAACAAGAAACATCTCAAATAAACAACCTAACCTTACACCTAAAGCAATTAGAGAAAGAACAAAAAAACCCCCAAAGTTATCAGAAGGAAAGAAATCATAAAGATCAGACCAGAAATAAATGAAAAAGAAATGAAGGAAACAATAGCTAAGATCAGTACAACTAAAAGCTGGTTCTTTGACAAGATAAACAAAATTGATAAACCACTAGCCAGACTCATCAACAAAAAAAGGAAGAAGACTCAAATTAATAGAATTAGAAATGAAAAGGGAGAAGTAACAACTGACACTGCAGAAATACAAAGAATCATGAGAGGTTACAAGCAATTACATGACAATAACATGAACAACCTGGAAGAAATGGACAAATTCTTAGAAAAGCACAACCTCCTGAGACTGAACCAGGAAGAAATAGAAAATATAAACAGACCAATCACAAGCACTGAAATTGAAACTGTGATTAAAAATCTTCCAAGAAACAAAAGCCCAGGACCAGATGGATTCACAGGTGAATTCTATCAAACATCCAGAGAACAGCTAACACCCATCCTTCTCAAACTCTTGCAAAATATAGCAGAGGGAGGAACACTCCCAAACTCATTCTATGAGGCCACCATCACCCTGCTACCAAAACCAGACAGAGATGTCACAAAAAAAGAAAACTACAGACCAATATCACTGATGAACATAGATGCAAAAATCCTCAACAAAATACTAGCAAACAGACTCCAACAACACATTAAAAGGAAGGATCATACACCATGATCAAGTGGGGTTTATCCCAGGAATGCAAGTATTCTTAGATATATGCAAATCAATCAATGCGATACACCATATTAATAAATGGAAGGAGAAAAACCATATGATCATCTCAATAGATGCAGAAAAAGCTTTCAACAAATTCAACACCCATTTATGATAAAAACTCTCCAGAAAGTAGGCATAGAGGGAACTTACCTCAACATAATAAAGGCCACATATATGACAAACCCAAAGCCAACATCGTTCTCAATGGTGAAAAACTGAAACCATTTCCACTACGATCAGGAACAAGACAAGGTTGCCCACTCTCACCACTATTATTCAACACAGTTTTGGAAGTTTCAGCCACAGCAATCAGAGGAGAAAATGAAATAAAAGGAATCCAAGTCAGAAAAGAAGAAGTAAAACTGTCACTGTTTGCAGATGACATGATACTATACATAGAGTATCCTAAAAATGCTACCAGAAAACTACTAGAGCTAATCAATGAATTTGGTAAAGTAGCAGGATATAAAATTAATGCACAGAAATCTCTTGCATTCCTATACACTAATGATGAAAAATCTGAAAGGGAAATTAAGGAAACACTCCCATTTACCACAGCAACAAAAAGAATAAAATACCTAGGAATGAACCTACCTAAGGAGACAAAAGAGAAGTATGCAGAAAACTATAAGACACTGATGAAAGAAATTAAAGATGGTACAAACAGAGGGAGAGATATACCATGTTTTTGGATTGGAGGAATCAATATTGTGAAAATGACTATATTACCCAAAGCAATCTACAGATTCAATGAAATCACTATCAAACTACCAATGGCATTTTTCACAGAAGTAGAACAAAAAAGTTCACAATTTGTATGGAAACACAAAAGACCCCGAATAGCCAAAGCAATATTGAGAAAGAAAATTGGAGCTGGAGGAATCAGGCTCCCTGATTTCAGACGATACTACAAAGCTACATTAATCAAGACAGTATGGTACTGGCACAAAAACAGAAATATAGATCAGTGGAACAGGATAGAAAGCCCAGAGGTAAGCCCATGCACATATGGTCACATTACCGTGGATAAAGGAGTTAAGAATATACAGTGGAGAAAAGACAGCCTCTTCAATAAGTGGTGCTGGGAAAACTGGACAGCTACATGTAAAAGAATGAAATTAGAACACTCCCTAACACACGAAAATAAACTCAAAATGGATTAAAGACCTAAATGTAAGGCCAGACACTATAAAACGCTTAGAGGAAAACATAGGCAGAACACTCTATTACATATATCACAGCAGGATCCTTTTTGCCACATCTCCTAGAGAAATGGAAATAAAAACAAAAAGAAAGAAAAGGGACCTAATGAAACTTAAAAACTTTTGCACAGCAAAGGAAACCATAAACAAGACCAAAAGCCAACCCTCAGAATGGGAGAAAATATTTGCAAATGAAGCACCTGGCAAAGTATTAATCTCCAAAATATACAGGCAGCTCAGGCAGCTCAATATCAAAAAAACAAACAACCCAATCCAAAAATGGGCAGAAGACCTAACTAGACATTTCTCCAAAGAAGATATACAGATTGCCAACAAACACATGAAAAGATGCTCAACATTACTAATCATTAGAGAAATGCAAACCAAAACTACAATGAGGTATCATCTCACATCGGTCAGAATGGCCATCATCAAAAAATCTAGAAATAATAAATGCTGGAGAGGGTGTAGAAAAAAGGGAACCCTCTTGCACTGTTGGTGGGAATGTAAATTGATACAGCCACTATGGAGAACAGTATGGAGCTTCCTTAAAAAACTAAAAATATAACTACCATATCACCCAGCAATCCCACTACTGGGCATATACCCTGAGAAAACCATAATTCAAAAAGAGTCATGTACCCCAATGTTCATTGCAGCACTATTTACAATAGCCAGGACATGGAAGCAACCTAAGTGTCCATCGACAGATGAAGGGATAAAGAAGATGTGGCACATGTATACAATGGAATATTACTCAATCATAAAAAGAAATGAAATTCAGTTGTTTGTAGTGAGGTGGATGGACCTAGAGTCTGTCATACAGAGTGAAGTAAGTCAGAAAGAGAAAAACAAATACCGTATGCTAACACATATATATGGAATCTAAGAAAAAACAAAAAAGAAAATGGTCATGTAGAACTTGAGGGCAAGATAGGAATAAAGACGCAGACCTGCTAGAGAATGGACTTGAGGACACGGGGAGGGGGAAGGGTAAGCTGGGACGACATAAGAGAGTGGCATGGACAAATATACACTACCAAATGTAAAATAGATAGCTAGTGGGAAGCAGCCGCATAGCACAGGGAGATCAGCTCCGTGCTTTGTGTTCACCTAGAGTGGTGGGATTAGGAGGGTGGGAGGGAAACGCAAGGGAGAGGAAATTTTGGGATACATATTTATGTATACCTGATTCACTTTGTTATATAGCAGAAACTAACACACCAATGTAAAGCAATTATACTCCAATAAAGATGTTAAAAATAATTAGGAGATAAAATTGAATGTATTGCACTGTGCCTGCTACTTAGTAAATAGATAAATATTTGTTGAATAAAAAATAGAGTGTCAGCGAAGGCCTCACTGATAAGGTGTCAGTTGAATAGGAGGTAATGGAAGTAAGCCTTGCACATGTAAAAACGAAAAGCATTCCAGGCAGAAAGAATAGAATTTGCAAAGATCCTGAGATGGAAACGTGCTTAGCATATCTGGCAAACATCCAGAGGCCAGTATTGCTGGGGAAAAATGTCAAAGAGGGAGAGTGATCGGACATAAGGGCAGAGAAGTAGCTAAATCAGGTCATGTAGGGCCTTGTAGGCCACTATGGGGAGTTTGACAAGAGAGAGGAGCCATTGAAGGATTATTATCAGAGGAGTGACATGATATGGTTTATTTTAATAGGTTCACTCTGCCTGCTATGGGGATGATAGACCATAGAGGAGCTTGAGTAGAAGCAGGGAGACCAGTAAGAGGCTACCGTACCAATCCAGGAGTGAAATGATAAAAAGATAATGGCTTGGAACACATGGGGTAGCAGTAGAGGTGAAAAGCTATGGTTGGATTCCGGATACATTTTGATGTAGGAATCTGACTTGGAAACTGGGCTGCTCCAGTGGTCAAACTGGTCAAATTGGGTCTGGCTTAAATGGACTAGGTCCATTGTGAGGCCTCAGATGAATTAAAATTTGTTTTAAGGCTGAACAAGAGGTTAAATTTACCACAGATAATGTTTGCATTAAAAAAAAACCCGTTTTTGAAGTGCAGTTGATTTATAATGTGTTCATTTCTGGTGTACAGTACAGTGATTCAGTTGTACATATATATACATTTTTCTTCACATTCTTTTCCATTATGGCTTATCACAGGATACTGAATATAGTTCCCTGTGCTATACAGTAGGACCTTGTTGTTTATCCAGCCTATATATATAATAGCTTACATCTGTTAACCCCAAACTCCCAATCCATCCCTCCTACCCCCACCACAAGTCTGTTCTTTTGTACCACAGATAATCTTGAATTACAGTGGCTGCAGTGGGGAAATTTGAACCATTTTAGTTCTGATTTATTCTTATTCTTGATGCAGCTTCACAGAAATACCACATACCTTCTTATAAAACAACTTACGGGCTGCCCAAGCTTCAAGCGGCCGCCGTACCCGGCATGCACGGCACGTACACGGCACGCACGGCGCGTACACGGCACGCACAGCGCGTAGCGCACAGGACGCCCATCCCCACGCGCTGGCTCGGGAAAAGCCAGGCTGTGCTCTGAGGAGCGTCTCCCGAATCTCGGTTAGCTGCCAGGCTCTGATGTGGGGACACCGAGATTTGGGCACCACACAAACAAGGAATTCCTTGTCAGAGACGGATATTGGAGTTGGCCGAAAGGCAAGCTGTGTAAGCTCTGGGAGGCAGAAGAGAAGCAGCGGTCATGATATTCTGAAGGTTATGGTTGCATCCTGCGGGCGGCTGGGTGCTACTTTACTCTGGCTCTTCCCTCCTTCCTGATGCTGGCCTTGACCATCAAAAACGACCTCAGGCCTCCATCGCACGCTTTGCTGACAGCTCAGAAGTGGCCGCCGTGAAGAGCCAACAACCTTCCAGAGACTTTGTCGTCCCATTCCAGCAGCAGGACATGCTGACTTCCTGTGAGTTCTGACACGTTTGTGACTTTTTTCTGCACCTTCAACTACATGTTTTGGACCTTTATCTTCCCACAATTGTTTTTTTAAAATTACTTAATTAATTTATTATTTATTTATTTATTTATTTATTTTTGGCTGTGTTGGTTCTTTGTTGCTGCACGCGGGCTTTGTCTAGTTGCAGCGAGCAGGGGCTACTTTTTTTTAACGTCTTTATTGGAGTATAATTGCTTTACAGAGGTGTGTTAGTTTCTGCTTTATAACAAAGTGAATGAGCTATACATGTACATATATCCCCATATCTCCTCCCTCTTCTGTCTCCCTCCCACCCTCCCTATCGCACCCCTCTAGGTGGTCACAAAGCACCGAGCTGATCTCCTTGTGCTTTGGGGCTGCTTCCCACTAGCTATTTTATATTTGGTAGTGTATATATGTCCATGCCACTCTCTTACTTCGTCCTAGCTTACCCTTCCCCCTCCCCACGTCCTCAAGTCCATTCTCTACATCTGCATCTTTATTCCTGTCCTGCCACTAGGTTCTTCAGAGCCATTTTTTTAGATTCCATATATATGTGTTAGCATACAGTGTTTTTCTCTTTCTGACTTACTTCATTCTGTATGACAGTCCGTAGGTCCATCCACCTCACTACAAATAACTCAATTTTGTTTCTTTTTATGGCTGAGTAACATTCCATTGTATACATGTGCCACATCTTTATCCATTCATTTGTCGATGCACACTTAGGTTGTTTCAATGTCCTGGCTATTGTAAATAGAGCTGCAGTGAATATTGTGGTATGCGGGGGCTACTCTTTGTTGCGGTGTGAAGGCTTCTCATTGTAGTGGTGTCTCTTGTTGCGGAACATGGGCTCTAGGTGCACAGACTTCAGTAGTTGTGGCACGTGGGCTCAGTAGTTGTGGTTCGTGGGCTACAGTAGTTGTGGCACATGGGCTGTAGAGTGCAGGCTCAGTAGTTGTGGCACACGGGCTTAGTTGCTTCAAGGCATGTGGGATTTTCCCAGACCAGGGCTTGAACCCGTGTCCCCTGCATTGGCAGGTGGATTCTTAACCATTGCACCACCAGGGAAGCCCCCCACAATTGTTTTAAAACTGTTGTTGAGGTGGGAGAGAGTCAACATGGCAGAAAAGGACCTTGACCTCACCTGCTCTCACTAACACACCAAAATCACAACTAACTGCAGAACAACCATTTCCCAAACTAGCAGAGGTAAGTTTGATGGGTCCCTAGAGCAAGGAGATCTGTGTCCAGCTTCTCAGCAGTGCCCTTGGGGAAGGAGCAAGACCCAAGAGAGGAATGGGTGCCATTTGGTCAGGGCCAGTGTGGCTGTCAGTGTAGACCAATCACAGAGGACCAGATGAACACCCACACAAATGCACACAAATGGTACCTTGACCCTGGGTAAGATCACAGACATGGATGACAGCCCTTAGGGAAGGGAAATCCCAAAATGACTGAAATGACATTTTAGGAAAATGTAAAGGTCATTTTTTAAAAAAATTGGAGTATAGTTGATTTACAATGTTGTGTTAGTTTCAGGTGTACAGCAAACTGATTCAGTTATACATGTGTATATTCTTTTATAGTCCTTTCCATTATGGTTTAACTGCAGGATATTGAATTTAGTTTTTGTTTTTTTAAATTGAAGTATAGTTGATTTACAATGTTAGTTTCTGGTGTACAGCAAAGTGATTCAGGTATATATATAGATAGATAGATCTATATCTATATTCTTTTTCAGATTCTCTTCCCTTATAGGTTATTACAAACTATTGAGTATAGTTCCGTGTGCTATACAGTAGGTTCTTGTTGGTTATCTATTTTATATATAGTAGTGTGTATATGTTAATGCCAAACACTTAATTTATCTCCCCGGCTTCCACTTTAGCAACCATAAGTTTGTTTTCTATGTCTGTGAGTCCGTTTCTGTTTCGTAAATAAGATTGTGTCATATTTTAGATTCCACTATAAGCGATATCATATCATATTTGTCTTTCTCTGACTTACTTCACTTAGTATGATAATCTCTAAGTCCCTTCATGTTGCTGCAAGTGGCATTATTTCATTCTTTTTTATGGATGAGTAGTATTCCATTATATCAATACACCACATCTTCTTTACCCATTCATCTGTCAGTGGACATTAGGTTGCTTCCATGTCTTGGCTCTTGTGAATAGTGCTGCTATGAACATTGGGGTGCATGTATGTGAAGGTCATTCCTTGCACGCATGGGTTTGTGGAATGAGATTTATTAATGCTACATCCTTGCTTTATGAAAGATGAATTTATATACAGCTTAACTTTCATGTCATATGCAGTTGATTCTAACCTAATAATTTAAAACTGGACCCTCATATATGGTGACAAAAGTTTATACTGTATGATTACATATATTCCTGTAATAACCCTGTGAGATGAAAAGAATATGTATTACTCCCACCACCATCCCATTTTATAGGTGAAAAAACTAATTCAGAGAGGTCAAATGAATGAACAAAAGTCACACAGCTATGCTAGAGGCAGAGTTGATCTTCTGAGACATAATCACATAAAATCTGTATGTAATACCATGCTACCTCTATTAATCAAAATGTTGATCTTTAAGAACATTCCAGGGGCTTCCCTTGTAGCGCAGTGGTTAAGAATCTGCCTCCCAATGCAGGAGACACGGGTTTGAGCCCTGGTCCGGGAAGATCCCACATACCACAGAGCAACTAAGCCCATGTGCCACAACTATTGAGCCTGCATGCCACAACTACTGAAGCCAGTGCGTTTAGAGCCTGTGCTCTGCAACAAGAGAAGCCAGCTCAATGAGAAACCCACGTACTGCAACGAAGAGTAGCCCCCGCTCACCGCAACTAGAGAAAGCCCAAGCGCAGCACCGATGACCTAATGCAGCCAATAAATAAATTAATTAAAAAAAGAACATTCCATTTCCTGACCACGTTAAACAACTACAAGTTTTCTGTGTTTTGGATCAATTTTTCCCAGCAAAGTTAATTTGCATTTTTCAAAATTCAGTTACAATTTTCAAATATCCTTTATAGAATTGATGCCACATTATTTGCTAATTGTTGCCTAATTGTTGAATTTTCTTGTCTGTTGGTACAACTAAACTTTTTCTTTTGGATGAGACACATTCTGCTAAAATTACCTGCTGTTGTTTGTGATTCTGGTGGTGATGCTGCCAGCTGGAGAAAAGGGGTGGCAGCTTGAGTGAAATTCTCATGTTTGATATCTTCAGAGTGGAGCCTGCAATTACTTCCCTCCGTTTTAAATTTTATAACACAGTGGGGCTCCTTGGATTGTACAGTGTGGTCCTAAGGTTTTTGATGTTTCCCCAAATTCCGAGACTTGTTTTATAATCATGACTGCATAATAACTCTCAGTGGCTTAGCAGACTTACATGGTTACAAAGGAAGCTCACTTCCGTAAAATACTCATGTAATAAAAAAATCTTTTCTTTGGTATTCAGCTATGTTAATGCCAACGAGATGACCCCATGTTAGTCCTTCACCATAAAGTTGTATATTGTTATTATGACAGAATTCCAAAAGTGTTTGTCAAAATTAAAATAGACCACTTCATTTCTTTCTTTTTTTTTTCCACTTCATTTCTTTCTAACATCTTCACATAGAGGGACAAAAGGGGACCAAAGTACTAGATAGAAATGATTTTGTAAATACCAACATTGATCAGTGACTATTTGAACAATATGAAAAGAAGCCAGTATAATAAAAGACGTGTTGTGTTTATTTCTCCATTTTGATCCCAAAAGCAAGCATGTGGTTTACAATGAAAACCAGCTTCACGGAGAGTATGACTGTAAAAGATAGAAGCGTGATGGTCTGGAGCAGAGAATTCTGGGCCAAGAGGGCAGCCGTGAGGGCTGCTGGCCCAGTTTTGTTGCTGGCTTGTCAGCAAATCATTAACCTCTTTATGTGTAAGAGTCTTATTTGTGAAATGAAGATCCCTCCACCTGTTCTTAATCAAGTGTTAATGGATGTTAGGAGGATTAATTGTACAATCCCTTGAGTTCCAAAGGGGAAAATGAGGTGTGGAGGCAGCAGCTGTAGTCTCTTATCTAGATGCTGTCTTATAGAGTACTATAGGAGCAGGCTGCCAGTGCTCTGACACTTTAGTTCCCTTATTTAGGAAAGTCAGGCTATCAAAAATGAATTTTTAAACAATCAGTAGTTTTAGAATAAAAGTAATAAGCATAACCACCTTTTTATCACTGTATTAGAAGTTCCTAATCAATTAATCCATCAAGTTAACAACTAAGAGTAGAAGCACCATCTAGAAATTTGCTCACCCCGTTGAACCCTATATGGGAGATAGATATTATCCGTGGACACATGTACACCAAATTATTTTTTAAGTCATGCAAATATCTCATTGCCTAAGATCCCATGTTAGCAGGTAGAATCAGAATGCAGAATTGTAAATATAAAATTTCAGATAAATATTATGTCCTAAACATCATCAATTCAAAAAATTAGGCTGTATCTGACTACTATATTGTTCTTATTAAATACATTTTTAATGAATAATAATTGTTTTAATTTTCAGGGGTAAGAAAACTGGACTAATGCAATAATATAAAAAGTTCAGAAGTCTTAGCCAGCATACTTAAAACATTTATAAGATCTATCAGTTTTATCTCTCAGATAATTGTTACCATATAATACCTAGTCTTACACCCCTCATAAACTTTCAAATTAAGCTTCTACATGCTCTCCTGATTCATAATTTTGTTCTCATGGATAGCACTGATATCAGTTAAAGTCAAGTCACCTAATGACTTTCTCTTTAGGAAAGTCACTGCTAGCTGCTCATCTTACTTAGAATGAACAATTATCTTTATAAGATACTGAAAATGCACTAAACACATACAAAGAGAGTGGATAATCAAGAACAATAACCAAATCAGTACATGGAATACCCAGCCTAATCTATGACTGAGAGAGGGTTCTACAATTTCTGAATTATAAAATGAAACAACTAAAACTCACATCATTGCTTTTAAGGTCAGATTTTGTCATTTAAGTTACAGATGAATCAAAAATTGTTGTAAGAAAAAGGGAAAAGAAAGGTTTTCTTAGAAGCAAGCAATGGGCATTTAGTGAATGCAAGGCCCTAAAAACGTGAAAGGAATATTAAGTTGCAATGTACATGCTTCTGCTTGGGGTGGTTGGCTCCTAGAAGGAAGATAAGCATTGAATCAACTAGAATACAAGTTAAATGATGCTAGTGTAGTATTGAAAGAGAGGAAATGCTAGTGTTTGTTTTCCATGACCTCTATATAATCTCATCACTGGTTTATCTCACCAGACCTAGAATTCATATAGTGTATTAGTTTTCTATTGCTGCATAAAAACTTACCGCAAACTTAGTGGCCTACAACAACACATTTATTATCTCACAATTCTGTAGGTTAGAGTCTGGGCATAGTGTGCCTGGGTTTTCTGCTCAGAGTCTCATTGAGCTGATGATATCAACGTGTCAGTCAGGTCTATGGTTCTCATCTGGGGCTTGAAATGCTCTTCCAGGCTCACTTGGTTGTTGGCAGAATTCAGTTCCTTGGGGTTGTAGGACTTAGAGCCCCGTTTTTCCTGTTTGCTTTTGACTGGGGACTGCTCTCAGCTTTTGGAGGCTGCACCTAGTTCCTGGCCATGTAGCTGCCATAGGCAGTTCACATGGATGTGTGCTCTGTTTTAGGCCAGCCAGTGAGTATCACTCTGCCTTTCTTCTCTGTGACTAGCTAAAGAAAACTGTTTGCCTCTAAACAGCTCACTGGATTTGGTCAGCTCCACTGAGTTGACTTAAAGTCAACTGTGCCATGTACCATAAAGTAATCATATTATATCATATTTATAATCCCTCCCACATTCAAAAGGAAGAGATTATATAGGGGTGTAAGTCATTGGGGGTCACCTTTAGAATTCTGTCTACCACATTTAGTTTACAAAACATTTCCACATAGTTTATAATTCCAAACTCTCTGAAACTTTATGCTCCTTTTTTAAAAATAAGGAAACCAAAATGGGACTAAGACATAGAAGGGAAGGAACCATCAATTACAAGATTCCTACTGTGTGCCAGGACAATACTGGGTGCTTTTTATGCAGTGCCTCTTTTCATTTTCACAAAACATTTGCAATGGTAGCCTTATCCCACTTTTTATATGAGAAAAACTAGGCTCAGAGTAGATGAATAATTTGCCAAATGTCACAAGGCATGTAAGAAGTATAGCCAAGACTTACATCCAAGTCTTTTGATTCCAGTTTCCTTTTTTCTTTTTCTTTTTAGGTTATTCAGAATAGGAACAAAATACTTCATGGGATGTGTGCTTGACAAAAAGAAGACAAGAGTTAGAGGGTTCCTGGGTACGGGCAGGTGAGTAGAATGCAGACAAACGTGGCAATGTGATTCAAACACAGTGGAGTGCTCAGAAGAGAATATAAGACCAGCACATTGGACTAACTTTGTGAAGGACAATTAGGCCACTCCTATCAAAATTTAAAAAGCACATGACCTTTAATTTAACAATTCCACTTTTAAGACTATATCCTACCAATATATTTGCTCATGGGAAAAGTGAAATGTGTACCAAGTTATGCTTTTCAGCACTGTTTGTAATAGAAAAGAATGGAAACATCCCCATTGTGCATCCGTATGGGGCTGGTTCTATAAATCATGACACATCCATGCAACTGAATGGTATGCAGCCGTAAAAAAGAATGAGAAGGCTCTTTATGCATGAAGATGGGGATTATTTCACTATTTTGTTAAGCGAAAAAAAGATGCAGAACTGTGTGCACGTTGTCACTGTTTTTGTAAAAAGGGGGAAGGAAATACAGATATATCTATATATATAATGATTGTGGTGTGTGTGTGTGTGTGTGTGTGTGTAACTTGTATATTAATAGAATAGCTCTGGAAATATACACACACATGAAAGCTGGCAACATGGTCCACCTCCAGGCAGTGGAACTGGGTGGCTGAGAATAAAAATTGAATAGAAATTTTTACCGTATAGACTCATATACCTATTTGACTTTTAAACTATGTGAAATATGAATATATGTTATACAAGTTGGTGGTCTACTGCTTATGGTAAAAGGATCCAAAGGGAAGGGGAAGAAGAGGCTCAAGAGACATGGCAAATATTTGCATGTAGAAATCTGTTTATTTGGCAAGGGACATGGAGTTATTTCTGAAATTTTTGTTTGAGAAGCCAGCATTTAAATTTATGTCACTGCTTATTAAGTCCAAAAATAATAGCAAAGAAAAATTAATAGTGATTAGTGGGATGAATTGGGAGATTGGGATTGATATATATACACTATTGATACTATGTATGAAACAGATAACTAGTGGGAACCTACTGTATAGCACGGGGAACTCTACTCAATGCTCTGTGGTGCCCTTAATGGGAAGGAAATCTAAAAAAAGAGGGGATATATGTATACGTATAGCTGATTCACTTTGCTGTACAGTAGAAACTAACACAACATTGTAAAGCAACTATACTCCAATGAAAATTAAAGAAAACAAAACAAAAACAAAAAAAGAAAAATGAATAGTGAGTAGAAGCCACAAAAAGAAGTATGAGGCATGAACATTTACAATTTAAATAAATAAACAATGGAGCGGTGTAAAAAGTCTGATGGAGCCAGGAATTAAATACGAGGATATCAGGCTTCCCTGGTGGCGCAGTGGTTGAGAATTCGCCTGCCGATGCAGGGGACACGGGTTTGTGCCCCGGTCAGGGAAGATCCCATATGCTGTGGAGCGGCTGGGCCCGTGAGCCATGGCCACTGAGCCTGCACGTCCGGAGCCTGTGCTCCGCAACGGGAGAGGCCACAACAGTGAGAGGTCCGCGTACTACCAAAAAAAAAAAAAAAAAAAAAAATGAGGATATCACTTAAATGAAAGAAGTTACTACTTTTGCTTCATGCCAACAGGTAGAGAGGATTCAGTTTACTATCCTGAAACTTATCATTCTCTATAAAACTGATACCTTTATAATTTTAACTAGAACATTGTAAATAACCATCCTCTGTTTTCCTAAAGCAACTACAATCCTTGGGAGCTGAATCAGATGTGGGGGCCACCACTGACTTGGTGGCAGAACATGTGCCAGGGAAGGAATTTAGATGTCAGTCATCATGCCTCACATTGGATCTGTCTAGTGGCAAGAAAACTAAGTTTATCCTCAAACCTTCAAAATAAAGGTTTTCAAAGCTTGGATCTTCCAGATCGCATCTGAATTAAAGGCTTCCAAGATTTACACACAGAAACTTCTCTAGGCAGCAGTCTCTTTGAACTCCTCTCCTCTGAGGCTGCCTGGTGGTATTTAGTGTTGGGATGGGGGGTGGGGGTGAGGAGCAGGAAGATCGGAGAGAAACTGTAAGTGTAGAAAAAGGAGCAGACCCAGAGGATCAGATAGGATGTTTCCTTTCTTCCTGTTCGCTCTGTCCTTAAAGGCATCGTTGCCTTCTTTCAGAACCAAGAAACTGAGATTTAACTACAGTTGGATTATGTCTTGTGTGCCTAGGCTGACACCAGACAGTGTCTAACAAGTGAAGTTACTTGTTCTCTCGTGCCTGTTCTCTCCTCATAACCCTGCCTTTTCATTTTTGCAATGGAACTGATCAGCCAGTAGACCCTCATGGACCATTGGTAGTTTTAAGCCTTATTGGGTGGACAGTCTGCTTCAAAGTATACACCTCCAGCATTTCCCTGAAAAGTTCTCTCTTTTTATTTTTCATTTGCAAATTAAAAATTCCCCTGTAGGTTCTATGACAGAAATGGTTCAGGTCTCTGTTTGCTCCTGAAATTGTATACATCCTTTCCACCCACACTGTTTCTGAAGAACTCAATTTTTGAAATGTGCCCTGTATTTTTGTCTCTTCCTCTCCCTCACAGCCCTCAGGGGGTAGAAATTTAAGTAAGTAAAATCTGAAAGAAAAACTCTAATTTGCATTCCAGTTTTAAGATGAAATTATTTTTTGCTGCAGAAAGTGCCACTGCACTATATCTAGAAGTCATGACATATAATGGGACCTGCAAAGTCTTGTTGAAACAAATGAACTCAATGTATTGTAGCCTCACAGTTCACAGGACAGGAGTAGCTTTATGGAATTCCGTGTTTAATCAATCCACTGAGGACAAAGAAATCCTTTCAGTTTGGTCACTGACTGCTTATTTGATGGGTTTAAGTTTGGAGAATCCAAATTAACCCTAAATATTTGCACTCATGTTCCTTGGGCAAAATTAGGCCAAAGAAAAGAGACCATTAGGTCTTTTAAACATAGCAGTCAGGGAAGGCCATAGAGGGATGTAAAGATTTAAAACTGAAGGCCATGTGAGCCAATTGTTGCATATTGTAAAATCCCAGGGGACAAAGGGTGCATGCATCTGTCACATCTAGGATGCTAGAGGGAAATAACCCACAACATTCAAAGGAGAACAATGACCTTCACGCTTCAGAGGAAGATGATTTGGAGCTATGGAAGAATAAGTAGCATTGTGAGTATTTCTAAAAGTTTCCCTTAATCATTTGAGATTTGACTCTCCACTGCTTATTATGAACTCTCTGAATTTGAGAGATATTTTGAAAGTAAACTCTGAGGACTCTACTCAACTCTGCTGACCCTTGTTTCTTGGATTTTAAGTTACCAAGATTATGAAAGCTACATAGAAGAGTAAGAATTACCAGAGAATTCATCAAAGTAAAATGTAGGTCAGGTGGAGGCCTTAATTTTGGCTTCCCCAGAAGCAGACCTGACACAAAGACTGGAGTGTAAGTAGTTTACTTGGAAGGTGAATGAAACACCCAGTAGCAGGGTGAAGAACTGAGGCGGAGAAGTGAGATAATATACAAATATTGCATTGAAAAATGTAAAGCACTGCACAAACAGGAATGTTCTTAATCCAGTCTCTTTCATTTTACAGAAGGCAGAATTGAGGCGTAAGGAAAGACCTAAGCTGTACAAGTTCATCTAACTCATTGTAGCAGAGCCAAGGTTAGGGTACTGTCCACTAATTCAAGGTGTATTCAGTTACAGTTAAATGGACTTCTTTTAGCATTACCCTCTTTGTGAAAAAGACAAAAGACAAAATAAGTTTATACCAAAGATATAATAAAAATTTAAAAGTTACCTTTCAGTGTATGCCCTTGGGTCAGTGAATTTTTAATCCAGTTTACTCAATTTTTTTTTCTATAATGCTACACTGAGAATCTATAGTGCTACTTAGAATAATAACCTTAAGATAAAGGAAAATCCTGAATTGTCTAAGGGAGCCCTATTACTATTCTTATAAAAGCAGGAAAATTAGCTAATATATTTTTAAAGGATGTTAAGAATCAAGGTTGAAACAAAATGTTCTAGTTAACCTCCAAATTACATGTACCCTGATATGCATTCTGTAGTTGCTCATTCATTAGGTTTTAATAGATTTATAAAAATGTGAGAGTTTTGGTGTTGAGAAATTTTGTGTTAGAAAATGTGAGTTACTATCTGAAGTGAGATCTTGAGAGGTAGCTGGATTCAGTAGAGAGAGTGTAAGTGTTGGGATCAGAGAATTAAGTTTCAAATTCCAGCTCTGCCACTTAACAGCTGTGTGGTTTGGGGCAGTTTACTTAACTTCTCTGTACCCTGCTGAATCGTGTAAAGGATTGTGAGAGAACATAAGCTCCTTTCAGGCAGGAACTTTGTTTTTTTCACTGCTGTATCCCCAGTGCCTGGAACAATGATTAGCAGAATAAGCATTAGAGATAACCTGTCATGTATCCAGTACAACTTGTAGCACACAGTAGGTGTCAACATAAGGTAGCCACTTTTTTACCATGAAGAGAAGAATAATGTTTTTAGGAAAAGTATATGATCTCTGTTTCTAGCCAATCAGGGGGCACAGGGCTCAAACCCAGGGTAGACTGTCAGGAATTGAGGAAAGATAGGCATGGAGTCAAAGGCATTCAAGACACTACAACCAGGGACAGAGCTGGAGTAGACAACCAAAGAGCCTGAATGAAATATCACTCCAAAGAAATTGGGCAGAGAATGGAAAATTCCAGCATGAAATTCAGTGCTTGGCATTAATTTAACAAGGATTTAACAAGTGTTTGTTGAATGAATGAATGAATGAGTGAATGAATCTTTAACTTGAGGCCACAAGTGCAACTTGTGACTTTGGATTCCAGGCAGGTCCTGGAAAGGTTTTTGTTTTTTTTTTTTTTTTTTTTTTGTGGTATGCGGGCCTCTCACCGCCGCGGCCTCTCCCGTTGCGGAGCACAGGCTCCGGACGCACAGGCCCAGCGGCCATGGCTCACGGGCCCAGCCGCTCCGCGGCATGCGGGATCCTCCCGGACCGGGGCACGAACCCGCGTCTCCTGCATCGGCAGGCGGACTCTCAACCACTGCGCCACCAGGGAAGCCCCCTGGAAAGGTTTTTTTGAGCTAGTTCTGACAGTCTGTAACAAAGGAGGGTGAGGTGGCCTTCTAAAAGGCCATTGAAAGAGGAGTAGGAAGACAATTAATAGACTGTGTCAATAGGACATTATGCCAGAAGAGAATGTATAGCACAGTGAAGAATTACATGATAATATGATAGGACATGGGGAGAAACCAAATGGATTTAGCACTGGTTACTGAGAAAAATAGCCTTGACTGTAGAGGAACCACTCTGATGTTCTGAGGATAGGATTAATATGGCTAAATGAGAATAAAGAGTGAAAAAGAAGCAAAGAGTAGTGATTATCCTATGAAAGTTATGCAAGAAATAGAGAAGTGATCAACTCATTTTCAACAAGCATACCAATACCATTCCACGGGGGAAAGAACAGTCTCTTCAACAAATGGCACTTTAACAACTGGATATCCACATGCAAAAGACTGAAGCTGGACTTTACCTGACATCATACACAAAAATTAATTGAAAATAGATCAAAGACCTAAATGTAATGAGCTAAAACTATAAAACTCTTAGAAGAAAACAGGGGAAGTTCTGTATTACCTTGGGTATGGCAATAGTTGTTTTTTTTGTGTGTGTGTGGTACGCAGGCCTCTTACTGTTGTGGCCTCTCCCGCTGCGGAGCACAGGCTCCGGACGCACAGGCTCAGTGGCCATGGCTCATGGGCCCAGCCGCTCCGCGGCATGTGGGATCCTCCTGGACCAGGGCACGAACCCGTGTGCCCTGCATCGGCAGGCAGACTCTCAACCACTGCGCCACCAGGGAAGCCCTAGTTTCTTAAATATGATAGTAAAAGCACAGGTGACAAAAGAAAAAATAGATAAGTAGGACTTCATCAAAATTAAAAACTTTTATGCATCAAAGGACACCATTAAGAGAATGAAAAGGCAACCCACAGGATGGGAGAAAATACTTGAAAATCATGTATCTGATAAGCATTTACTATCCAGAATATGTAAAGAACTCCGACAACTCATCAACAAAAAGACAAACAACCCAAGTTTAAAAATGGGCAAAGAACCTGAATAGATGTTTCTCCAAAGAAGATATACAAGTGGTCAGTAAGTACATGAAAATGTGCTGAAAATATTAATCATTAGGGAAATGCAAATTAAAACCATCAGATACCACTTCACACCTATAAGATTTTTTTTTAAAGGGGAAAATAAGCAATGTATGAGGGAAAAATTAGAACCCTCATACATTGCTGGCTGAAATGGTGCAGTTCCTGTGTAAAACAGTTTGGCCTTTTCTCAAAAAGTTAAACATAGAATTATCATAAGACCCTGCAATGGCACACCTAGGTATTTACTCAAAATAATTGAAATCAGGGACTCAGACAGATACTTTTACGTCAATGTCCGTAGCAGCGTTATTCACAGGATCCCAAAGGTGGAAACAACCCTAGTGCTAATCAACAAATGAATGGATAAACAAAATGTAGTACTTACACACACTAGGATATTATTCAGCCATAAAAGTGAATGAAGTTCTCATACATGCTACAACATGGATGAACCCTTGAAAACCTTATGTGAAGTGAAATAACACAGACACAAAAGGACAGATATTGTATGGTTCCACTTTTATGGCATATCAAGAATAAGCAAATTCATAGAGACAAAAAGTAAATTAGCAGTTACCTGGGGAATGAGGAAGCGGGGAGTTATTGCTTAATGGTTACAGAGTTTTGTTTGAGATGATGAAAGGGTTTTGGAAATGGACAGCGGTGATAGTTGTGTAACATTGTGAATGTAATCAGTGCCACCGAATTATACACTTAAAAATGGCACATTTTTTGTTTTTGTGTATATATATATATATATATATATATATCACAATAAGAAAAATAGAGAATGATAAAAATAGATTAAAAAAAATAGAAAAATGATGTTTTCACTGAGGATCAGTATGGTAAGACTGAATACTGCTTCCCCCGCCTCAGATATCCACACTCTAATCCCTGGTTTTATGCTTTAACATGTTATATTATCTGGCAAAAGGGACTTTGCCATCACCCTCTGATGATTAAGGTTACAGCTTTTAAAATAAGGAAACTATTGTGGATTATCTGGGTGAGCCCAATGTAGTCATTATGGGACCTTAAAAGTAGAAGAGGAAGGCAGAAGAGGCAGTCAGAGAGATGCTATGGAAGAAGAGGCAGGTGAAGTTCAAAGTTTGAGAGGCCCTTGTACCTTCCACCATGGCTGGCTTTAAAGATAGGGGAAGGGGGCTGTGAACCGAGGAATTCTGGAGACCTCTGGAAACTGGGAACAGCCCTCAGCTGACATCCAGCAAGGAAATGGGACCTCAGTCCTACAAAACTACAAGGAATTGAATTCTTCCAGCAACGTGAGTAAACGAACGAATTCTCCTTCAGAGCCTGCAGAAGAGAACACAGCCCTGTAGACACCTTGACTTTAGCCTGGTAAGACCTGTGTTGGACTTACAGAACTGTAAAATAATAAATATGTGTTTTAAAAAAAGAAACAAGCTATTGTGGAGGTGGCTATTACTCTGTGATTGGAAGAAAGCTAAGGCCTAGATTAGGGGTTTTACTGAGTAATCAAGAAACAGAGAGCAAAAATGACCATCAAAAGTGTTGTAGCAGGGCTTCCCTGGTGGCGCAGTGGTTGAGAGTCCGCCTGCCGATGCAGGGGACACGGGTTCGTGCCCCGATCCGGGAGGATCCCACATGCTGCGGAGCGGCTGGGCCCGTGAGCCATGGCCGCTGAGCCTGCGCGTCTGGAGCCTGTGCTCCGCAATGGGAGAGGCCACAGCAGTGAGAGGCCCGCGTACCACAAAAAAAAAAAAAAAAAAAAAAGTGTTGTAGCAGATTGTTTCTTCCAAAGATGGTTACAATATCTCCCATCCTGTGCTCTTCTGCAGTGAGAACTTGCCACTCCCCTTTCAAGAAGCCTCTCGCCTTGCATCTGGGCTGGACTTTGTGACTGACTTGCTTATAACCAGTGGAATGTAACAAAAGTAATCCTGCATGATATCTGAGGGTGTGTCAAAAGAGACCATGCAGCTTCTGCCTGGCTCCCTTAAAATACTTGTTCTCCATGTGCTACTTCTCAGGACATTGCCTCTTGGAACACAGGCTCCATGCTGTGAAGAAGTCCAAGCCACACAGAGGGGTCATGTTGAGGTGCTCCAGTCGACATTCCCAACTGAACCCAGCCTTGGAGTCATCCCCACCCAGGTGCCAGATGGGTGAAGTCTCCACATAATTCCAACCTACAGTTTGAGTCACCTTCAGCTGAATCTGAATCTGTATTTATATGCCCCCAAATTGCAGTACGCAGTAGACAAGCCATCCCTTCTGGACCCACAGAATCTGTGAGCATTAAATAGTTGTTGTTTATGCCACTGAGTTTGGGGTGTTACAGAGCAATAGATAACCAGAATAAGTGAAAAAAAGAAGAGACTCTTTATTTGTTTATTTATTTATTGTGGTACGCGGGCCTCTCACTGTTGTGGCCTCTCCCGTTGCGGCGCACAGGCTCCGGACGCGCAGGCTCAGTGGCCATGGCTCACGGGCCCAGCCGCTCCGCGGCACGTGGGCTCTTCCCGGACCAGGGCACGAACCCGTGTCCCCTGCATCGACAGGCAGACTTCCAACCACTGCACCACCAGGGAAGCCCAGAAGAAACAATTTAATAATGCCCACAGGGAGGCAAGGGAGTGAAGAGGCATATAGATCATTCTGTGTCTCTTGCTTGAGGGCTAGAGGGATGATGGTCCTCATTACTCATGGAATGCAGATTTCCAGGGATGGAGAAGAATCAAGGAAAGAGATCATCCTTCTATGGAACAGCATGAATGAGGGATACCTTCTGTTTTGATGAGAGGCTTGTGATTGGGCTCCCTATAGCCACTCTCAGCACTATGAGGAACACCACTGTAATTCTCAAAACTATTGAAGTTTCAATTTATTGCAGCCAGGCTGATCTTGAGTAAGGGTTGACCAGCCCACAAGAATTATTGTCAGTTGCCTAAAGTAGAGTACAGATCTACATATTGACATGCCAATGAAGAATGCATTCCAACATATTGAACTCTTGTGAAAAACTGTTAAATAATGAAAACTACCACTGATGCTTGCTGCAGGTCTTTTCAAATGACTAAATTATGAAGGTTCAATAAGTACAAAACTGAAAAAATTATGAGATTAAAGAATTATGTCCAGAATCACCCATCCTCGGAGGATCCAGCAAAAAATTACTCTCAAATAAAGCAGCCTTAGCATTCTACAAACATAACTGTACCAAGAAAACAAGCAGTGATGCAGATTAAAATCGCAGAACCTCTAGATGAGCCAGTGATTCATTACAGTTGGTACCCATTATCTTGGCTATCAGGAAAACTAAGGAGAGAAGTGAACTATAGTTAACAGTGAGATTTAACGAAAGATTTCTTAAAAGGAACCTCACAAAAAGCAGTTTTGTTCTGTGTTTGTGTTTTTAATTAGTAAAGGTCCCAACAGGTGGCCACACCTATCTTCTTTAGAATTCTCTGGACCCTCACCATTCATTAGAACTACGCTATTCAAGAGCACCATAAGACCATTGGCCAAAGGCAGTGTACTAATTCAACCTGCGTTCTTAACTACTTGGCTGTGCTACACTAAATAAATACATCAAATAATTGGCTTCTAAGCCCCAACCTGTGGTTTCTGCTCTTTTCATTCTGGGCTTCATACCTTCAGGGAGCTTATCCACATATACAAAGTTAAGTTACTCCTTCTTTAAGAACTACTACTGATTCTTAACATCTGTATCTCCCAGTTCTTTATCTTCACCCACTCTTCAGTTGCACCCCTCCACTTAGATATTTTACCCAGCTTTTTTTAAAAAATGAGAGCCCATTACCTAAAGTGATGGGAGGGCTTCCCTGGTGGCACAGTGGTTAAGAATCTGCCTGCCAATGCACAGGACACGGGTTCGAGCCCTGGTCCGGGAAGATCCCACGTACTGTGGAGCAACTAAGCCCATGTGCCACAACCCCTGAGCCTACGCTCTAGAGCCTGAGAGCCACAACTGCTGAGCCCGTGGGCCACAACTACTGAAGCCCACGCGCCTAGAGCCCGTGCTCTGCAACAAGAGACGCCACTGCAGTGAGAAGCCTGCACACTGCAACAAAGAGTAGCCCCCGCTTGCCAAAACTAGAGAAAGCCCGCGCAGCAACGAAGACCCAAAATGCAGCCAAAAATAAATAAGTAAATAAATAAGTAAATAAAGTGATGGGAATGGATTTTTTTTTTTTTTTTTTTTTGTGGTACGCGGGGCTCTCCCTGTTGTGGCCTCTCCCGTTGCGGAGCACAGGCTCCGGACGCGCAGGCTCAGTGGCCATGACCTCACGGGCCCAGCTGCTCTGCGGCATGTGGGATCTTCCCGGACCGGGGCACGAACCCATGTCCCCTGCATCAGCAGGCGGATTCTCAACCACTGCGCCACCAGGGAAGCCCCGATGGGAATGGATTTTAAGTGACAATGGTCATCATACCTTTTTATTTTAATCGAATTAATTTGCTTTGTGAATCCCGTTTTCAGTAGTAGCACTCAAGTAAACGCCCAGTCAACCACTCTGAATTAGTGTGATCCAAATTATGAGGATTTTTAGACGAAAGCTAGCATCAGTGTTAGGAAACATGGATATTATCTTGCAGACTTTAAGGGAGAAAAATCAAAATTCTCTCTCCATTAACCTGAGAAAGTTGGAGTAGATCACTGCTTTTAAAATTGGACAGTATGAGCTCAAGGGAGTCTGTGACCTCACTTCAGGGGTGCCAGTGAAGTGAGAGAGCACCCAACAAGTAAAACTTCCTCAACCCTTGCCTCTCACAAGTGTAAACCAGAGTGACTCCATTTTCATTTGCTTTTCATATTGTAGGATTTTGTTTGTATAAAGGTTTCTGAATCTATTTTTTTTTAAACTTGCACTCTAGCTGATCTGTTTAGACCTCCTCTGGTTCTTATCTTCAGTGGTTCTGTCAAGTCATTAAACAGAGGCTGCGGGATCAGGACTGTAAACGAAAGAGTTTAAATATATCTTCATAATCTACCTTCATGCATTAGATGAGCTCAGAGAGCAAAAGTGCAAAGGGAGCTTTATTGTATTGTGTTGTGCAGCTCGGCTGATGCTCTTGATTTGCAAGAGCAGTAGTGCTCCTGCTTCCCTGCAGTTCTTTAGCAAAATACACGGTGCCCACATTTCATCATCTTCTGTGCCTCTTAAGGCATCTTTGGGCTTTGAATAGCTAGGCGTTGAAGACTTAACAATCAGTGTAGAAGATGCCGTTGGTGCCCACATTTATTCTTGCCCTCAGCATTCCCATATATGCCCACAGTTTCTTCCTGTAAGCACCTGCAACTGCCTGAGTGCCTTCTTTGGCCACAGGAACATACTTGGTCTATGTACAAGGAAAACTGAAGGTGCTGAGTGTTTATCCACCAAGTTTTCAGGGCTAGTTTCCAGGACTAGCCCTCAAGTAATGAAGGACAGGAGTTGGTGGATAAATACTCCAGCTGCATCCCCCCCTGGGTGGGACAGTTCTGAGGCACGTTCTACAGTGTCACCCAGAGGTCCCCAGTAGGGTTAAGCCCTAATTGCCCACAGCAGAAACTTCATTAACCCACCCTGCGTTGCTTTCCTTCCTTCCCCTGTCACTCTTGCTGGTTCTTCTTGGTATTGCCTCCAAAATAAACTGGTCCCAAATAAACTACATGCATTATATCCTTTTTGCAGGATCTGCTTCTAGGAGAAACCCAAGTGTATCAGTCAGGGTCCAGTCAGGAGACAGAAAGCTCCCCAGTTATTTTAACAGGAGAATTTAACATAAAAAATGTCAGCTAGGTATAAAATTATTAACTTCCTATCTGTATTAGTTTCCAAGGGCTACCATAACAAAGGACCACAAACTGGGTGGCTTAAACAACAGAACTTTATTGTCTCACAGTTCTGCAGGCCAGAAGTCTGAAAACAAGATGTTGGTAGGGAGATTCCTTCTGAGGGCTGTGAGGGAGAATCTATTTCATGCCTCTCTCCTAGCTTCTGGTACCCTCAGGTTTTCCTTGGCTTGTGGATGGTATTCTCCCTGTGTATTCACATCGTCTTCCATCTACATGTTTGTCTCTGTCCTGATTTCCTCTTGTGATAAGTACACTAATCATATTGAATTAAGGCTCTTCTTCATGGCTGCATCTTAACTTGATCATTGGCAAAGACCTTATTTCCAAGTAAGATCACATTCACAGGTACTAGGAGTTAGGACTTCAGCATCTTTTGAGGGGACACAATTCAACCCATAACGGTGCCTGAAGAGGAAAAAAGAGATCTCTAAAGTATCATAGAGGTAGCAACTTCAGGAAACAGCTACCACCCCTAGTACTGAGGGAACAAAGAGATGTCAAAATTATTATGGCTTAGAGATCTGGAGGAAGGCCACATGAGGCTGAGACACGGATGCTTGAGGAAGGGACACCAGTTGACTGGGGCTGGTGTGTTTGTGATGAAAGAAGAGGCCTCATGTGGCATGGACCCAGACCCCTAAAGGGAGGGGATGCCAGTGTCTCTGGAGTGGGGGCATGATGAGACTCTCTCTGCAAGTGTTGGAAAAACTGCAAACTGGATTCAGCTGCTGGTACAAGAAGAGACTGCCACTTCTGGGATTAAGAAGTGAGGTTGGGGTGACTTTCCTAGGAGCAGGAAGCTAATCCGAAACTCCAAGAAGCAAATAGGAAGTAAACAGGAAGGAGCATGTCCCTTCTTCCTCCTCCAGCCTTGCATCTCTCTCTAGCACTTTGTATGAGCAAAGACTAAAGGGGAACAGCTGGCAAGCAGAAATGTGGTTTGTAAGATCCTAGTCCCAGCACCATAAAGCAAAGTAGGCTTTGCAAAGAAGGCTGGGTTTGGAGCTGAGTGAGAATAGCTTAATAACTAGCACATCAACCTAAGACAATCAGGCAACTGAGAAAAGTAAGATTTTTATCCCAAGGAAAGTAAAGATTAGGCCTAAGAACATCAACATGGGTGCTTGATAAATGGCAGTTAATGAAGCAGCATCTGAGTGAGAAAGAAGCACCTCTACAGAGGTGTGGCTATAAAGTAAGATGATTGAATTTTTAACAACATAGTAGAACTTCAGCATGCAAATGAGAACCGTTCTCTTCAAAGTAGTTTCATGGGAATTTTTTCACCTCATTCTTTCAGTATGGCCATGGCTCAAAGAATCTTTGGGACTCCTCTTTGGGAGCCCATGGCCTGCATTTTGAGTCAATCCATGTTGCCAATACTTTGTCTTTTGAGGGTGAATTAGCTTTTTGGAAACAATTTAATGGCATTCCAAACTAAACTTGGTGAATAAAGGTCACATGACCAGGCTTGATTCTGCTTTTTTTGGGAAGGTTGGGAATAGGGGTTTTGGGCAGTAGTGTGTCAAAATCAAAGTATATTTTTTGTCTTAAGGTGATACCTGGCTGGTGGTCTGATGCTAACATTCTCAACTTGATAGTAAAGTGATGATAAGCAGAAAAGATGAAAGCTCACAATAACAAAGAAAATCAAGACTAACATTTTATCATTTCCCAACTCTGTTCAGAATGTCACCTAATTATAAGGGTGACAAACTTATTTGAAAAATACAATTTGTGATATACAGGTACTTTGCTGTCAGTTACAGAAAAAAAGTTTGCCAAAGTGATAAAGGGAGGCATCACACTTCCTTAATGAAGTATAGGGTTTGGGTGGCTCAAAAACATCACGTCTGGGCCTACCAGAAAACATGACAGCCATCCTCTTACTAGTGGGGAGCTATTATGAGACAGCCAGAACACTCTTTCTTGTTTATCTCCTTTTCTGTTAGTATATCTCTCATATTTAGTAGAGACTGGAAATCTTCCAGAAGACTACTTGCAAGGAAGTAAAGGGGGAATTGATAATACCTTATTGCAGTTAAGGAGACCAAAAGAATCTTTACCATAGTGCATGCTGGTGATTATAGTTTTCCATGTTCTTTATTGATTTAGTGCACCGTAAAACCAACCTATAGGGGTGGGAGAAAGTTCCAACTTAGTACATCAGAGTTGGTCAAAATGAATATCTTCTGGGCACTGAAAACTGGATTGAGAGCAATGCACATCAACACAATCGAGCTCTCAGAAGGTGATGTGAGCAATGCCCAGGGGAAAATGAGGATAACCAAAATCTGTCTTTTGGCAAGAACTGGGTCAGACTAGATCTCTCCTCATTTTGGGGATGAGTAAATAGGAACAACTTACATAGAGGTCTGTTAAAAACATATGGCAGAACAAGAGAAACACCACCCTGAAGACTCAGGAGAAGAATGCCAACTGTGAAATGATTTACTAGTGAAACCAGTAGAAAATTATATCTGTAAGGTTATAAGAGGACATAACTTCTATGAAATAGGAGCAGAAGCCTTAGGGAAAGTAGTAGCAGAAACGAAGTCAACTGTAGGAGAATAACAGGAAAATGTCTGAAATAAAGAAAAAAATTTAAAAGAAACTGCAAGACAACTAGAAATGCAATAGCAGAATCAAAATTCCTTTCTGGAAGCAGAAAAGAACAGAAATGAAATGAAAATATTGAATCAGTAATACAGAAAACGAACATAAAATTTTTTTCCCAGAATGTAGGGAACAAGTAGAAAAAAAAATGAAAAGACATGGGTAAATAGAAAAATTATCAAGCCTAAAAATTATAGATACACCAGAGAAAGAGATTAGTATGCCTGGAATCAAGCAATAATCAAACATGATTGAAGAAAATGTTCATGAGTCAATAAAAGATCTGATTGTGCAGGCTGGAAGTCCAGAATCTTGCAGACACAAAAAATACAAAGAAATTCTCATGTAGATATATTTTTGAATTATAAGAGTTTAAACATATCCTATAAATAGTCATTTAATTAGTTTACTTATAATGGAAGGAAAAATCAGGGTAATCCCAGTGTTTTTAACTAAGGTAAATGCTGGAAGACTACAGGACAATATCTAAAATATTTGGAGAGAAAAAGATTTGGTTCAAATAGTCAATATTTATTTATGAATGAAGGCAACAGAAAGGCATGAGTATTATGGACTTGGGAAATATGGCATCCATGTTATTTTCTGAAAAAAGTAACTTGAAGATCTCTATCTGTGTAAACATTCACTATATAGATTGCAAGAGTTTACAGTGCCTAAATAGGATAAAAACAAACAATGCATAGAATGTATGTGTCTTTAAAGGATAAACAAGAATACCAAAAATGGCATAAAAGCAATGAAACATCAATTATAACAGTAAACAAAAATTGTTATAACTTCTTATTAAAGTAGAAATACTCTGATTAGGTTATAATATAACATATATCTACATATTGCTTATAAGAGACAAAAAGACATTGAATCTTAAAAATTAAAAATGGACAAAAATTTATATTTGAAAATGCGAATAAAAGGAAAACAATATTAATTTCAGGCAAAGGTGACAATATTAATTTCAGGCAAAGCAGAATTCAAGGCAAAAAGGATTATACAGAGCAAAGATATAACAGCTAAGAAATATATATGCCAAATAAACTTAGTGTTGATATTTATAAAGCAGAAACTGTCAGAAACTCATTGACAGACTGATATTAATTTAATAGCTTTTTAGAGATGTTAAGACAACTCTATCAGATAAAACATATAAAAATAAGAGGATGTGTCTACAACAGTGAGAGGGCCACATACCGCAAAAAAAAAGAGGATGTGTCTAATTTGAATAATATAATTAATAAAGTTAATTTTATAAAAATATATTGAACTTTATACCTTACAGAGAACATTTCTTTCTAATTAGCCACAACATAATTAAAAACTTTATTTTTACTAGGCCTTAATGAAAACTCTAATGTACTTTTTTTTTTTTTTTTTTTTTGCGGTATGCGGGCCTCTCACTGTTGTGGCCTCTCCCGTTGTGGAGCACAGGCTCCGGACGCACAGGCCCAGCGGCCATGGCTCACGGGCCTAGCCGCTCCGCGGCATGTGGGATCCTCCCGGACCAGGGCACGAACCCGTGTCTCCTGCATCGGCAGGCGGATTCTCAACCACTGCGCCACCAGGGAAGCCCTCTAATGTACTTTTAAACAGCAGACATCATGCAGGCTATGCACTTAGGCACAATGCAATAAAACTAGAAAATAATTACAGTAGTTTAAGCAACCCCCAAACTGAGTTTCACACCCTCCTGTATAAAGGGGTTGCAAGAGGGAAAATGTCAGATGGCATTGGTAAGCTTTTGACTTGTTCTATTTCCTACCTATAGGGGCTGCGTGTGCTTCTGATGTCCAGTAGAGGAATCTATTTGGAAGAATTAGATTAAACACACCTGGGGATAGAAGGTCCACTGATACATAATATCCAAACTTTAGAGATGATCCAGTTCCTTTAGGATTTTGCAGCAGTTTCGGTTTCACAGACAGAAACTGCTGAGTCACAGTCCAAATGACCAAGGCTGTCTTGCTGTAAAAGAAAAAAAATATATATATATATATTTTTTTTTCTGAAAAAATAAGTGGGTGGGAGCTTAATTCGTGTACACAGAGTAGGAGTGAGTCACAATCAGTTAAAAACCTTTTCTTCTCCTTGGGCCACACCCACCTAATAGTCAGGCTGATGTAGACATGACCGTATTACTCCAAGCAAAATGTCTAGACAGCCCCCTCTTTCCCTTCCTGATTGCCCATCTTCCTTATAACAGAAAGCCACTTCCTTCCTCTTCTCCCTTTCTCTCCCATCTCCCATTTCTTCTAGCTCTTTGCTTTACTGGAGAGCATTAGAGTTGGACTTGGCGGTTGAAACAATAGAGATTAGTTGTTGGATAAAAGAAATAAAATTTCAAGACAGTTCTCTGGATTGATGATATTACTAGGAACAAATATCATGTGCCCCACCCCTATTGCTAAGGGCCTTATTCAGTAATACATCATCCCTACCAGGAAAGGAACAGTTGTAATACTAATGAGAAAGGCTGGTGGGTGGAGAGAACCTATGTTGTTTTTCAGTCAATACCTGAGAAGGTCAAGGACTTTACAGATTAAAGTTCTTTGCACAAATTAAATTCAGTAGAAAACGAACATTGGTAAAGATGTTATTCAAAGCATTATTTCCTAGAATAGTGAACGCTAATCATTAGCAGTAGCCATGAAATGATGCAGCACACGAAAAAGAACCCAGGGGTTTCCCTGGTGGCGCAGTGGTTGAGAATCTGCCTGCCAATTCAGGGGACATGGGTTCGAGCCCTAGTCTGGGAAGATCCCACATGCCACGGCACAACTGCCCCGTGAGCCACAATTACTGAGCCTGTGCATCTGGAGCCTGTGCTCCGCAATAAGAGAGGCTGCGACAGTGAGAGGCCCGCACACCGCGATGAAGAGTGGCCCCCGCTCACCGCAACTAGAGAAGGCCCTCGCACAGAAACGAAGACCCAACACAGCCAAAAATAAATAAATTAATTAATTTAAAAAAAAGAACCCAGCATGAATATATCAAAATTTTGCATCTAAGGAATGGCTTCCACCAAATAAAGATGAAGACTTAGTCAGTGAGATAATTGCTCTAGGTTAAAAATTCTACAGTGCCTCCTAGAACTTTGCACTAAAGCTATGCACTTAATGTCTCTCTCAAACTCAGATTTCAGGGCTAAGTCTTGTGGCTAAATACTATCTAAATAAATAATAACCCAAGTTAAGTATGTAATGCCCTAGTGAGCCAGCTGACAAAAAAAAAGGTGACTCAGTCTGGTTGCAACAACTTAAGGCAAATATGTGCCAGACTCAGTTGCACTTCTGTGCCATTCCAATCTCTGATTGGGCATATGGTCAACACAGGAAGAGAGCTCTGTTTTGTCAGGAACATGGAAGTAGAAAGAAAGGAAGCATGGGCATGCATCCATTTAGTTGTTCTTTCATCTAACATTTACATGTCCTATTGGGAGGCAGACATTGCATTAGGCTGTGGGAATAGATTCAAAGCCTTGAAGGCTTTTCAGTCCAGCCAGGAGAGACAGACACATAATCAAATATACATGATAAATGCTGGGCCAGTGCTTCTCAAACTTTAATATGCATAAGAATCACCTGGAGAGCTTGATTAAAACACATCCCAACATGGAAGCACATGCAAGGCATGGTGGGTACATGAAGAGGGAGTTGTCTGTTTTATCTGAAGGTGATGACTGAGCTGAGTTTCAAAAAATAGGTAGTTATTTATTCACCAGGGAAAAAAAGGGGAAGTGAATAGAATTCAGAAACAGTTTGCTGGGGCCCGATGTGTGACAGATAAGGTTGTAGAGAAGAGCATGGGCCACATCATGAAGGGTCATAAGTGCCACATTGAGGAGTTGATATTTTATCCTGTAGGCAGTGGAGAGTCACTGAGAGTTTTAAGCAATGGAATAAGCCATGCAGGTATTTGGCAAAGAGCATTCCAGTGAGAGGAAACAGCAAGGGTAAAGACCTTGAAGTTGGAGTGTCCTTGGTGTCTTCATGGACAAGCAAGGAAACCAGTGTGGCCAGAATATGAGGGGTACAGTACCACGTGATGAGGTCAGAGAAGTAGGCAGGGGACAGATGGTGCCTTAGTAAGAACACTGGATCTTATTTTAAGCCCTTTGAGCATAGGTATGACATGATGTAACTTAGGTTTGAAAGTGTCACTCTGGCTACCATGTTGTAAGGGGACAGGAGTGGAGGCAGGAAAGTAGTTAGGAGACTATTGTAGGAGTCCAGGGGAGAGTTGATGGTGGCTTGGACCAGGGGGCTATTGACAAATTCATATATTCATATATGTATCCACCACCACAGTCACAATATGGAACATTTCCATTATTCTAAAAATTGCCTCATGCTGCCTTTTTGTAGTCATACCATTCCCCTAAGCCCCAACTGCTGGCAACCACTAAACTTATTTCTGTCCCTATAGTTTTGTCTTTTCCAGAATTTCACATAAATGGAATCAAAAGTATGTAGCCTTTTGGATCTGACCTCTTTCATTAAGCAAAATGCATTTGACATTCACCCTTGATGTTATGTGAATCAGTAGTTCATCCCTTTTTATTGCTGAGTAGAATTCCATTTTATGGATGTATCACAGTTTGTTTATTCATTTACCAACTGAACCAAATGAAGGACATTTGGGTTTTTTCCAGCTTTTGGCGATTATGAATAAGTTGTATAAACATTTGTATATAGGTTTTTGTATGAACATAAGTTTTCATTTCTTTTGGGTAAATATCTGAGAGTGTGATTGGTATATATGGTAACTGTACGTTTAACTTTATAAGGAACTGCCAAACTGTTTTCCATTGAGAGTATACCATCTTGCATTCTTGCCAGCAGTACATGAGAGTTCCAGTCACTTTGCAAGTTTGTCAGACTTTGGTATTGTCAGTATTTTTAATTTTAGCCATTCTAGTGGATGTGGAGTGGTATCTCATTGTGGTTTTAATTTGCAATCTGTTAACGATTAATGTTGTTGTGCAAAGTAGAGTTGGAAGGATTTACTAGTGGAATGGATGTGGGATGTGAAAGAGTGAGGAGTCAAGTGTGATTTCAGGGTCTTTGGCCTGATCAACATGACAGTGAAAGAGGTGGAGAATTCAGAATCAGAGTTAATGTGACATTTCAGTGGATCAGGAAAAGTTCAGTAATAGTCATTAGGAAAGAGAAAATGGTTATTGTTATTGGGCAAAGGAAAAGTGATAGCACACTCATATTCCCATCAGGAACTACGAATGAGATTTATTAAGAACAAATAGAACTGAAGATGATTAAAGAACTTTCTTTTATGGGTCGTGTGTGGGTGGAAAATGAAAGGTGTCACCCTCAGGGAAAGACATGTCAGTCTGGGAAAAGCAGGCTCCTGTTAACATCTCAGTGATGTGATTCACTGTGAAAACCTGAAACCTGTCTTATAGCCTGGGTGGGTGGTGGCTGGGGCAGAGTTGTTTTTACTACACAAAGAACAGAGAGAAGTTGATGGATTGGATAATGGAAACTGGTACCTGGGCATAATGGACCATGATATCATCTTGAATAAGCAAATCTAAGGGAAGAATTATACCGGTCCACACAAAGTAGAACCATAAGAAAGCTGACAAAGCAGAGGGGCCTACCAGAAATGTTATGTCCTGTGTTCTCCACCTGGCTTCTCAGAAGGACCCAAGATAATTATCCATGTGTATATTATCAATCATCTCTGGTTCAGATATAGTTGAGGATGATTTAAGGTACAATAAAGAAGAGGTTATCAGGGACCCTCCTGATTCAGCCGCCATGGTGACAGGGTTTTAATCAAAGACAGAGATCTTCCTATCATATTTCTGGGATGCTTCATGGCTTGATTTCTAGTTATACTTTGGTTTCTTTATTAATTCCCTCTTTAAAACTGTCTTTCTGGGCTTCCCTGGTGGCGCAGTGGTTGAGAGTCCGCTTGCCGATGCAAGGGACATGGGTTCGTGCCCCGATGCGGGAGGATCCCACATGCGGCAGAGCGGCTGGGCCCGTGAGCCATGGCCGCTGAGCCTGCGCGTCTGGAGCCTGTGCTCCGCAACAGGAGAGGCCACAGCAGTGAGAGGCACGCGTACCGCAAAACAAAAACAAAAACAAACAAACAAAAAAAACCGTCTTTCTTTTTACTTATTGTGAAAAATTCAATTTAGAAAATGTACTAAAGAAAGTAAAAGTTTTCTGAAAACTTACCATCCCAGATCCTTAGCATTATGTTTTGGGAGGCCATCCTTTTATGTTTATGCATGCATACTCATAGCTATGCTTTTACTTAAATGATTTAATAGTATACATGCTTGTTTCTTTAATTCATGGAAACTTTTGAAAACCTTGACTTACTTAATTTTTTATTGACACCCCGCCACCTCCCACTGACATCCCCAGTAACTAATGTAAATAACTTCGTGCTTTTTCTTCCAGAACTTTCTCCATAATCATATAATTTTATGCACGTACACACACATACACACACACACTGTTAATTGTTTAACAAAAACAGGATCTTTGTAATTTACTTTTCTGGATCTTTCTTTTTTCACTGTACTTGCATCATTCTTTTCTATGACTGCCCAATATTCTGTGCTTCAGTTGACTGACATTAATTTTGCTTCCCTTCTTTTTGCCACTACAAACATTGCTACAGTAAATATCTCCGTATTTATTCCTTACATACTGGAGATTTGTTTTCATACTGGCGTTTTTATTTCTGTGTGATAGAATCCAAGAAATAGGATTTCTGAGTTGAAAAGTATGTATAATTATAGTTGTTTTTTAAAAAAAATTTTTGGTTGCGTTGGGTCTTCGTTGCTGCGTGCGGGATTTCTCTAGTTGTGAGCAGGTGTTACTCTTCGTTGCAGTGCGCGGGCTTCTCATTGCGGTGGCTTCTCTTGGTGCGGAGCACAGGCTGTAGGTGTGCTGGCTTCAGTAGTTGTGGCACACGGGCACAGTAGTTGTGATACGTGGGCTCTAGAGCACAGGCTCAGTAGTTGTGGCACACAGGCTTAGTTGCTCCTTGGCATGTGGGATCTTCCTGGAACAGGGCTTGAGCCTGTGTCCCCTGCATTGGCAGTTGGATTCTTAACCACTGTGCCACCTGGGAAGCCCTATATAATTAGAATTTTAATAAATATTGCCAAATTACCTTCCAGAAATATTTTTCATGATATCCTCATTATATTTTTCCATCATTAAGGTATAATTGACAAAAAATATATATATTTAAGGTTTATGATAATATTTTGATTTATTTATACATTGTGAAATAATCACTACAATGAAGCTAATTAATATAACTATCACCTCATATATTAATAGTTACCATTTTTTTGTGGTGAGAATGCTTATGGTATATCTTCTTGGCAAATTTCAACTGTACTATACAATACTGTTAATTATATTCACATTGCTTTATGGTAGATTCCTAGACTTAGTCATCTTGCATAACTGAAACTTGGTACTCTTTGACCAGCATCTCCCTATTTTCCCCTCCCTCAAGCTGCTGACTACTACCATTCTACTCTGCTTCTATGAGTTTGACTGTTTTGGATTCCACATATAAGTGAGATCATGCAGTATTTGTCTTTCTATTTTTGGCTTTTTTTATTTAGCATAATGTCCTTTGGGTTCAGCCATGTTGTTACAAATGCCAAGTTCTCCTTTTTTAAAGCTGAATACTATTTCATTGTATATATATACAAGACATCTTCTTTATCCATTTATCTGTCAACAGACATTTAGGTTGTTTCCATATCTTGGCTATTGTGAATAATGCAGTGAATACTGGAGTGCAGATATCTCTTCAAGGTGCTGATTTCCTTTCCTTTGAATATATACTCAGAAGTGGGACTGCTTGGATCATAATGTAGTTCTCTTTTTAATTTGGGGGGGATCTTCCATACTGTTTTCTATAGTGGCTGTACCAATTTACATTCTCACCAATAGTGTACAAGCATTCTGTTTTCTCTGCAACATTTCCAACACTTGTTCTCTTTTTGATAATAGCCATTCTAACAAGTGTGAGGTGACATCTCATTGTGGTTTTGATTTGTATTTCCATGATGATTAGTGATGTTGAACACCTTTTCATTTACCTTTGGTCATTCGTGTGTCTTTTGAGAAATGTCTGTTTAGGAGCTTTGCCCATATTTTAATTGGGTTATTTGTTTTGTTTGCTTTGTTTTTGCTGTTGAGATGTATGAGTTCCTTATATATTTTGGATATTAGCCCCTTATCAGGTATGGCTTATAAATATTTTCTCCCATTCTGTAGATTGCCTTTTCACTCTGTTGATTGTTTCCTTTGCTGTGCAGAAGCTTTTTAGTCTGACGCAGTCCCACTTGTTGATTTTTGCTTTCTTGCCTGTGCTTCTGGTGTCATATCTGAAAAATCATAGCCCAGACTGTTGTCAAGAAGATTTCCCCCTATATTTTCTTCTCTACATTTATGGTTTCAAGTCTTATGTTTAAGTCTTTAAGCCATTTTGGGTTGATTTTTATATATGGTGTGAGATAAGTGTATAATTTTATTCTGCATGTGGATATTTAGTTTTCCTAACACCATTTGTTGAAGAGACTATCCTCTCCCCCATTGTATGTTCTTGGCACCCTTGTTGAATATCAGTTGACCATAGATGCATGGATTTATTTCTGGGCTGACTGCTCTTTTCCATTGGTCTGTATGTCTGTTTTTATGCCACTACCATACTATTTTGATTACTGTAGCTGTTTAATATACTTTGAAATCAAAAAGTGTGATGCCTCTTTGGTCTTTTTCCTCATGATTGCTTTGGCTATTGGAGGTCTTTTGTGCTTCCATACAAATTTTAGCATTTTTAAATATTTCTGTAAAGAATACCATCAGGATTTTTATAGGGATTGCATTGAACCTGTAGATCACTTTGAATAGTATGGACATATTAACAATGTTAATTCTTCCAATCCATGAACACAGGATTTCTTGCCATTTATCTGTATCTTTTAAAGTTTCCTTCATTCTTTTAAAAAATAATTTTCACTCTACAAGTCTTTCACCTCTTTGGCTAAATTTATTCCCAATAATTTTATTCTTTCTGCTGCTATTGTGAATGGGACAGTTTCTGGTAGTTTGTTGTTGGTGTATAGAAACACAAGTTATTTTTTGAATATTGATTTTGTATCTTGTAAGTTTACTGAATTTGTTTATTAATTCTAACAGTTTTTTGGTGGAGTCTTTAGGGTTTTCTCTATAATATCATGCCATCTGCAAATAGAGACAGTGTTACTTCTTCCTTTCCAATTTGGATACCTTTATTTCATTTTCTTGCCTAATTGCTGTGGGTAGAACTTCCAGTACTATGTCGAACAGATGTGACAAGTGTGGGCGTACTTGCCTTGTACCAGATCTTAGAGGGAAAGCTTTTATTTTTAACCCATTGATTATGATGTTAACTGTGGAATTTTCATATAAGGCCTTTATTGTGTTGAGGTAAGTTCCTTTTATACCTATTTTCTTGAGAGTTTTAATCATGAGTGGATGTTGAACTTTGTCAAATGGTTTTTTTGCATCTATTGAGATGGTCATGTATTTTTCCTTTAATTTTATTAATGTGGTGTATCATATTGATTGATTTGCGTATGTTGAACCATCTTTGCATCTCAGGGATATATCACAGTTGATCATGATGTATGATTTTTTTGTGTGTGTGTGGTACGCGGGCATCTCACTGTTGTGGCCTCTCCCGTTGCGGAGCACAGGCTCCGGACGCGCAGGCTCAGTGGCCATGGCTCACGGACCCAGCCGCTCCACGGCATGTGGGATCTTCCCGGACCAGGGCACAAACCCGTGTCCCCTGCATCGGCAGGCGGACTCTCAACCATTGCACCACCAGGGAAGCCCGGTGTATGATTCTTTTAAGTGTTGTTGTTGAATTGATTTGCTAGTATTTCATTGCAGATTTTTACATTTATGTTCATTCAAGGATATTGGCCTGTAATTTTCTTTTCTTGTGGTTTCTTTCTCTGGTTTTGGTATCATGGTAATGCTGGCCTCATAAAATGAGTTTGGAAGTGTTCTCTCTTCTTCTATTTTTTTAGAAGAGTTTAAGAAGGATTGGTATTAATTCTTTTTTGAATGTTTGGTAGAATTTACCAGGGAACTCATCTGATCCTGGGCTTTTCTTTGTTCAGAGATTTTTGTTTGTTTGTTTGTTTGTTTTAGTTTTAGTTTTTTTTTTTTTCGGTATGCGGGCCTCACACTGTTGTGGCCTCTCCCGTTGCGGAGCGCAGGCTCCGGAAGCACAGGCTCCGGAAGCACAGGCTCAGTGGCCAAGGCTCACGGGCCCAGCCGCTCCGCGGCATGTGGGATCTTCCCGGACCGGGGCACGAACCCGTGTCCCCTGCATTGGCAGGCGGATTCTCAACCACTGCGCCACCAGGGAAGCCCTGTTTTAGTTTTTAAATTACTGATTCTTTCTCCTTACTGGTCTATTCAGGCTTTCTATTTCTTCTGAAGTCAGCTTTGGTAGGTTGTATATTTCTAGGAATTTATCTTTTTTTTTTTTTTTTTTCTGGTACGCGGGCCTCTCACTGTTGTGGCCTCTCCCTTTGCGGAGCACAGGCTCCGGATGCACAGGCTCAGCGGCCATGGCTCACGGGCCCAGCCGCTCCGTGGTATGTGGGATCTTCCCAGACCGGGGCACGAACCCGTGTCCCCTGCATCGGCAGGCAGATTCTCAACCACTGCACCACCAGGGAAGCCCGGAATTTATCTATTTTTTTTCTGGGTTATCCAGTTGTTCGTAATAGTTTCTTATGATCCTTTTTCTTAGGCATCCATTGTAATGGATTTATTTTATTTCTGATTTTATTTGAGTCTTTTATTTCTGACTATATTCATTTGAGTCTTCTCTCTTTTCTTATCTAGCTGAGGGATTGTCACTTTGATATCTTTTCAAAAAACCAACTCTTAGTTTTGTTGATTTTTTTTCTACTTTCTGTTCTCTGATTTATTCCTGCTCTAATCTTTATTATTTCTTTCCTTCTGCTAACTTTGTGCTTAGTTGGTTCTTTTTTCTAGTTTCCTGAGGTAGAAAGTTTGGTTATTTGAGGTCATACTTCTTTTTTAGCCTATGTATTCATGACTATAAACTTCCCTCTTAGTACTGCTTTTGCTGCATCTTGCTTTTGCTGCATGACTATAAACTTCCCTCTTAGTACCACTTTTGCTGCATCTTGTTTGTATATTATGTTCTCAAAATACTTTTAAAATTATCTTTTGTTTTCTTCTTAACCAGAGCTTGTTCAAGAATGTGTTGTTTAGTTTCTACATATTTATGAATTTTCTTATTTTCTTGCTGTCATTGATTTCTAGTTTTATTTCATTGTGGTGGGAAAGATACTTGGCATGACATATCTTCTTACATTTGTTAAGTCTTGATTTATAATCAAGACTCACATGTACTCTATCTATGAGAATATTTCATGCGTGCTTGAGAAGAATGTGTATTCTTCTGCTGTTTGTTGGAAAGTTCTGTATGTCTGTTAGGTCCATTTGGTCTAAAGTATGTTTCAAGTTAGCTGTTTCTTGAATGATTTTCTGTCTGGATGTTCTGGCCATTATTGTCAATGGAATATTAAAGTCCCCTACCATTATTGTGTTGCTGTAAAATTCTGCCTTCATGTCTGTCAATGTTTGCTTTATATATTTAGGTGCTTTGATGTTAGGCTGGTATATATTTACAATTGCTATATCTTCCTGATTATTTGACCTTTTTTTTTTTTTTTTTTTTTTTTTGTGGTACACGGGCCTCTCACCATTGTGGCCTCTCCCGTTGCAGAGCACAGGCTCCAGACGTGCAGGCTCAGTGGCCATGGCTCACGGGCCCAGCCGCTCCGCGGCATGTGGGATCTTCCCAGACTGGGGCATGAACCTGTGTCCCCTGCATCAGCAGGTGGATTCTCAACCACTGTGCCACCAGGGAAGCCCATTGACCTTTTAATAATTATATAATGACCTTCTTTCTCTCCAGAGATATTTTTGATTTAGTGTCTATTTTGTCTGATATAAGTATAGCCACCCCTGCTCTATTTTGGTTATCATTTGTATGGAATATCTTTTTCCATCTCCTCACTTTTAGCTTACATGCATCTTTAAATCTAAAGCAAGTCTCTTGTAGACAGCATATCACTGGATCTTGTTCTTTATTCACTCAGCTACTCTATGCATTTTGATTGGGGACTTTAACCCATTTATATTTAAAGTAATTATTGATTGATGAGGACTTACTAGTGCCATTTTGCTAATTGTTTTCTGTCTGTTTTGCAGTTGATTTGTCCCTCTCTTCCTCTTTTGGTGTCTTCCTTTGTTATTTGATAATTTTTGTAGTAATTTGCTTTCATTCTTTTTGTTTTGTAAACCTTTTACAGATTTTTTTCTTTGTCATTAGTGTGAGGTTTGCAGGAAATATCTTGCAGTTGTTAGTATCTATTTTGTAGTTAACAATTTGAATTTAATCACATACAAAAACTCTACACTTTTGCTCCTCCCTCTGACACTTTATATTCTTTTAGTCAGAATTTGCTTCTTTTTATATTATGCATCCATTGACAAATTTTAATTAAAAATTTTTTATATTAGCCTTAAAAATAATGTATATACCATCATTACAATGTTACTTTGTTCTATATTTGTCTATATATTTACCTTTAACAGTGAGATTTGTACTTTCATATGCTTTCACATTGTTGTTTAGCATGCTTTTGCTTCAACTTGAAGAACTCCCTGAAGCATTTTTTGTAAGGCAGGTCAGGTGGTGATGAACTCTGTAAGTTTTGGTTTGTCTGGGAAAGACTTTATGTCTCCTTCACTTTTTCCACTTTTGGTGGGTATAGTATTCTTGGTTGGCAGGGTTTTTTTTCTTTCAGAAATTTGAATATATTATTCCACTCTTTCCTGGCTTGCAAGATTTCTGCTGAGAAATCCACTAATATCTTATGGGGAATTTCCTTATATATGACAAGTTGCTTTTCTCTTGCTGCTGTCAAAATTTTCTTTTTGTCTTTGTCATTTGACAAGTGGATTATAATGTGTCTTGATGTAGTCTTCTTTGGGTTGAGCCTATTTAGAATGCTTTAGGCTTCATGAATCTGGATGACCATTTCCCTCCCTGATTTACGAAGTTTTCAGCCATTATTTCATTTAAAAAGTTCTCTCTCTCTCTCTCCCTCTCTCTAAGAACTGAATCCCATAAACTTTTGATATATCTTCATTATCATATATTTTCTAACTTTCCTTATAATTTTTTTTACCCATGGATTACTGAGTAATTATAAAACATTTGGGGGATTTTACTTCTAGTTTAGTCTACTATGATTAGAGAATTAAACTTAGATATTATTTTATTTATTTGAAATTTTTGGTCCCACTTATGCTCTATTTTGGCAAAATTTCTATGTCCACTTGGAAGGAATATATTCTGCAGTTGTTGATTGTAGTGTCCTGTATATGCCCATTAGGACAAGCATATTAATCCTGTTGTTCAAAAACTATTACATGTTTAATGATACTGTTATTATAAGATACTGAAAGAGGTATATTAAAATCTCCAAATATTACTTTGCATTTCTCTATTTTTTCTTTAAGTTCTGCTAATTTTTGCTATATATATTTGAAACTGTATTACTAGGTACATACAAATTTAGGATTTCTATACATTTCTGTTGAGTTGACCATTTTATCATTATGAAATATCATATTCTTTATCTCAAATAATATTTCTTGCCTTAAAGAATATGCTATCTAATATTATTATAGTTAAATCAGTTTTCCTTTGGCTAGTATTTTTCCTTCCTTTTACTTCCTAATTTTCTGTGTAGTTATGTATAAGGCATGTCTTCTGTAAGCAGTATATAGTTGATTTAAAAAAATCAATCTGATAATTTTGTCTTTTATTTGGAATATTTCATTTATATATATATATTTAATATAAATTTATTTATTTTTGGCTGCATTGGGTCTTTGTTGTTGAGCACAGGCTTTCTCTAGTTGTGGTGAGCGGGGGCTACTCTTCGTTGTGGTGCACAGGCTTCTCTTGTTGTGGGGCATGGGCCCTAGGCATGCGGGCTCCAGTAGTTGTGACACACAGGTTTCAGTAGTTGTGGCCCATGGGATCTAGAGTGTAGGCTCAGTAGTTGTGGCCCATGGGCTTAGTTGCTCTGTGGCATGTGGGATCTTCCCGGACCAGGGCTTGAACCTGTGTCCCCTGCATTGGCAGGTGGCTTCTTAACCACTGCACCACCACGAAGCCCTAGTTCATTTACATTTAATGTAATCAATGATATAGTTGACTTTTAAATCTACCATTGTACTATATATGATACATTTGTCGAATCTGTTTTTTGTTTTTTTCCTACTTTGTTCCCTTTTTTAATATTATTCATGTATTTCTTATTTCATCTTTTCCTTCTGTTAGCTTGTTAGTTATACAGTTTATTTTAGTAGTTTCCCTTCCAGTATGACAGTATGATGAGCTCATGACTCATATCCCAGTAAAACTAGTGAAAATTATAAAACTAATCCAACCATTTAGAGTCTGAGGAAATGGTCCTGTGGGCACACAGCAAATGAAGAAATATGTATTCAAAACAGTCTTCTAAAACTTGGTAAGAATTGCAAAAGTGTATGGAACTTGAACCAAGACCTGCGCCATCCTTCCCCCTTAACCACCTTAGCAAGTTGGAAACTCCACTCCAGACTAGTAAGCCAAGGACACAAGGCTCCCTCTCCCCTCAGCTCCCAGTTAGAGGGCTACCTTCCAAGGAGGGGCAGGATATCAACATTTCTCATTCTGCTCTTAGATACCTGTTGCTGAGACTAAGTTCTTCATGAATGAGGCTGAGAGGTGGGGCTCCCATCTTCTGCTTAACCTCACTAGTGGGATAGAGGCTTTACTTGGGGCATGGTGCTGCTTAGAATACTGGGGCCCAGATTGCCCTTACTCTGGCTTGTGGGGCAAGGGTTCCATGCTGAGAGATGCAAGCTGATGCTGCCCTCTCCCATTCATTAAGTGCTCAGCTCCTAAAGCACTGGTGTCACTGAGAAAGAAGAATGTTCTCTCTGTACCAGCACCAGACCCTTGGTTCAGAATTTTGGGTAGGGGAGAGAAGCAGACTGCAGGACAGAGAGCTTCAAATCTTCACCCAAAGGAGCTTACTTTATTTGCAACAGATGTGCAGAAATTAAAGCCTAATAGGCTCACAAAAATAATGGGAGCTGTGGTAAAACTCAGTTGCAAGAAGACTGATATGTTCATTGGAGATATAGGCTAAACTGTAAGCCAGCTAGTTTTCCAGAGAGAAACAGGGAAAGAGACAGCTGTCTATCCTATAGATTATAACATGCATAATTGACATATTACAGTTTACTTTAAACAAATGCTTTATCATTTTCTGAACATTGTAAGAACTTTCTAACTTAAAAAATTATTTAGTTTATTTTTGGCTGCATTGGGTCTTCATTGCTGTGCGCAGGCTTTCTCTAGTTGCAGTGAGTGGGGGTTACTCTTCGTTGTGGTGCATGGGCTTCTCATTGTGGTGGCTTCTCTTGTTGCAAAGCACAGGCTCTAGGTGTGGGGGCTTCAGTAGTTGTAGCACGTGGGCTGTAGAGTGCAGGCTCAGTAGTTGTGGCGCACAGGCTTAGTTGCTCTGCGGCATGTGGGATCTTCCTGGACCAGGGCTTGAACCTGTGTCCCCTGCATTGGCAGGTGGATTTTTAACCACTGCACCACCAGGGAAGCCCCCTAACTTTTAAAAAAATTTATATATTTTAATTTATTTATTAATTTTGGCTGCGTTGGGTCTTTGTTGCTGTGTGGGGGCTTTCTCCAGTTGTGGCGAGCGGGAGCTACTCTTCGTTGTGGTGTGCAGACTTCTCATTGCAGTGGCTTCTCTTGTTGTGGAGCATGGGCTCTAGGCCTGTGGGCTTCAGTAGTTACGGCACATGGGCTCAGTAGTTGTGGTGCTCGGGCTTAGTTGCTCCACGGCATGTGAGATCTTCCCAGACCAGGGCACGAACCTGTGTCCCCTGCATTGGTAGACAGATTCTTAACCACTGCGCCAACCGGGAAGTCCTCCCCTAACTTTTTAATGTCTTTGTTCTCCATCTTTTTATGTTACTGATGTCAATATTTAATTCTTCATATATTTTAAAAATAAAAGTATCATTTCAAATACTAAAGAAATTATATTCATTTAGATTTAGTCACATATTTATCTTTCCCAGTACTCTTCATTTCTTCTTGCATTATTCTACTTCCATCTGACATCATTCTCGTTTCATCTGAAGAACTTTTAGTATTTATTTTAGTGAAGTTTTGCTGGAATCATCTCATTCTTGTCAGAACATTTATTTTGCTTTATTTTTTGAAATAGTTTCACCAAGTGTGGAAATGTGTGTTGCTACTTTAATCTTTAACCATTTTATAGATGTTATTCCATTGTCTTCTGGCTTCCATGATTTCTTTTGAAAAGACACATGTTTGTGTTATTGCTATTTTGTTGGCAATATGTCCTTTTTTCCCCCTCTGGAAGCTTTTAATGTCTTGCCTCTGTGTTGGGCTTTTAGAATCTTATTAAAAAGTTCCTTTGTATTTATCCTGCTAGGAGTCCATAGTGATTCCTGAATTGATACTTTCATGTCTTTTTTTAGTTTTGGAAAATCTGGCCATTATTTCTTCAATCACTGTTTTTGTTTTCTCTTTTTTCCTGAGACTCCAATTTATATACTTTAGATCCTTTAATATTATCCCGTATATTTATTTTTTGCATTTTTCCATCTTTTAATTTTCTCTTAGTTACTGATACTTGATATTGACCTATATTCCAGTTTACCAGTTCTCTCTTCTGCTATTAAATCTATTGAATTCTTAATTTCAGTGAATGTATTTTTCACCTATAGAATTCCATTTGACCCTTAAATTTTATATATATATATGTGTGTGTGTGTGTGTGTGTGTGTGTGTGTATGTATACATATGTGTGTGTATATATATATATATATATATATTTTAAATTTTCTGGTGAAGTTCTTTATCCTTTCCTCTGCTTTCTTAAATGTATTATTTATAGTTATTTTAAGTTCCTTATCTGATAAGGCCAATATTTGAATTACCTGTTTATTTTTATTGTCTGTTCTTTCTCTTGATTTTTAGGCATTTATTCATGTTAAGAAACTCTTTTTAATTGGATGTAGGCCATTGTGTATGAAAAATTGTAGATGCTTCAGCTGATCTGAAATTTCTCCTAGCAGGCAGACATAGCACTGGAAGATCACCTTGATCCAGTTGATGGCAGGTGTTAGCCTTTGTCATGGCTGGTCTATTTGTAGTTCTTACTGGTAGAGTACCACCCTTAGTCTTAGGGCTTTTCTCTTTTGGAGTCTCAATTTAAAGCTTTGTATGTTTAAAAGGGCTATCTACTTACTTAAGCCTGAACTCCGTTCTTTGATTTCCTATCACTGTTAGAAGTCTGATGTCTTTTATTAGCTTTTCAGGACCCCTAGATGTTGCTTTTTTTTGCTTTTCTGGAACTGTCATCTTGAGCATGCACACAACTTAGGAATCAGTAAATATCTCATGGTGAGATTGATTCTAGAATTGTTTTTGTTCACTTCTCTCCTCTTATTTGAGTTTTGGTCTCCATGGCAACATAACGCTTTGACTTTTTTCTCTGCAGCCCTGAGAGATTTCCACAAGCCCTGACCACTGCTTTCTGCTAGGCCTCTATTCCCAATGCAGTGAACTACCAAATGTACTACAGGGGCTCACCTCAACATATCTCCGAACTCTCTGAAATTTTGACCCCTGGAGTCTTGCCTATCTTGTTAATCTCCAGTGACTTCACACAGATAATTTGTGCATTTGCACCAGCTTTTATCCAAGACATGTTGCTCCTTTGTGGCTAGAAGCTGAAGTCCATTGCTTTGTTTTGTAATATTTTTTCCTTGATCTTTCAGACCATTAATATGGCTCTCAAAAGTGACCATCTTCTCTTGCATTTCATCCACTGATTTTTTAAAAAGTGAAAAAAAATCATTTTTCTTGGTCTTAGAAAGTCTTATTTTGAACTGTGGTTGACCATCACTAGGTGTTCCTTTATTTTCCCCATGTTGTTACCTGTGTTCTTTAGTAATTCTATTTCAGTATTGTAGTACCATTCTGGCATGTGGTCTGCCCTATATAGAGGCACCAGGATGAAGCTGCCCTGCTCATTCTCTTTTCAGATTGAAAGACCAGATTCTCGCAGCCTCTTTGGCAGGGAGGTCTCATCTCCAGATTCAGCTCCACTACAGGTCCTCCCTGGACCATTCCCTATGGCTCGTACTATTTGTCCTCTGAGGTGGGATATGTACCAAGATTTTTAGGGAGCAGACTTATTTCTAGGAACTGAGAAGCTCTGGTTTTCACCTCTAGACTTCTTGCCACAGGAATTTCTTAGACTTTAGCTACGTCTGGAGGGAAGCAAAGTTCTGTGCCAGCTCCTCCTTCAGGATACAAAGTTGTCTAACCAGGCCTTCCTCACTGTCTTCAATCCCCACCTAACCACTGGGCCCTGTGGATGTTCCTTTTGAGGAGAGGTGAGAGGCATTTGAATTGGTGCTGTGAGGCGTTGGGGAGCAGGGATGCACGTTTCTGCTGATACCTTCCCAGAATCCCTTCTTACTTTCTTTCCACCTCTGAATGTAGGTGGTGCCCACAGAAAACCAGGCCAAGGCCATTGGTGCATAGAAAACCAGGTGAGCTAAGAATCTGAACAGCACTAAACACTGCTTAGACAATAGCTCAGACAAGTGGGGATGAGCTATTTAAATATCAGTTGTCATGGGCTTCTCTGGTGGCACAGTGGTTAAGAATCCACCTGCCAATGAAGGGGACATGGGTTCAAGCCCTGGTCCGGGAAGATCCCACATGCCGTGGAGCAACTAAGCCCCTGCACCACAACTACTGAGCCTGCGCTCTAGAGCCTGCAAGCCACAACCACTGAGCCCACGTGTTGCAACTACTGAAGCCCGCGCGCCTAGAGCCCATGGTCTGCAACAAGAGAAGCCACTGCAATGAGAAACCCGTGCACCGCAAAGAAGAGCAGCCCCTGCTCCCTGCAACTAGAGAAAGTCTGAGTGCAGCAATGAAGACCCAACACAGCCAAAGATTAAAAAAAAAAAATCAGTTGTCATTATTTAGCAAAGAAGCTAAAATATATTTAAGCAAAATGAAAATTTGGCTTAAAACTCTGAATATTATGATATTGGCAAACCTACTTCAGTTGGCTCTGGGTCCCCATGAAAGAAGAGTAAGTAAAATTTCATAAAAGTTAGGAATGTGTCAGTATCATTTCCAGCACTTTCCAAATTAGCTTTAACTGGAAGGTTAATAAGGGTGTCATATAGGTTTGTTTAATTCTTAAACAAAGTTAAATAGGTTTCTGTTTTGCTGCTGGACTTTTCAGTGCCATTTTTATCCTGATGTGTATTGTAAATATCCATGAAAGGGAAATCAGTGGTCACAGATAGCCTATTGCTGTTTGGGGAAATATTGCTCTTTTTCAGCGACCTGTGACAACAGTTCATTCTGTCAGTCATCAGTAACATCCCCACTTGTCTGAGCTGTTGTGTTTTAATTTGGATTCCTCCAGAAGCATATTTTATGAGTAGGTCTGAGTGGAGAATTTTATTTGGGAGGTAATGTCAAGAAGCACTACTAGGGACATGGGGAAAGGAGACAGGGAAGGGAAAAGAGCTAATAGAGTGTGTTGATGTGGGTAATTGGGGATCCGTTTTGCTGAGGACCTCTAGGACAGGGTATAGAACATCATACTTGAGAAGTGAAGAAGCAGAGGAACTTATCAACCAACTCCCATGCCTCTGTGTCTGAGGGTAGTGTGTAGAGAACAGTGAGTTCCAAGGGGATATGGGTTGGATGCCAACAGTGTCTTGTATATGTTGTAAATAGTATTGCAAAAGGTCATGCACATCACATTTACATTGTATATTTCTTGTTTTTGCTTATTTGGCCCTCATATTGCTGCTTCTTAACATTCTAGCCAACCTTTAAATTCTCTGTCAAATACTACTCCTCTGAGAAATTCTTCCTTAATTTTTCCAGCTATAACTGACACCACTCATTCTGTTTACCATGATAACATTAGTTTTAAACCCTTACTTGAATAATTTTGCTCTTCTCTTGTGCCATTTACTGCTATTGCATTATAGTTATTCATAGTAAAATTCTATGTTTCTTACCAAGACACTTCACCCTTGAAGGGAAGGACATATCTTATTCATCTTTCTATACTTGCAGTACTTAGCACAGTGGCTTGTGCAAGACAGGGTCCCAATCAATGTTTGTTGAATGACTGAAAGTCTTTATATTCTAGAACAGAAACTGCATTAGTGCAGTATGATTTAATGCATGAAGAATTCATCTGTTACTTCTGCAAGTAAGAGGATGGTTTGAATTACTTATTTTTGGAACAGTCATTCTCATTTGTTGGATGAAGTTTGTATCTGGAGGCCAAACATTTAAATAAATGCCAGGAGGGGCTGGGTAATTTCATCATTCCATCTGGACTGCAAGATACGCATATGGGTGGGTCTCTTCTGAAGGCATGCTTAGAAGTAGTTAAGTATGTCCTTGGGAATTTTCTGACTTTATTCAAACAGATGTTTTCTATAACTTGTATTGGCCTTTGTTTAGATAAATAAAATCAAGATAGTTCCATTTTGCTATTTTAATAGAAAAAGCTGTGTTTCTTCATTCATACTGAATGTTTACAGTCATTTTTATATATTAAATGCTATTAATCAAGAGAAGTAATCTGAGTTAAAAGCTATTGCCCTAAATGAGTAAAAAATGGGGGTATAATTGGAAATGGCTTCCCCTCTCTTATATTTGTACTGTTCTTCTTAATATTTGGCAGATGGAGTAGGAATAGCAATGCTTAAGTTGGAATGCTTTATGGGGTTTTAAACTGTTGTTAATTAGTCGTGAAATTATTTTAATTACTTAAAAATTCCATTATGATAGTGCTTCAAATATGTGTCACTTATTGGCCAACTATTACAGACCAATGTTTCGTAAATCATTTTACTTAAGCTTATATTGATGGGAAGAAAAATAAGGTGAAAATATTTAATATATTTATAGAGAAGAGATTTGACAGGGTAAAGAAAAACTTTACCTCAAACTAGGCTATAAAAATCCCGAAGCCTTTGGGTTTTTATCAGTGGTTCAAAGCAATTACTTTTAAAAAATGGAAAAAGTGGTGTGAAGGAAAGAGGAAGATCAATCGAGTCTAAGACCCTTCTCCCAAACTCCTCTATTTACTATTTCCATTTTTTTATTTTGGATATTTGCACTTTTGTTCCTAGCCCAGAAGAAGGAGGTGACAGTCATGACTATAAAAAATATAGCCTTTAATAGCTCTGGAAAGATTTGCTGAGGAAGAATGACGTTATATATAAGGTGGTGGGGAGTAACGGGAGATTCATTCCTTTGTTCATTTAATCATTCAAATATTTGTTGAATGAATAAATGAAAAGTTAGGAAGACATAGTTCTCAACTTCAAGGGATTTAAAATTTAGTAGGAGACAGAACACATGTAGTCAAATGACTCTTATATAATATAGACTATGGAAGTACCTGAAGATAGGTTGGAAAATATTTTTAAAATACAGTATAAAAGAGGGAGAATCACTTCAAGTTTGCGGGGGTGGGGGGTGGAGTCTGGAAAGACTTATTTTAAAGAGGTAGCATGTGAGTCTTATCCTGAAGAATGGGTAAAATTTTAACAGGCAGGTAGGAGAATATTCACAAGAGATACATTATCCTTTTCCCTTTCGTCTAACTATACCCTCTACTGTACAGTCTAAGTATGTTGGAGAGAGCTGTCCCCATTTCAAGCTCCAGGGGTGGCCTTGCTTGACCTAAGCAGATCAGCATCTTCTGTTCCCCAGGCCAAGGTAGAAAAGGTCCAGGGAAATCAATGGGTCAGAAATACAGGCAAGGTTTCTTCATCAGAGACCTGGATTGGAGGAGGAGGATCAAGATGCCAGAAGTTGAAGTGACTGGGTAGTGGAGCTGTTAGAGTACTGGGGACTTGGATTGAACAGCAAATGTCCTGGATCCATTGCTTAGGTCAGGAAAATTATTTCAATTCAGAATGGTATCAGATTTGAATAAAAGAAGGAAATTATTTCCGTGGCATGTCCAGAATCCATTGACTTTTAATTAGCACACTGGCCCTGGTTCACCTGATCATTCAGCCTGGTGTTAACATAGCATCCTATACTTCCCTGCACCCCTGGCAACACACACACACACACACACACACACACACACACACACACACACAGAGTGATTAATTCTTCAATTGTATCTTCATAAATTTCTCAGATCTCTTCACTTCTTTCTGTCTGCAGTGCTGCTATCCTAGTTTTCTACTCACCACTTCTCATCCATATGACTGCTATCCCTTCCTAATTGACCTCCCTGGCACCAGTTTGGCCACTTCCCATTCCAGAATGACCTTTCCAAAACAAAAATCTGACAGTGATATTCCCCAGCCTTCTCTTTTACCACTCCCCACCATCCATCTTTGCCTCACTTATACTGAACATGCAATGGCTTCCTAAATATAACAGTGCCCTTTACCTTTACACATGATGGTTCTTTGCTTAAAACCATTGTGTCTCCTTCCCTCTGTCCCCAGCTTATACAGCAGGCCTCCCTCAGAATATGAGAATCTGGGACCCCCTTTTCTTAATTCTCAACCTACTGAGACTCTAAGGGAGGTGTTGATGTGTTAGTCTCCTGCTGTGACTATGGAGGTGAAAACTAGGCAGCGGAGTATCAGCTTCAATGAGATATTGTAGGAAATGTAGTGTCAGACTGAAGACTCTATTCTGTCTCCTGCTGCAACTCTCACAAAGCTAACAGTGAGTGAGGGCAGGGCATTGGAGAACAGACTGGCCATTAACTAAGGTCAGGACAACCAGAAGTCAGGATCTAGAGGGACATGGACTATAGAGAGGTCAATGGATTTGAAGCAAGACTGGGAGGGCAAAGAGTTGAAGACTCTGGACTCTAATGATTCTTCTATTCTCTGGTTTTGTCTTGCCCAGCTTTTCTGTACCACCCCCAACTCCCAGAGGTGGCTGATGTAAAATTATCTTGATGTTTAAGGGGACTGTTTTGCATTATTTTTGAACCTCCTTGTGAAATTTAATAACAAAGGCTTCTAGTTTTGGAAAAGTTTATGTTCTGAAAAACTTTCCCAGCAATATTCATTTCTAAATTAATTTTGTTCTATAGGTAGAGAAGGCTAATTAATTAATTCATAAGAATGAGCTTTTAGAATAATTCCTCTCTTGGCTCATGCTGTGTAGAATTTTAACTAAGTACCAGATAAATTAGTTCTGCCTTTGTGGCATTTTCCATAGCTAATGTTTTACAACTGTTCAAAAACATAGTCATTGTAGGACAGCAGTTTTCACAGCTGCATTACAAAGAAAGTTGCATGTTCTGGATTTGTTGTCTTCACCAATCTTAATGTTGTTGCTGTTAAACTCTTATTAATAAAGATTAAAGGGCTTCTCTGGTGGTGCAGTGGTTAAGAATCCACCTGCCAATGCAGGGGACGCGGGTTCGGACCCTGGTCTGGGAGGATCCCACGTGCTGTGGAGCACCTAAGCCTGTGAGCCACAACTGTTGAGCCTGTGTGCCACAACAGCTGAAGCCCTCACACCTAGAGCCCGTGCTCCGCAACAAGACAAGCCACTGCAGTGAGAAGCCATCACACTGCAACAAAGAGTAGCCCCCACGCGCGGCAACTAGAGAAAGCCCACGTGCAACAATGAAGACCCAACACAGGCAAAAATAAATAAATAAATTTAAAAAAAGATTAAATAAACTTATTTATTCAACTACTGTTTATTGAGCATTTAGTGTAAACAACACATTGTGCTAAGCACTGGCAGGGGTGTAAGGGTATAAAAGACCCATTGCACCTCTCAGGGAGAGAATCTGGTAGGAAATATGAGATACATAGAGGAAAAAGTATAGAAGGAAAAGAAGATAGAAAGAAAGAGGTAGTACATATCATTAAAGACATATACAGTGAGGTAGTTATTCCACTGGAGTGATTGAGGAAGAATTCTTTGAGTGTATATAGGAAGGAGAGGTGAGAAGGGAGGAAAGGGATGTCTAGACAGAGATAATTCTGTGACCAAAAGCTCAATAGTAAGAAAATACAGAACTTATTCAGAGGAGTGATGAGGGAGTATTTTGGGAATGTTGACTGGGGCAGATTAGCCAGGGATTTAAAACATACTAGTGTGAATGCTTATTTATGTATTTATTTACCTATTTATTTATTTATTTTTGGTCAGTATTTCTTAAAATGAGATTTACAGACCTACAAGATCCATGTCTTTTCTTTTAGACTATTTTTACAACAACGAAGGATTATTTCTCACTCACATTTATATCTACATTATGGGTCGGCTGTGGCTCTGCTTCACTCTAGGACCCAAGCTGTTGCTATAGCATCTGTCTGGAACATCTTTCTGGTTGGCAGGGCAGAAGAAAAGAAGAATATGCAAAGCTATGCCATGTCATTTAAAGCTTTTGTTCAGAAGTGATGCATTTCATTGGCCAGATAAGGCCTATGAGAACTGAAAAAGTTTTGTTTTTATTTAGATGATAATCTAAAAAAATTTTTGATGTATTTTATTTTATTTTATTTATTTATTTTTTTGCAGTACATGGGCCTCTCACTGTTGTGGCCTCTCCCGCTGCGGAGCACAGGCTCCGGATGCGCAGGCCCAGCGACCATGGCCCACAGGCCCAGCCGCTCCGCGGCACGTGGGATCCTCCCAGACCGGGGCACAAACCCATGTCCCCTGCATCGGCAGGTGGACCCCCAACCACTGCGCCACCAGGGAAGCCCTGATGTATTTTAGATGACCTGGACAATTCATCTTTAAATTGAGGACAACCATAAGGAGTTGTGTTGGCTTCAGTGATTAGATAGTGTCAAATAGTATCTGCAGGTTGTTCTATTAGCATTACCTAGCCAATCAGAGGCAGGTGGAGAAAGTAAATGATCCTGATGTTTTTTCCCCAATTGAAGCCAAATGACATCACCAGCATACAATGATGATGTCCTAGGGCTTTGAATAGAGAAGTGGGAGGATTTAGGCATCACAGGTACATTGCAGTATAGGTATGCCAAAAAGCAATAGCAGCAACAACAAACAAATCTGTGCCATAGCATTCAGTGCCATACTTATGTTTGAGATGATAATTTAGTTTAAGCCAGTTATTTTCTGTCATGTTAAATTAGTGTTGTTAATTTGACTTTTTTGGTAGTTTTGTTTTAATTTAATTTGTAAAGTTATTTTAGTTTATGATTATATAAGAGATCTAAACATAAAACGTTTATGACACTTTTATATTTTCTGTAAATTAAATGCTGATAAAATTAATTTAATATTTTTTTCCCTTTAAAGGGATATCCATGTATTACTGATATTTGAGAAATACTGAGGTAGGTATTGGGAACCCAATGAAGAATTTTGTGGATATGAGTGACATGGTTAGGGCTGTGCCTAAGGAAACTGGTCTGGCAACAAGATGCGGTGTTTACTAGAAAAAGAAAAGACAGTGATGGTAGGGAGAATGCACTTCAAGAATCCAGGTTTGTGGCAGTAAGAGTTTATGGAAATGGAAAAGAAGGGACAGATGGAAGAGATGTTGATAGAGAAGCATTAATGGGAGGTTTTCAGGGACTATTTTGATGTATCGAGGTAAGGAGAGGAAGGAGTCAGCTCTCTTGAGGTTTTATTCTCTGTAAAGGAAAAGGAGTACCATGAGCAGAAACTGGAGAAATAGAGAAGGAATCAGCTTAGCAAAGACAGAGTTTGACTTTAGACATTATTTTCATTGTGTTAATAATAGGTTTGAAACAGCTAATAATGCTTTTTGAATGAGGGGGTTAATAGAGTATTTTACCTACAAATAGTTTTATTTTTATATCTTCAGCACCTAGAACATTGGGTGGCACATAGTATTCATTCAGTAAATGTTAGATGAACTGAATGTGTTGATATGAATTAAATACATAGTTAAAAAGATTAATCACTGGATTTCCACTCTGGCATTAAGGCTAAATACAAACTTTGAAGAACCCTGCTGCTTCCGAACAGCCATATTCTGCATAGAACACACTTTTTGAGACATTACCAGAGGAAGGGAACATATTCAGGCAGCACTCCCAATATACTATGAACTGGACCTGGAGTGCCAGGGAACTGGGACCAGAGAAGTGGGCGATAATGAGAGGTAGATTTCCTCTGAAGGTGTATGGCAATAGAGTCTCTGCTGCTGGAATACTGAGCCTTGGGACAATGAGGAGGTAGGGAAGATGATACAGGGACTCTTGCACTCAGCCAAATACTTCAGGATGAAGTAAATGCTTGGTTCTTGGAAGAAGCAAAAGTGAACACTCTTTAGAGGAGAACTTTTCCAAATTTTGCCGACAAGACTCCCACTAATTAAATTGAAACAATGACCTCACAATCAAAGATGATGAAACCCATGGTAAGGAATTCACAGAGTGAAGATCATCAGAAACAAACAATAGATTTGGATCCTTGAAGGATGCAGATATTAAAATGATCAGGTATTGAACATCGAACAGTTGGGTATGAAGTGTTTAAGGAAATAAAGGCACAACAATAAATCTAAATATACAGCAAGATACTACCAGGAATGACTGGACAGAATTGAAAAAAAATCCTAGAAATGAAAAATATAACTTGAAATAAAAACTCAATGACAGATTAAATAGCATATTAGACAAAGCTTAAGAGAAAATTAGTGAATGTGGTTTAGGAAGACAGAAGATGGAAAACAGTAAAGAGAAATAGAGAATAGAATGAGAAGGTGGTCTAATATGCATCTAATCTGAGTGCCAGAAGGAGAGAATAAAAAGAATGGAAAAATGCAATAAAAAACAAAACAACCCAATCCAAAAATGGGAAGAAGACCTAAATAGACATTTCTCCAAAGAAGATATACAGATTGCCAACAAACACGTGAAAGAATGCTCAACATCATTAATCATTAGAGAAATACAAATCAAAACTACAATGAGATATCATCTCACACCAGTCAGAATGGCCATCATCAAAAAATCTACAAACAATAAATGCTGGAGAGGGTGCGGAGAAAAGGGAACCCTTTTGCACTGTTGGTGGGAATGTAAATTGATACAGCCACTATGGAGGACAGTATGGAGGTTCCTTAAAAAGCTAAAAATAGAACTACCATACGACCCAGCAATCTCACCACTGCGCATATCCCCTGAGAAAACCATAATTCAAAAAGGGTCATGTACCAAAACGTTCATTGCAGCTCTATTTACAATAGCCAGGAAATGGAAGCAACCTAAGTGTCCATCAACAGATGAATGGATAAAGAAGATGTGGCACATGTATACAATGGAATATTACTCAGCCATAAAAAGAAACGAAATTGAGTTATTTGTAGTGAGGTGGATGGACCTGGAGTCTGTCATACAGAGTGAAGTAAGTCAGAAAGAGAAAAACAAATACTGTATGCTAACATATATATATATATGGAATCTAAGAAGAAAAAAAAAGGTCATGAAGAACCTAGGGGCAAGACGGGAATAAAGACACAGACCTACTAGAGAATGGACTTGAGGACATGGGGAGGGGCAAGGGTAATCTGAAAAAGTGAGACAGTGGCATGGACATATATACACTACCAAACATAAAATAGATAGCTAGTGGGAAGCAGCCACATAGCACAGGGAGATCAGCTAGGTGGTTTGTGACCACCTAGAGGGGTGGGATAGGGAGGGTGGGAGGGAGGGAGACGCAAGAGGGAAGAGATACAGGAACATATGTATATGTATAACTGATTCACTTTGTTATAAAGCAGCAACTAACACACCATTGTAAAGCAATTATACTCCAATAAAGATGTTAAAAAAAAACAACTAAAAACTAAAAATAGAGCTACCATACGACCCAGTAATCCCACTACTGGGCATATCCCCTGAGAAAACCATAATTCTAAAAGAGTCATGTATCACAATGTTCATTGCAGCTCTATTTACAATAGCCAGGAAATGGAAGCAACCTAAGTGTCCATCAACAGATGAATGGATAAAGAAGATGTGGCACATGTATACAATGGAATATTACTCAGCCATAAAAAGAAATGAAATTGAGTTATTTGTAGTGAGTGGGTGGACCTAGGGTCTGTCATACAGAGTGAAGTAAATCAGAAAGAGAAAAACAAATACCGTATGCTAACACATATATATGGAATCTAAAAAAAAAAGGTCATGAAGAACCTAGGGGCAAGATGGGAATAAAGATGCAGACCTACTAGATAATGGACTTGAGGACACTGGGAGGGGTAAGGGTAAGCTAGGGCGAAGTGAGAGAGTGGCATGGACATATATATGCTACCAAATGTAAAATAGCTAGTGGGAAGCAGCCACATAGCACAGGGAGATGAGATCTGTGCTTTGTGTTCACCTAGAGGGGTGGAATGTGGAGGGTGGGAGGGAGACGCAAGGGGGAGGAGATATGGGGATATATATTTATGTATACCTGGTTCACTTTGTTATAAAGCAGAAACTAACACAGCATTGTAAAGCAATTATACTCCAATAAAGATGTTAAAAAAACTCAAAAAAAATAAAAGGATAATGGATGTGAATTTTCCAGACCTGATGAAAAATATGAATTCATAAACCCAAGAAGCACAACATACTCCAAACACTATAAATAAAATACAATTAGAATGACATCAGACTTTCCACAGCAACCACGGAAACAAGCCAGAAATGAAAAAGCAGTGGAATTGTATCTTCAAAGTGTTCAAAGAAATTAATTGTCAAATGTGTTACCAGAAGACTACCTTTCAAAATTGAGAGTAAAGTACATTTTCAGTAAACAAAACCTAAGAAAGTCCATCTCTAAGATACCTGCACTAAAAGAAATTCTGAATAATTTTCTTTATAAATTAGGAATTATCCCATAAGGACGGTGTAAATACAAGAAGGAATGGTGAACAAATAAAATCATATATATATGTAAATCTAAGCAAATATTGTATCATAAACAGTAATTATAGCCTTATTAAATGTGTGGACAACAGCATATAGTCAGAAAAGGGGTCATCAACAAAGTGTTGAAGAGGTAGGTTAAGATATTATTTATCATTACATTTTGCAGTTTAAACAGTAATGCTTAAAAATTCAAGGGCAACTACTAAAAGTAAAAAATAGAATACATAAATTCCACATCAGTAGAAAGATAAAATGGAATAAAAAATCAACTGTATAGACTGAATCAGTACTGAAAAGTATTAAAGGAGAAAAGAGAAGTAAAAGCAAGTCGCATAAAAATAAAAATAGAAGACATAGAAACACATTCATTTATACTAATGATCACAATAAACAAGTACATCAACACAATATCATAAAAGGCTCAATTGACTAGGGAGATATAAAAATCCTAAATTTGTATGCATCTAATAAAATAGCCTCAAAATACATAATGTAAAAATTGATAGAATACAAAAATTGATACATCATAGTTAAATATTTCAGCATACATTTCTCAGTGTATAAGAAAAGAGTAAATATGTAGAAATTTTGAACATAACTTAAAATCTTGATCTAGGGCTTCCCTGGTGGCACAGTGGTTGAGAATCCGCCTGCCGATGCAGGAGACATGGGTTCGTGCCCTGGTCCGGGAAGATCCCGCATGCCGCAGAGCGGGTGGGCCCGTGAGCCATGGCCGCTGAGCCTGCGCGTCCGGAGCCTGTGCTTCGCAACGGGAGAGGCCACAACAGTGAGAGGCCCGCATATCACAAAAAAAAAAAAAAAAAAAAAAATCTTGATCTAATGGACATATATAGAACTCCACACTCAATTATTAAAGAATATACATATTTCTCAATGTCATGTGGAACATTTATAAAAACTGATCATATACTGATCCATAAAGCAAGTTTTAAAACATTTCAAATAACTAATATCATATAGACCACATTTTCTTACCATATGCAGTTGATTTAGAAGTCAATAACAAAAAATTTTCAAATATTAGGAAATTACCCAAAACTCTTGTGAATAAATTGAACAAGAAATAATAATGGACGTTTAAAAAATACTTAGAACTGAATGATGACAATACTACATATCATATTTTGGGGATGTAGAGAAATCAGTATTATTGGTATTAAGATAAAACTTTACAATCTTAAAATGTGTATATTGTAAAAGAAAAAAGGTTTTAAATTAATGAGCAAAAACTAAGCAGTTAGAAAAACAACAGCATATCAAAGAAAGTAGGAGAATAGATAAAGATACAATAGAGAAGATTAACAATGCGTAACTTGGCTATTAGATAATGTTAATAAAAAAGAAACCTCTACCAGATTCATCAAAAAAAAGAAAGAGAAGGCATAAATAAACAATATTAGGAATAAAAAAGATATAATTGTAGACATAGAAGAGATTTAAAATGTAATAAAATATTATAAAAATATTATGAACAACTATCTCCAATCAATTAAATACAGATATAATCGAAAAATTTCCTGAAAAATATAACGTACCAAAACTATCTCAAAAAGAATGTCTTGGGCTTCCCTGGTGGCGCAGTGGTTGAGAATCCGCCTGCCGATGCAGGAGACACGGGTTCGTGCCCTGGTCCGGGAAGATCCCACATGCCGCGGAGCAACTAAGCCCGTGAGCCATGGCCGCTAGGCCTGTGCGTCCGGAGCCTGTGCTCCGCAACGGGAGAGGCCACAACAGTGAGAGGCCCGCATACCACAAAAAAAAAAAAAAAAAAGAATGTCTTAATAGTATTATTACTATTTCAGAAATTGAATTAATTTAATATTTTCCCACAAACATCAGCTCTATGTGGTTGTATAGGTGAGTTTATTAAAACTGTAATAATCAGATTATTCTAACTTTATACAGTCTTATACAAAGTCTCCTAGAAAACTTAAGAACTGGTATATCCTATAAGTTTAATACCAAAACTAGACAAGGATATTAAAACAACAAAAAGTTACAGACCAATCTCATTACTGAATATATGTAAAAATCCTTAATAGATTGTTGTTGAACCCCTCTATTGAATTTTTCAGTTCAGTTATTGTATTCTTTACCTCTGTAATTTCTCTGTTTGGTACTTTTTGGTATTTTCTATCTCTTGTTGAAATTCTCACTTTTTTCATGTATTGCTCTCTTGACTTTGATGAGCTGCTTTATAACCATTATTTTGAACTCAGTGTGTTACTGAGTCCAAGCTTGCTGTGTTCGCTGCATGACAGGCCAATGAATCAGAGATGAGGTGGGTTTTTTTTTTTTAACATCTTTATTGGAGTATAATTGTTTTACAATGGTGTGTTAGTTTCTGCTTTACAAGAAAGTGAATCAGTTATACATATACATATGTTCCCATATCTCTTCCCTCTTTCGTCTCCCTCCCTATCCCACCCCTCTAGGTGGTCACAAACCACCTAGCTGATCTCCCTGTGACATGCGGCTGTTTCCCACTAGATATCCACTTTACGTTTGGTAGTGTATATATGTCCATGACACTCTCTCACTTCATCACAGCTTACCCTTCCCCCTCCCCATATCTTCAAGTCCATGCTCTAGTAGGTTTGTGTTTTATTCCCATCCTATCCCTAGTCTCTTCATGACATTTTTTTTGTTAGATTCCATATATATGTGTTAGCATACGGTAGTTGTTTTTCTCCTTCTGACTTACTTCACTCTGTATGACAGATTCCATGTCCATCCACCTCACTACAAATAACTCAGTTTCGTTTCTTTTTATGGCTGAGTAATATTCCATTGTATACATGTGCCACATCTTCTTTATCCATTCATCTGTTGATGACGGTTAGGTTGCTTCCATGTCCTGGCTATTGTAAATAGAGCTGCAATGAACGTTTTGGTACATGACCCTTTTTGAATTATGGTTTTCTCAGGGGTATGCCCAGTAGTGGGATTGCTGGGTCGTAGGGTAGTTCTATTTGTAGTTTTTTAAGGAACCTCCATACTGTTCTCCATAGTGGCTGTATCAATTTACATTCCCGCCAACAGTGCAAGAGTGTTCCCTTTTCTCAGCACCCTCTCCAGCATTTATTGTTTGTAGATTTTTTGATGATGGCCATTCTGACTGGTGTGAGATGATATCTCATTGTAGTTTTGATTTGTATTTCTCTAATGATTAATGATGTTGAGCATTCTTTCATGTGTTTGTTGGCAATCTGTATATTTTCTTTGGAGAAATGTCTATTTAGGTCTTCTGCCCATTTTTGGATTGGGTTGTAAACCTACCTAAGGAGACAAAAGACCTGTATGCAGAAAATTATAAGACACTGATGAAAGAAATTAAAGATGATACAAATAGGTGGAGAAATATACCATGTTCTTGGATTGGAAGAATCAACATTGTGAAAATGACTTTACTACCCAAAGCAATCTACAGATTCAATGCAATCCCTATCAAACTACCACTGGCATTTTTTACAGAACTAGAACAAAAAATTTCACAATTTGTATGGAAACACAAAAGACCCCGAATAGCCAAAACAATCTTGAGAACGAAAAATGGAGCTGGAGGAATCAGGCTCCCTGACTTCAGACTCTACTACTAGGCTACAGTAATCAAGACAATATGGTACTGGCACAAAAACAGAAATATAGATCAATGGAACAGGATAGAAAGCCCAGAGATAAACCCACACACATATGGTCACTTTATCTTTGATAAAGGAGGGAAGGATATACAGTGGAGAAAAGACAGCCTCTTCAATAAGTGGTGCTGGGAAAACTGGACAGGTACATGTAAAAGTATGAAATTAGAACACTCCCTAACACCATACACAAAAATAAACTCCAAATGGGTTAAAGGCCTAAATGTAAGGCCAGACACTATCAAACTCTTAGGGGAAAACATAGGCAGAACACTCTATGACATAAATCACAGCAAGATCCTTTTTGACCCATCTCCTAGAGAAATGGAAATAAAAACAAAAATAAACAATTGGGACCTGATGAAACTTAAAAGCTTTTGCACAGCAAAGGATACCATAAACAAGACCAAAAGACAACCCTCAGAATGGAAGAAAATAGTTGCAAATGAAGCAACTGACAACTGATTAATCTCCAAAATTTATAAGCAATTTATGCAGCTCAATAACAAAGAGATGAGGTGTTGAGGCAAGGAAGAGGACTTTATTCAGAAAACCTGCAGACTGAGAAGATGGCAGACTAGTGTCTCTGAAAACCCATCTTATCTGGGTTTGGGTGCCAGTTTCTTTTATAGCGCAGAGAGAGGGAGGAGATGAGGAAGTAAATTTTAGGCTGTAAGTTTTGAACATATCCCCTGGAATAGCCAGCCTCCATGAGAGGATGTGTTAATTTCTTCTTTCTTGCAGCCATCCACAGGTGGGTGAGGTCAGATTGTCTCCCTGTGAGCTGAACAGAGGCAATTTAACATTCAAGCAGAGGGGCAGGGTTCCCTGAGGCAGGCCATTATGTATGATTATAATAACAAAAGCAAGGAAAAGCAAAGGTTAAAGTCAAAGAAACAGATTGACATGGAGTCTGATTTAGCTCTTCCCTGTTACAAATGAGGTAAATCACTTAACTTTGGTTTACTAAGATCTGTTTCTGGAATTTTGTCCTTTTGTTTGGAACATATTCCTCTGTTTCTTCATTTTCCTTGACTCTCTGTGTTAGTTTCTATCCATTAAGTAAAACAACCACCTCTCCCAATTTTGACAGAATGGTCTTATGTAGGAGATGAACTTCATTGATCAGCCCAGTCTGTGCTCTTGGTTGTCTCTCAGACTTTTGTGATTGTCCAAGCTACCTTCTTTGTTCTTAGTACTTCCTCATAGTTGAGGGTGTGCCAAGGCCCGTCTGTGACCCAAAGGGGAGGATTGCAGTCTGTACCTAGCTGTAGATTTATTGGAAACCAGACCCTCTGACAGAAGCTAGGAAAGTATACAGTTAGGCTCTTTCCAGGGAGTAACTGAGAGATGGGCATTCTTGCTTGCTCCCTCTGTGCGGGGTTTGAGTGTGTAGCCATGGCGGGGTGCAGGTGAGCTCCTGCATCTGTTAAAAAAAATTGTGGGTTTTCTCTTGTTTTGTTTGGTACAGTCCTGTGGGACTCGTGAATGCCAGTCACGTTGGCTGTTAGAACCAGGTGATTCAGTGGCCCATCCCTTGGGTGGCTGCTACAAAAAGTGGGGACCTGAGGTGTGTTCACAAGCTCTTTACAGGGAGATACTGATGAGTTGGTGTTATTGGAGTAAGCTGGAGGGAGAAGGCATGAGAGGTATCTACAGTTTTCCCTGGTATCTGCTGTTTTCCTTGGTATCTGGGGAATATTGCAGCCAGCACTTATACACTTGCTAAATTAGAAGCCGACCTTCAGGCAGCAGCTTTTAAAGTATGCAGATGTACCTCATTCAAAAGAAGATAGGAGATAAGTGATTTTGCCTATTCTCTGTGTGCTGAGCCCTGAGCTGATAGCCAGTTAAGAATTGTGTCTTTGTTTGCTCCAGTCTTGTGGGACTTATGAATGGAAGCCCCAGTGGCTATCAGAGCCAGACAATCTGGAGACCTGCCTTTCAGGCAGCAGCCGTAAAAGATGGGCTGCAGACTTGTGTACTAGCTCCTTTCAGAGAGGTATTGGTGATTTGGAGCAGGTGGGAAGGAGGAGGTGGAGGAGTGTCCTCTGGCTTCCCCAGTCTCTGGGGAGGATTGTATCCAGCCCTTAGTGCCTGCTAAATTAGAAGCCTGGCCCTGAAGCAGCAGCTTCTAAAGTATGCAACTGGGAAAGACTGGGAGATGGGTAATTTTGCCTGCTCTGTTTGTGATAAGCCCTGGGGGATGGGAGTGTTGTGTGCCCTTTAAGAATTGCTTTTGTTTTTTTTTTTGCTATAGTTTGTGGGTCTCCTGGACACAAGCCTGGTTGGCTTTCAGAGCTAGGTGTTTTGGGAATCTGTCCCTCTTGTGGAATTCTTAAAAGTTGGGGTTAAAATTCTTCATTGTTCAGGGAGAAGCCAGGAGTTGGTGATTCCCTGTCAATTTTCTGGTGCTGTGCTGGGGGTGGGGTTTACGGTGAGAGTGTCTCAGCCTTTCCTATCCATTTTAATGTGGGCATTTTCTCATTCATTTAATGTATAGGAATCACTCAGCTAGTTTCTGGATCTCTTTCAGAAGGAATTGTTCCATGTGTAGTTGTACATTTGATGCACCTGTGGCAGGTGGGGAGCTCAGGAGCCTCGTATATCACCATCTCAGTTGACTCTAGAAATCTATTTCCAAGAGACTCCTTAGATAAATGATTATTACTGTGTATGTATGTGTGTATGTATACATATCAATGTATACATACACACATACATATGTAGAAAAAAATGAAATTTGATCCCTTCCCCACACCATACACAGAATTCAATTCCAGATGGATTAAAAGGGAATTGTAAAAAGCAAAAATTAAAAGAATTTCATAGAAAATATGGGAGAATATATTTCATGCTTAAGGATATGGAAGGATTTCTTAAACAAGATAAAAAGTTCCAACTTTAAAAACAATATTGATAAATTTTTCTGCATGAAAATTAAGAACTTATGTTTATCAAATGACAGCTTAAAGGCAAATGAAAAATAAGCAACAGGTTAGTAAAAGATATCTGCAAATATAAAACTGGCAAAGATTTAGTACCCAAAATAGATGAAGAACTCCTAAACCAATAAGAATAGACAACAACCTACTAGGAAAATGGGCAAAAGACATTTTATAGAGAAAAAGAAACACGGTGGACAAATGGTCACTGTCTTAGTTTACATTCTCCAGGAGCCTGAGATAGGGATTTTTCAGCAAGTAAGTACTCTAAGGAGAAACCTATAAGAAAGTGAGAGAAGTAGGATAGAGCAGAGGAAGAAGCTAAACAGAGTGTGGTTTCAGCCTGATCCCATGGGGGAACTCTGGAGCTTGGATGGCACCACAAATTTGTCTCGCTTGAAGAAAAGGAACTGGGCCTTTGTATTTCTTTATCAACCAGTCTTTGGCTGTGGTCTGCCCAGGCTTTTTCAGGTGAGGTGACTCCCATTGGCCAAGTGTATTTATCCAGAGAGGAGCGAAGATGTGAGCCATTAGCAGCCAATCTAGCAGCATCTAGGGGAAAATTGCACTGGCCCAATAAGGGGGACCTGGTGGAGTACAAATAATGTCTATCACAATCACTCTCATTAGTAATCAGGGAAATGGAAATAGTGAGTAAAATGAAATATGATTTAGAGCATGTTGTAGTGCATACAGAAGTCAAAATAGAACGTTGTACACATGAAACTTATATAATGTTGTAAACCAGTGTTACCTCGACTTAAGAAAACACCAAAAATCATTTTATTTATTTATTAGCTTACTGAGGTATGTTATAGACTGAATTGTGTCCCTTGAAATTCATAAGTTGAAGACCTAACACCCCCCCCCATGTGACTGTACTGAGATAGGGTCTTTAAGGAAATAATTAAGGTAAAATGAGGCCATTAAGAGTAGGGCCCCAATCTGATAAGACTGATGTCCTTTAAGAAGAAGAGGAGATACCAGAGTGTGCTCTGTCTCTCCTCACACATACAGAGGAAAGGCCATGTAAGGACACAGTGAGAAGACAGCCCTCCTCTACATGCCAGGAAGACAGGTTTTACCAGAAACCAACCATGACGGCAGCATGAACTTAGACTAGTAGTCTCCAGAACTGTGAGAAAATAAATTTCTGTTGTTTGAGCCTCCCAGTATGTGGTATTTTGTTATGGCAGCCTGAGCACACTGATACAAGATATACTTTACATACGATAGAATTTACTCATTTTAAGTGCACAATCTGTTGAATTGTGTTCATTCATGTAACATCCACCACAACCAAGATGTAGAGCATTTCTATCACCCTAAAAAGTTTCTTCATGCCCTTTTTGCAGTTGATACCCTCCCCTGTCCCCAAGCAACCACTGATCTGTTTCCTGTCACTATAGTTTTGAAACTTCTGGAGTTTCATACAAATGGAGTCATACAGTATTTAGTCTTTTGCATTTGACTTCTTTCACTTACCATGTTTTTGAGATTCACCCATGTTATTTTGTCTATTAATATAAAATATGACTTTATACCCACTATTTTTGTAAAAATAATGCAATTTGACAGTATCAAGTGCTGGAGAGGATTGGATTAATGTGAACTCATGTATTGTTGGTAGATTGTAAATTGTTGCAACCATTCTTGAAAAAATTTTGTCATTTATATTGTAAAATTAAACAATTGTTTACCCTATGAACTAGGAATTCTTTTTATGTAAATACCCTAAATAAAATCTTTCCTATGTGCTCCAGGATATATATACATATGAAAAAAAAACCCCAAACCTCCAAATGTTTATTCACAGAAGAATAAAGTTTGTTATATGTATAAAATATAATATTATACAGCAATGAAATGCATGAACTATATCTCCCAGCAACAATATGGCTTATTCTTGGAAGCATAATCTTAGGTTAAAAAAAAAAATCAAGTTCCAAGAGATTATATGCAGGTATACATAGCTTTTTACTACTCAAAACAAGGAAACTCAGTAATATAGTGTTTAGGTGCACATATATAATTGATAAAATTATAAAAAAGGAATAGAATGATGAACATAAAATTTAGGGTAGTAACTATTTCTGGTAGGGAGGTAGGAAGATTGATGAGGGAAGAATATGTAAGTAGATGTAAGTTATTTACAATGGATAATTTATAGTCCTTAGGTAGTGATTCCATTGATTTTTATTATATTCCTCTGATTTATAATTTATTTAAATGTTTTATGTACTCTTTCTCACCTATAAAATATATACAAATATAAAGGAAAACAACATATTTAAAATTAACCATTCATAAATTGGAAGTCATTTTTCCCAAGTGAGCTGTTTGATTTGATCTTAGATTTTTATCTAGATTCCTTGAGTAATCCACCATTTCCTCAAGTTCTTTATTCATAGTAATTCCTATGTTATATTCATTTTTTTTCTGGAAAAAATCCCAAAGGAAACTTTTGATCTTTTTTGCTTAGCAGTTTCTCCTCAAAAAAATGTTAGTCACATGAAACTGCCAAAAGATTTAAACAGCCCTTAAAAAGAATTTTTCACCCAAATAAACTCTTTTAGACGAAGTCATCCTGATATAATAGTTCATTTTAAAAATACAGCTTCATTTTATTTCCATGGGTCTGTCATGTTCTGTGAGGTATTGGTTCATGTTGCCTGGGAAGATTAAAAAATCTGATAAAGGAAACTGAATTAAAAGATGACCCATACAGACAGTGATGATGGCTTGGGAAGAACAACCTTGTATGTCCTCCTTTTCCCCCTTTTGGCTATAACTGTCTTTTTCTCTCCAATTTGGACATTCTGGGAAATAATTTTCCAAGAAGTACCTTCTCTTATGAAAATCTTTTGAGATGGTTTTGGGTTTTCCACGTTGACACCCAAGCTGCTAACCTCTGCTGAAGTTAAGAGATACAACCTTGGGGACAATGTCAAAGATAATAATGGCCTCTACCTGGAGCTGGCCTACACTGCCTATGCCCATTCATCTACTCTAGCTCCTTCCCTCTACTTTCAACAGATGAAAGGAACCTACAAAACAGATACATACTAGGTATAAAGTCCCTCATGTTTACACTTTATCCTCTAAATTTAGAACTTACCATTTCTTATCTTACTTTAGCCCTCTGTAGCATTTAATACTACTGACCATGCTGGACAGGTAACTTAAATAAGTGCAGTGAAAAAGTATAAGTTTATAGGGCAGGTGGAGACTGCACGAACTGAAGAGCTGATTTTTGCTGTGTAATAATGTGAACTGAGATTTTCTGGGCTTTCAAAAGAAGCTGGAGCTACAGATGTGAACTCACTACAGAAACCCAGAAGCACCTATCCCTTGCAACTTTCATCTCTTTCTTCCATGTTGAATTTTGGTATCTTAAGGAATCGGTTGCTGCTTCAGCCAAACTGGACTACAATGTCTCCCCCTCTTCACCTGCTATTCTCTTTGCTGCAATGGTGGGAGCAGTTTTCTAAGTTGGAGACTATCTGCATTTTCTTGTAGAAATGATGATGGTGCTCAGTTACAGTTGAAATAGGACTCTGAGTGCAGTGCAATTCTTCAGATACATTAGGGGTTAAATAGACAGCTCTGCTTTTGCTTGGGAATCTAAACAATGCTTTATGACGTTGCTTCTAAGGGAAAAGGCACTGTGAGTTCCAAATAATTGACTTATAAACAAACACATCCAGTGCCTGTGTTGGGAACTGCCTGTTCTTGAAGCTAAGAATTTCGTTGTCTTTAAAAAGTGGCTTTTCCCCTTCTTTCCTTAGGTCAGCCATACTTTTCTGATTCTTGTGTCATGTGTTTTACTACATTAATTAAAATAATTTTCTCTAAAATATACCAGAACATCTGTCTATCCGTCCATCCATCCATCATTATGTCCATCCACTTCTTTGAATAATATGCTCATTTTAAATGTGCTACTGGTATTGTATTTTTAAAGCATCTCTATTTTTGAACTGTCCTCCTACTTGCTAAGGACTTTTTCTCTGCATTGATTGTATATAGGTTTAATGTATGAAAGCTAAATGGAAAGTTCCACTGGTCTGTAAACTTGTCTACTGGATAGTATGGTCTTCTGGGGCAGGACTAAATCTAGACATCTTTGTACTCTGTTTGCTTACCATAGGTCCTGGATGGTAAGTGCTGAAGAACTCTTTCTTGCACTGAACTGAAATACTATAGTTCTGATCCATCTTGAAATATGCTAGCATAGCGCTTGGCAATGAGGAACTTACCTCGTTACAACTGTCTTTCTTAGCTACTGAGATTAATAAGGTTAAAATCTAGATTATGTCATTAATGTTTTCAGGAATAAGGAAATTATTTTATTTCTTTGTGATAGAGATTGCTCATAAAACCCACTTCATCTTCTTGGGCTCACAGCTAGAGTGCATTTCCCAAGATCTTTTGGAGTGAGAGGTGGCCCAAGTTCCAGGCAATGAAAGGTTAATGGAAGTGAGTGGGCCACTTCCAGGGCTGGTCCAGAAACACTTCCCATGTATAATCCCCATGCTCTTCCTCTATTTGTTGGATGAGTGTGGAGTACTCTTGAGGCTGAGGAGGAAGTGGAGCCGCAAGATGGAAGTAGCCTGGGTCCCTGAGTGACTATGTAGAAGGCCACTCAATCAGGAACACCCATTTTGGACTTCATATGAGCAAGAAATAAACTACTGAGTTCAGCCACTGAGATTATGGGCTTTATCTGTTTGAGCAGCTAGCATCATGTTAACTAATACAATTCTCCTTAAACATATATGAGAACTGTTTTGTCCTTTGTATATGTACGTCATGGTTGTATTCCCACAGCAATTCTCTGACACCAACTGGGGGTTCTACAGTTCAATTCCATTTTTTTTTAATTGAAGTATGGTTGATTTATAATGTTTCAGGTATACAGCAAAGTGATTCAGTTTGGTATATCTATAATATTCTTTTTCAGATTCTTTTCCATTATAGGTTATTACAAGATATTGAATATAGTTCCCTGTGCTATACATACTGTATAGCAGATATATCTACTGTATATAAAATATATATTTTATATACAGTAGTGTGTATCTGTTCATCCCGAATTCCTAATTTATCCCTCCCGTCTCTTTCCCCTTTGGTAACCATAAGTTTGTTTTCTGTGTCTGTGAGACTCTTCCTGTTTTGTAAATAAGTTTATTTGTATCATTTTATTTAGATTCCACATATAAGTGATATATGATATTTGTCTTTCTCTGTCTCACTTACTTCCCTTAGTATGATAATCTTAAGTCCATCCATTCAATTCAATTCTGACATTAACTCGTAGAGTTAGCCTTGATCCTACAGGTTAAGGGGCTCTGTCCTACAAGGCTTTTCCTACTTCAGCTGCCAGCCACAGATCCTGGATCTTCCCAAGCCACCTGCACTTCTGCCTGGCCAGCTACACATTTGGGGTTTCCTAAGACCACTCCTTCCTTCAGTTTCAATAATTCACTAGAATGACTCACAGAGCTCACTGAAAGTGCTATACTTAGGATTAGAGTTTTATTATAGAGGATACAATTCAGGAACAGCCAAATGGAAGATATGAATTGGACAAGGTCTGGGAGGCAGGTAACATAGAGCTTCTGTGCCCTCTCCTTGTGGAATCAGGGCCCACCACCTTCCAAGAACATGGACAAACACCAACTTGGAAGCTCTACTGTGCCTCAGGGTTGTTATCGAGATTTCACTATGTAGCATGATGAATTAAATCATTGGCCACATGATTGAACCCAACCTCTAGGCCCCCCTCCTCTCCCTAGAGATGGGGTGGGGCAGGCTGAAAGTTCCAACCCTCTAATCATATGCTTGGTCTTTCCCATCCTGAAGCTACTTAGGGGGAACCACCATCAGTCACTTCATTAGCATAAACTGAGGTATGAAGGAAAGGGCCTCCTTAGGTCTAACAAAAGACACTTCTATCAGGAAACTCCAAGGATTTTTGAAGCTCTGTGCCAGGAATGGGGGACAAAGACCAAAATATATTCTTTATTATATCACAAAGGTAAATGCCAAAGGTCAAGATTCTGAATATAAAACATTTATTGTTTGAGCTTATTGACCGGAAGAAGTCTTTGGACTGGGGCTTGCCCATTAGACCTTTCCTTCCCAAGCTCTAAAATTTTCTCCTCTATCCTGCATCTTCCTAGTTCCTCACCCCTATTATAGCTCTAACATGCACATGCTTTCAAGTTGTTAGAAGGAAAGTTCACACTTATGTTTGACTGACCAATAGCCTGTTTAACTATTTTAACTTCACTATTGTTGTGTATCATTTTGTGTTTAGAATTCTACTATGTTGATAATTTATTTTTTGAAATAATATTTATTGTTATTTCTGATTATAAAATGTAGATGCACTAATAAAAACATTATACTGAGAGATAACTACTATTAACATTATAGTATATTTGTGTACAGTCTTTTTTTAAAAAATAGGTTTATTTAGTTAATTAATTAATTTATTGACTGTGTTGGGTGTTCGTTGCTGCATGCAGGCTTTCACTAGTTGCAGCGAGCAGGAGCTACTCTTCGTTGTGATGCATGGGCTTCTCATTGCGGTGTCTTCTCTTGTTGCAGAGCACAGGCTCTAGGCACGCAGGCTCAGTAGTTGTGGCACACGGGCTTAGTTGCTCCATGGTATGTGGGATCTTCCTGGACCAGGGCTTGAGCTTGAACCCGTGTCCCCTGCATTGGCAGGCGGATTCTTTTTTTTTTTTTTTTTTTTGCAGTACGTGGGCCTCTCACTGCTATGCCCCCACCCTTTGCGGAGCACAGGCTCCAGACGCACAGGCTCAGCGGCCATGGCTCACGGGCCCAGCCACTCCGCGGCATGTGGGATCCTCCTGGACCGGGGCACAAACCTGTGTCCCCTGCATCAGCAGGCGGACTCCCAACCACTGCGCCACCAGGGAAGCCCTGTGTGCAGTCTTTATATGCAGATATTTGCAGATAACTTTTTCTTTACACGATTTGAATTATATTCCATATTGGGGTTGGTAATGTGTTTTTCATTTGCCTTTATATCATAAGCATTTCTTACGTCAGTCAGTATTCTTTGAAAACTTCACTTTTATGGCAATAAAAAGTGTCTATGGCCACATGATATATCATGTGGCCATATATAATTTATTTAGACATTCCCCACTGATTTGAATATTTCAGTTTTTATGTTTTTAGTGTTATAAATAGTGTTATGATGACCATCTTGTTACATAAATCATTATGTGTATTTTATTTCTTTAGGATAGATTTTTAGATGCCTCCATTCCTTTTAAATGCAGAAATTTAATATATTTTGGGTTATTTTCATTTTCAGCAAGATGTGCATCTTTATGAAGAACAATTTGGCAACAAATAATAAGAATGAAAACACTGTTTATGTTTTTTAACCGGTTATCCCCCAATTGGGTAGAAATCCCAGTGAAATTTAAAAAAAAAATTGTCCAAAGATGTTTGTAGCTCTGTTTATTAATAGTAATGAACGTAGAAAACTATACAGGTATTTCAAACTGGACATATGAACACATGAGCATGATACATAGATGGAAAAAACGATAGGAGTAGGTTGCTACTTGGAAATATGTATACAAAACAATGTTAAGTGAAAATATATACTGGTTACAACTAAATAAAAAATATATTCTTGTATACTGATAAAAATTGGGAGGGAATTTAGAGCAGTGTCAGTATTGGTGATTTAAGCTTATGGGAGCCTTTTCTGTAAGCTTGTTTAAATGTTGTGTCAGTTTGACTTTTACACTCACTCAGGTTACCTCAGGAAAAGGGGAATTTATTGTTTGGATACACACATTCTAGAAATAAAGAGTAGAAAGACATATCAGCGATTGATGTGCTTCTAGGAATGAGCCTCTCTTTCTCTCTCAGTTCTTTCCTCTCTGTGTATAATCTTTGCTTCCCACAAAGACCTGCCCTGACTTGGCTGTGACCTGCTCTTGCTCTCCTTTTGACTTCTGCTCCCCATGACCCTGTCAGGCCTTCAGGGCTCTCCAAGTCACTCTATAGAGTGAGGCACGCTGATTTTCTCTGGGAATTTTGGCTTAAAAACTGGGGATCTTGAGTGAACTGGACTCATTGGGGCCCTCTGCCTGGTCCTGTCCAACTCACTATACCGATAAATGGTATTGTACATGGCCACTTTGGCTCAGTCTTTTGTGGAGCTGCAGGCTATGTGGTTTTCCCAGAAGTTAGGGTAGACACACTGAAAGTTAGCCTCTGAAAATGTGTGTGTGTGTGTGTGTGTGTGTGTGTGTGTGTGTGTGTGTTTTCAGTAAATGAATCTCTAGGTGCTTGAACTTCAGATAATGTAAGGAATGTATTTAGGGTGAGACTTTCCCATGGGCCATCGAATTGTTTAATTGACTCCATATTCTACCATAAATGAGTACAAAATCAATTCTCTAAATTCTACAAGGGTTTTAATGACTGAGGCACGCTACCTCATCAGGTCGTTTTTAGGATAAGATGCTAAGGTGGGAGATGGTAAGAAACATCTGGGACTGAAAAAGATAGGAATGTCAAGAGCATAGCTTCCAGTTTTTCTCTGTACAGAGAAACTAGCTTCCCTGCAATTGATTTATGGCTTATGAGCCTCATGTTGTAACTAAAGTTAAGTAGCCCTGAACAGGTTCCTACACCTTTAAAAGTTCTTGACAGTGTGGAAAAGGTCTGTGCTTCCATTTTATGGCTTTACCATCTGGTGGTTTCAAATTTGCTCTGATGTCAAGGGGCTGGCAGATAGTGGAAAAAGAAAGCATGGAGGATCATGCACACTTAATGACTTTAATCTGGAAGTGATGAGCATCAGTTCTGCTTACATTTCATTGGCAAGAATCAGTCATATGGGCCCAACTAGATGCTGAGTGCGGGGATGTTGATTAATATAGATGGCCACTCTCCAGCATCAACTCTACACCATAAAAGACATGGATAGATTTTTATTGGTCAGAGAGCTGTCTCTGTTTTGCTTTCCCAACTTGTTTTCTGGTCTCTTGTATCTCCTTAATTAAAGTTAGCCCATGCTTTAATAACTAATTAAGCAGCTCTAATCATATTAGTTAATTGCTCAAAAACAAAACCAAAAAACATCTATGGCTTCCCATTGTCAAATTAAGTACAGCTCCTCACCTTGATACTCAATCCCCCAAAGAACACAATCCCATCCTACTTTTTTGACCCCATCCTCCAATAGTTTCCTACCTTTTTTTGAAACATTTCGGGGAGAATGGTCCACTTACTGTTCTTAAAACACAGAGTCTTTGTTTCATCCAATGTTCCCATCTGGCATTCTATCTACCTCACCATTCTGCCTATCATGGGTCATACACATTTTAAATAAATTCAGCATATTTTTCTTATTTTGTGCCTTTCTGAGTCCACTAGTGAGGGCAGCCACTGAATTCTAAACTGTCAGTGTCAAAAATTATATCCCTGTTGAACATTACAGCACTTGGCCGCAGCAGGAGACAGAGCCTGCCAGCCTGAGGAACCAGGTCTTTCATTAACATGTTAAAATTAACACCCATGGGGATAGCAGCTTACGCACATTCCACTGTGCCTAACTGCTAGTTTGAGTGTCACCATGAAGTCATTTCCTAGAGTATAGTGCCTACCAGGTAAAAGTCAGAATTTCACCGACTTTATAAAGCAGAATGTAGGGCATTTTCTGATGTATACAAAGATTCAAGAGAATAAGAGAACAAAGAAACAAACCAGTTTGAATCAAAAGGCCATATACAGAATGCAGATGACAATGAGTGAAATAAAGCAACAGAGCATTAGATGAGGACTCCTGAAAAGATGTGTCTAAACTTCTTAACCTAAGATTCCCAGTGCCAGAAATGTAATCTAGCTGAGGACACTTTGCTATATCTTCATGCATATTAACCCAATTTGCCAGGTTTTCCCTGAGGTTTTTGGTTTTGAATATTCTATAGCATTGCTTCCAGACATACAACCAAACTCATCAGTCTTTGAACACCGATTTTTGCTGTAGTCACCATTTCCTTCCACTGGAATGACCTCTCTGCTCCTCTCTGAGAAGGTCTTTTTCCTACTGAAGACATAGATGTTACCTCTGTTAGCTGTCTTTTCAGCACTCACGCTGAATCCATTCTGACTTGGCAGGCTCTCAGGACCAATTAATTTTCATAACAGGTAAGATCCCTAGACCCCTGCCTAATATTCAGTTGTTAGGTTGAAATGAATGTTAGAAAAGAACATATAAAAATTATATTCTCAGCCTTCAAGACGTGCAGAACCAGAATTGATATCCAGCCTCTCTAAACCGTTAAGTGAAAAAAATTCTTTGAGAGTCCCTCCCCCATACATTCTTCAATTATTCATCCATCCATTCATCCATCTAATATTTATTGTGTGCTTACTCTGTATAACCATTGTACTAGATGCTTCTGCTAAAGTCCTTCAATAAAAGAAACAGGAAGTTTCCCACTCAGCATTTACTCAAACCATGTCCTTTTCCAAACTCCTGGATATTTTTTGAGCTGTTCTGTTTTGCTTTTAGGTTTGATGGGTAGTCTGCAGCTTATATTAATGGATACCCTAGAGGGGAAAGAATAGGAGGGTTAGAGAGAAATTGGTAGCCAAATGGCTGGAATAAAAATGAAAAGTTCAGTTCCTACACATGTATTCCAAAATTGTTTGTAGAGTTCCTACCACAAGTAAAACAATATGGTAGACTTTTTGAGTGATATGATGAATGAATTTTTATACTTACTGAAGATTTTTATACTTATTGAGGTTATTTTCTATAAGATAGTAAAAGATAGACATAAGTAATTAACTCAAGATAGCTTTTAATGAACACAGAAGGAGCAGTACAAAGGGTTTGGTATTTATAGGTAAGAAAGAGCACCCCTGATTGGAGCTAATCAGGAAAGTATCCTTGGAGGAAGAATCTTTTGAGCTTAGGATTTGGAGGCTAGATAGGACTTCAACAGAGAAAGAAAATTTCCCAGGCAGAGGGACTAGCAAGAACCAATGTATGGAAGCAGGGAAATAAAAAAGCATATTAGGGAATATTTAAAGGCAAATTTTGGAAAACTGTTGTGTTGGCTTTTTCTCTATATTATTCTCAATTTTATCCCTATTTTGTTTTTTGCTCTTTCTTTCCTCCTCTGTGCCTAGGGAGACTGAACCTGAAACTTCTCTCCAGAGCTCCAGTGGGAGGCACAAGCAGGAGACTGGCAGGAAGGAATAGAGCTCAGGGCATTTCTCCCCGCTGTTTTCTTGCTTTAGTGTGATATCTGCACACCTCCTCAATCTCAGCTCCCACCAGGCAGCTATTCTTCGGTGGCTCCAGCTCTCAGTAGGCTCTGGTGATACTATACCTTCCCTTTGTCCCTTCAGCCTTAGGGGTGCTAATAACTTCCCATTGTTGCTATCTCTCCTTCAAATCCATTGTTAGTTCCCTTGACCTTAACCACACATCTACAGATGTGTCCCTTTCATTAAGCCTCTTCATTTGAATAATCTGGATGAATTCTGTTTCCTGCTGAGACTTTGATATAACCATAAACACCAAGCTAAGATTTGATACATCACCCTATCCACAGCATCTTAAATCCTGAGTACATCCTGATGCTATTAATGGGTTCCACTCTCAAAGTCAACGTGGAATCATACTAGACTCTCCTTTTGCATCCTCTTTTACCTCAAATGATTTGTTGGGTCTTGCAGATTCACCTTCATGATGCCTCTTGCATTTTTTTTTCTTTTCATTTCCACAGCCACTGCCTTAGTTCGGGTCTTCCTTCATTGCCCCTGATCTGTGACAATGCAAAAGCTTCCTAACTTCTTTGTTTCCAGTTTCTTCTCTCCAAACCTCCCATGCACCATGATTTAGACTAACAGCTTTGCTTGTGTTGCTTCCATGATCAAAAATCTTCAATATCCTTAAAAACAAGCAAAATGCTTCAAATCTATTAGACAGTGTAGAGGAAATGAAGTATGAACTTCTCAGTTTGACATTCAAAGCCCCCTTTTAAATGGGCCCTCCCAACTTTTCCCAGCTCATCTTTCAGTACTTTCCTTCTTCTATCTAATTGTCCTAACTGGAATCTTTTTTTTTTTTTTTTTTTTTTTTTTTTTTTGCGGTATGCGGGCCTCTCACTGTTGTGGCCTCTCCCGTTGCAGAGCGCAGGCTCCGGACGCGCAGGCCTAGCGGCCATGGCTCACGGGTTTAGTTGCTCCGCGGCATGTGGGATCTTCCCGGACCAGGGCACGAACCTGTGTCTCCTGCATCGGCAGGCAGATTCTCAACCACTGCGCCACCAGGGAAGCCCCCTAACTGGAATCTTTGTAATTACTTGAAATGTACCCTCCCCCCAACATGCTGCCACCTCAGGATCTTTCCTTATGTGGCCCCCTTTCCCTTAATGACCTTTTACTCAACTCCACCTGTCAAAATCCTATTCATTGTCAAAGATCTTATACAAATGATGGATGTCTCAGTCCATTTAGGCTACAACAACAAAAATATCGTAGACTGGGTGGTTTATAAACAAGAATTTATTTCTCACGGTTCTGGAGGCTGATAACAGATTTTCTAATTTGCTGGGGGCCCACTTTCTGGTTCATAGATGGCCATTTTTCTACCGTAAACTCACATGGCAGAAGGGGCAAGGGATGTCCCTGGGGTTTCTTTTATAAGGGCACTAATCTCATTCATGAAATCTCCACCCTCATGACCTAATCACCTCCCAAAGTCCCCACCTCCCACTACCATCACCTTGGGGGTTAGGATTTCAACATATGAATTCTGGGGGGAAAGAAACATTCAGTCCATAGAAATGGAGTTCTTCAACTTTGTTTTTAAGATTTACACCAAATCCATTCATCCTTGTCTTTGAACACTGATAATGTTTTGTATGTATGTGTTGTAATGTTATGCATGATTAGGTTTGCAATAAATGTTTGTTGGCTTAAATAGGCAATGTTTAGTAATTTAAGGTCTGTGAGTAGGGAAGCATGTAGCCAGGGAATAAGGGAGAAATGATAAAGGCTAACTAGGCAGCTGTTGTTATAACCAAGAGAGAAAAAACATTTGAGTCTCAGCCACGGTGATGGCAGTGAGAATGAAAAGGATAGGATGGGTATAAACATCCATGCAAAACATGAATTATAGGAGAAGGAGGTGAAAGGAATAGAAATAACACCAAGGACTGGGGCCTGGGCGACTGGGCGAATGGTGTTATTATGAATAAAAAGAAAGAACTCAGAGGATGGAGTGGTCTGTGCAAAGGGGTAGGGTCAGGTAGGAGATAATGAGTTCAGTGTTTTCGGTGCTGAGCAGAGGTGTGAGTGGAACCAGGTGGAGGGGCACAACAGGTGGGTGGAAATGTGGCATGGCAGCCTTGGAGGGCCACAAGCTGTAAGCTGGTGGTTGAAACTGAAAGAATGAGAGATTTCCCAAAAAGACACCTTGTAGAGCCAAAGAAGAGGACTGGGAAATAGACCCTATGAATGCCCACATGCACAGAACATTGTTGGAGAGCTCTGTTTTTGTGACATAGATCACATCTAGCACTTAGCTGTCTGTTTCACTATAGCTGCTTTGAGTTTTCTCTCCTTCACCTAGACCTTAAACTAGAGGACAGGAAACTACTTCCAAAGCCTTCTGAGCTTGCCTTTCAGAAAGCACCAGATATAAAGTAGTTACTTTTTAACCAGAGAGCAAGACAAAATGTACAAGTACTAGAGATAATGAACTGAATTCTTCTACATATCAGAGATAAGTGTACTTTGAACGTGGAGTGGAGAGCAAGGAGAAATACATAATTGGGATGAGAAATACATAACTTGGATAAGAAATGAAATGGGAAAATAGTCCTTGGGAATTCCTTGTTTAGATGGAGCCAACTCAGAAACTCTCAGCCTTTTTTGAGAAACTTGAGAAAGCCTCCTAAACGGACTCAAGAAACATTTATTAAACATCTGTTATGTTCCAGGCTCTGTGATCAGTTTTTTCACAATTAATTACCCCCCAAACCCTGTGAAATAGGTATTCTCTTCATCTTCAGAAGAGTGTATCCTGGTCAGTTTTTAGAGCATGAACCCTGACTTACCTCTGTTAGCACCATTGCCAGGACCACTGGATACTGCTCGCACTGTTTCCACCAAATGGTAGGTTCCACTACACCAGAGTCCTCAATTTCTTGCTCAGTCCTAGGAGGGACATCTGACTGGCTGAGCCTGGTCATGTGCCTGTGACCTAGCTGCTAAAGCTGGGCTTTGTGGCTTTTGTAGTTGCTTCCTCCAAGGTTCACACAGTGAACCTGCCAAATGTAAAAGGGGATCAGATGCTGAGAAGCCTCTAAACCATCAATAAAAATCTACTACAATGAGGAAAGTAGAGTTTATATGTCCAAGGACACTGGTAAGCACTGGAGTTAAACTCTAACCCTGGTCTTGTGAGTCTGATTAATCTTTGCATTGTACTATAGCTGTTTTGCTGCAACTATTTGAAAGGGACAGAATTAGTTTCCCTCCCCTTTCCCAAGCTCCTTACAATTAACAGAATTTTTTTTTCTAGGTGCTTTTTATATACCAAACACTCTGCTAGGTACTTTGTATACATTGTTTGTTTTTTAAAAAAATTAATTTTATTTATTTTTTTGTACAGCAGGTTCTTATTAGTTATCTATTTTATACATATTAGTGTATACATGACAATCCCAATCTCCCAATTCATCCCACCACCACTATCCCCGCCCCCACCGCTTTCCCACCTTGGTGTCCATACGTTTGTTCTCTACATCTGTGTCTCTATTTCTGCCTTGCAAACTGGTTCATCTGTACTGTTTTTCTAGATTCCACATATATGTGTTAATGCCTGATATTTGTTTTTCTCTTTCTGACTTACTTCACTGTATAACAGTCTCTAGGTCCATCCACGTCTCTACAGATGACCCAAATTCTTTGTTTTTATGGCTAATATTCCATTGCACATATGTATCACATTTTCTTTACCCATTCGTCTGTCGATGGGCATTGAGGTTGCTTCCATGAACTGGCTATTGTAAATAATGCTGCAATGAACATTGGGGTGAATATGTCTTTTTTTTTTAACATGTTTATTGGAGTATATTGCTTTACAATGGTGTGTTAGTTTCTGCTTTATAACAAAGTGAATCAGTTGTACATATACATATGTTCCCATATCTCTTCCCTCTTGCGTGTTCCTCTCTCCCACCCTCCCTGTCCCACTCCTATAGGTGGTCACAAAGCACCGAGCTGCTCTCCCTGTGCTATGCGGCTGCTTCCCACTAGCTATCTGTTTTACATTTGGTAGTGTATATATGTCCATGCCACTCTCTCACTTCGTAAAAGCTTACCCTTCCCCCTCCCCCTATCCTCAAGTCCATGCTCTAGTAGGGCTGTGTCTTTATTCCCATCTTACCCCTAGGTACTTCATGACATTCTTTTTTCTTAGATTCCATATATATGTGTTAGCATACGGTATTTGTTTTTCTCTTTCTGACTTACTTCACTCTGTATGACAGACTCTAGGTCCATCCACCTCACTACAAATAACTCAATTTCGTTTCTTTTTATGGCTGAGTAATATTCCATTGTATACATGTGCCACATCTTCTTTATCCTTTCATCTGTTGATGGACACTTAGGTTGCTTCCATGTCCTGGCTATTGTAAATAGAGCTGCAATGAATATTTTGGTACATGACTCTTTTTGAATTATGGTTTTCTCAGGGTATATGCCTGGTAGTGGGATTGCTGGGTCGTATGGTAGTTCTGTTGTCCTCCATACTGTTCTCCATAGTGGCTGTACATTCCCACCAACAGTGCAAGAGTGTTCCCTTTTCTCCACACCCTCTCCAGCATTTGTTGTTTGTAGATTTTCTGATGATGCCCATTCTAACCAGTGTGAGGTGGTACCTCATTGTGGTTTTGATTTGCATTTCTCTAATAATTAGTGATGTTGAGCAGCTTTTCATGTGCCTCTTGGCCATCTGTATATCTTTTTTGGAGAGATGTGTATTTAGGTCTTCTGCCCATTTTTTTTTTTTTTTTTTGGCGGTACATGGGCCTCCCACTGCTGTGGTCTCTCCCGTTGCGGAGCACAGGCTATGGACATGCAGGCTCAGCGGCCATGGCTCACGGGCCCAGCTGCTCCGCGGCATGTGGGATCCTCCTGGACCAGGGCACGAACCCATGTCCCCTGCATCAGCAGGCGGACTCTCAACCACTGTGCCACCAGGGAAGCCTGTTCTGCCCATTTTTTGATTGGGTTGTTTGTCTTTTTAATATTGAGCTACATGAGCTGTTTATATATTTTGGAGATTAATCCTTTGTCTGTTGATTCGTTTGCAATTATTTTCTCCCATTCTGAGGGTTGTCTTTTCGTCTTGTTTATGGTTTCCTTTGCTGTGCAAAAGCTTTTAAGTTTCATTAGGTCCCATTTGTTTATTTTTGTTTCTATTTCCATTACTCTAGGAGGTGGGTCAAAAAAAGATCTTGTTGTGATATATGTCAAAGAGTGTTCTTCCTATGTTTTCCTCTAAGAGTTTTATAGTGTCTGGTCTTACCTTTAGGTCTTTAATCCATTTTGAGTTTATTTTTGTGTATGGTTTAGGGAGTGTTCTAATTTCATTCTTTTACATGTAGCTGTCCAGTTTTCCCAGCACCACTTATCAAAGAGACTGTCTTTTCTCCATTGTATATCCTTGCCTCTCTTGGCATAGATTAGTTGACCATAGCTGCATGGGTTTTTCTCTGGGCTTTCTATCATGTTGCATTGATCTATATTTCTGTTTTTGTTTCAGTACCATATTGTCTTGATTACTGTAGCTTTGTAGTATAGTCTGAAGTCAGGGAGTCTGATTCCTCCAGCTCCGTTTTTTTCCCTCAAGACTGCTTTGTCTGTTCGGGGTCTTTTGTGTCTCCATACAAATTTTAAGATTTTTTTTCTTCTAGTTCCATAAAAAAATACCGTTGGTAATTTGGTAGTGATTGCATTGAATCTGTAGATTGCTTTGAGTGGTATAGTCATTTTCACAATATTGATTCTTCCAATCCAAGAACATGGTATATCTCTCCATCTGTTTGTGTCAATCTTTGATTTCTTTCATCAGTGTCTTATAGTTTTCTGAGTACAGGACTTTTACCTCCTTAGGTAGGTTTATTCCTAGGTATTTTATTCTTCTTGTTGCAGTGGTGAAATGGATTGTTTCCTTAATTTCTCTTTCTCATCTTTTGTTGTTAGTGTATAGGAATGCAAGAGATTTCTGTGCATTAATTTTGTATCCTGGAATTTTGCCATATTCATTGGTTAGCTCTAGTAGTTTTCTGGTGGCATTTTTAGGATTATCTATGTAAAGTATCATGTCATCTGCAAACAGTGACAGTTTTACTTCTTTTCCAATTTGTATTACTTTTATTTCTTTTTCTTCTCTGATTTCTGTGGCTAGGACTTCAAAATTATGTCAAATAATAGTGATGAGAGTAGACATCCTTATCTTGTTCCTAATCTTAGAGGAAATGCTTTTAGTTTTTCACCATTGAAAATGATGTTTGCTGTGGGTTTGTTGTATATGGCCTTTATTATGTTGAGGTAGGTTCCCTCTATGCCCACTTTCTGGAGAGTTTTTATCATAAATGGGTGTTGAATTTTGTCAAAAGCTTTTTCTGCATCTATTGAGATGAGTATTTGTTTTTTATTCTTCAGTTTGTTAATATGGTGTATCACCTTGATTGATATGCATATATTGAATAATCCTTGCATCCCTGGGATAAATCCCACTTGATCATGGTGTATGATCCTTTTAATGTGTTGTTGGATTCTGTTAGCTAGTATTTTGTTGAGGATTTTTGCGTCTATATTCATCAGTGATACTGGTCTGTAATTTTCTTTTTTTTGTAGTATCTTTGGTTTTGGTATCAGGGTGATGGTGGCCTCGTAGAATGAGTTTGGGGGTGTTCCTTCCTCTGGAGTTTTTTGGATGAGTTTGAGAAGGGTGGGTATTAGGTCTTCTAAATGTTTGATAGAATTCAGCTGTGAAGCCCTCTTGTCTAGGACTTTTGTTTGTTGGAAGATTTTTAATCACAGTTTCAATTTCATTACATGTGATTGGCCTGTTCATGTTTTCTCATTCATCCTGGTTCAGTCTTGGAAGGTTATACCTTTATCAGAATTTGTCCATTTCTTCCAGGTAGTCCATTTTATTGGCATAGAGTTGCTTGTAATAATCTCTTATGATGCTTTGTATTTCTACGGTGTCTGTTTTAACTTCTCCTTTTTCATTTCTAATTTTATTGATTTGAGTCCTCTCCCTCTTTTTCTAGATAAGTCTGGCTAAAGGTTTATCGGTTTTGTTTACCTTCTCAAATAACCAGCTTTTAGTTTTATTCATCTTTGGTCTTGTTTTCTATGTTTCTATTTCATTTATTTCTGCTCTGGTCTTTATGATTTCTTTCCTTCTACTAACTTTGGGTTTTGTTTGTTCTTCTTTGTCTAATTCCTTTAGGTGTAATGTTTGATTGTTTATTTGAGATTTTTCTTGTTTCTTAAGATAGGATTGTATTGCTATAAACTTCCCTCTTAGAACTGCTTTTGCTGCATCCCATAGGTTTTGGATCGTTGTGTTTTCATTGTCATTTGTCTCTAAGTATTTTTTGATTTCCTTTTTGATTTCTTCAGTGATGTCTTGGTAATTTAGTAACGTACTGTTTAACCTCCATGTGTTTGTGTTTTTTACGTTTTCGTCCCTGTAATTTATTTCTAATCTCATAGCATTTTGGTCGGAAGACATGCTTGATATGATTTCAGTTTTCTTAAATTTACCGAGGCTTGATTTGTGAGCTAAGATGTGATCTATCCTGGAGAATGTTCCATGTGCACTGGAGAAGAAAGTGTAATCTGCTGTTTTCAGATGGAATGTCCTGTAAATATCAGTTAAATCTATCTGGTCTGTTGGGTCATTTAAAACTTGTGTTTCCTTATTAATTTTCTTTTTGGATGTTCTGTCCATTGGTGTAAGTGAGGTGTTAAAGTTCCCCACTATTATTGTGTTACTGTTGATTTCCTCTTTTATAGCTGTTAGCACTTGCCTTATGTATTGAGGTGCTTCTATGTTGGGTGCATGTATATTTATAATTGTTATTTCTTCTTCTTGGATTGATCCCTTGCTCATTATGTATTGTCCTTCCTTGTCTCTTGTAACATTCTTTATTTTAAAGTCTATTTAATCTGATATGAGTGTTGGTACTCCAGCTTTCTTTTGATTTCCACTTGCATGGAATATCTTTTTGCATCTTTTCACTTTCAGTCTGTATGTGTCCCTAGGTCTGAAGTGGGTCTCTTGTAGACAGCATATAGATGGGTCTTGTTTTTGTATCCATTTAGCGAGCCTGTGTCTTTTGGTTGGAGCATTCAGTCTATTCACATTTAAGGTAATTGTCGATATGTATGTTCCTATTACCATTTTCTTAATTGTTTTGGGTTTGTTTTTGTAGGTCCTTTTCCTCTCGTGTGTTTCCCACTTAGAGAAGTTCCTTAAGCATTTGCTGTGGAGCTGGTTTGGTGGTACTGAATTCTCTTAGCTTTTGCTTGTTTGTAAAGCTTTTGATTTCTCCATTGAATCTCAGTGAGATCCTTGCCGGGTAGAGTAATCTTGGTTGTAGTTTCTTCCCTTTCATCACTTTAAATATATTCTGCCACTCCCTTCTGGCTTGTTGAGTGTCTGCTGAGAAATCAGCTGTTAACCTTATGGGAGTTCCCTTGTGTGTTATTTGTTGTTTTTCCCTCGTTGCTTTTAATAATTTTTTTTTGTCTTTAATTTTTGTCAGTTTGATTACTATGTGTCTTGGCATGTTTCTCCTTGGGTTTATCCTGCCTGAGACTCTCTGTGCTTCCTGGTCTTGGGTGGCTGTTTCCTTTTACATGTTAGGGAAGTTTTCAACAATAATCTCTTCAAATATTTTATTGGGTCCTTTCTCTCTCTTCTCCTTCTGGGACTCATATAATGTGAATTTTGTTGTGTTTAATGTTGTCCCATAGGTGTCTTAGGCTGTCTTCATTTCTTTTCATTCTTTTTTCTTTATTCTGTTCCACAGCAGTGAATTCCACCATTCTGCCTTCCAGGTCACTTATCCATTCTTCTGCCTCAGTTATTCTGCTATTGATTCCTTCTAGTGTATTTTTCATTTTAGTTATTGTATTGTTCATCTGTTTGTTCTTTAATTCTTCTAGGTGTTTTTTCTTTAATTCTTGTAGGTCTTTGTTAAACATTTCTTGCATCTTCTCGATCTTTGCTTCCATTATTTTTTCCGATATCCTGGATCATCTTCATAATCATCATTCTGAATTCTTTTCCTGGGAGGTTGCCTATCTCCACTTTATTTAGTTGCTTTTCTGGGATTTTATCTTGTTCCTTCATCTGGTACACAGTCCTCTGCCTTTTCATTTTGTCTGTCTTTCTGTGAATGTGGTTTTCGTTCCACAGGCTGCAGGATTGTAGTTCTTCTTGCTTCTGCTGTCTGCCCTCTCATGGATGAAGCTATCTGAGAGACTTGTGCAAGCTTCCTGTTGGGAGGGACTGGTGGTGGGTAATGCTGGGTGTTGCTCTGTTGGGCAGAGCTCAGTAAAACTTTCATCTGCTTGTCTTCTGATGGGTGGGTCTGAGTTCCCTCCCTGTTCGTTTATTGGCCTGAGGAGATCCAGCACCGGAGGCTACAGGCTCTTTGGTGGGGCAAAAGGTGGACTCCGGGAGGGCTCTCGTCAAGGAGTACTTCCCAGAACTTCTGTTGCCAGTGTCCTTGTCCCCACAGTGAGCCATAGCTTCCCCCAACCTCTGCAGGAGACCCTCCAACACTAGCAGGAAGATATGGTTCAGTCTCCTATGAGGTCACTGCTCCTTCCCCCTGGTTCCTGATGTACACACTACTTTGTGTGTGCCCTCCACGAGTGGAGTCTCTGTTTCCCCCAGTCCTGTCGAAGTCCTGCAATCAAATACCGCTAGCCTTCAACGTCTGATTCTCTGGGAATTCCTCCTCCCGTTGCCAGACTTCCATGTTGGGATGTGTGATGTGGGGCTTAGGACCTTCACTCCAGTGGGTAGACTTCGGTGGTATAATTGTTCTCCAGTTTGTGAGTCACCCACCCTGTGGTTATGGGGTTTGATTTTATTGTGATTGTGCCTCTCCTACCGTCTCATTTCAGCTTCTCCTTTGTCTTTGGATGTGGGGTATCTTTTTTGGTGAGTTCCAGTGTATTCCTCTGTGTACATTGTTTAATTTTTAAAAAATCCTTTGGAGATAGATAGTATTGGGTTTAATTAGTATCCCTATTTTACCAATTAAGAAAATTGAAGTTTAGAGAGGTTATGTGAATTCATCAAAGATTGTCTGTAAATAAGGGGTTTTGTCTATCAGATTACAAAGTTAATTAAAAATTTAACATCATTTTGTCATCAGAGGCTGGGGCTGGGTAAGGATTTGAGTTTTATTTATCTTTGATTTTTCTCTTACTTCCAGTTCATTAATTCAGTGGCTGGCACACAGCAAGCTCTCTATCAATGTCTATTGAATGAATGAACAGGTATGGCAGAGCTAAGTGGAGGGGGTAGGGAAGAACACTTTAAAGAGTGATAGAGGATTAACAGGGATGACTTTGGGGCTTGAGGTGAGAAGAAATCTTGCAAGAAGTTAGAATTGTCTTTCACTAAATTAAAGCAAGAAGACAAGTTAATAGATAAGGCACATTTATCTCTTCAAGATCCTGATTTCAATTCCTTTGGATACATAGAAGCAAGTGGGATTACCCAATAATATAATAGTTCTATTTTCAGTTTTTCAAGGAGGAACTTTTGGAGGTGTTAGATAGGTTGGTGGCATAGATTGTGGTGCTGGTTTCATGGATGTGTACTTATCTCCACATTCATGAAGTTGTATGCATTAATTAGGTACAACTTTTCATGTGTCAAAAAATTAAATAAAAAGTAAAGAAAAAAAAGTTACATTACGTTTAGAAAGCTTACACTGTGGGGGTTCCACTCAGGAGTATCAAAGCCCAGGTCCCTTGTGGTAGATGTGGACATCTCTGAGGTGTAACTCACACTCCGAAGTTCTCCTGCTGGGTCAGAATGCAGCTACTCTCTGAGGAACTTGACTAAAATCATTCCCACATCAGGCATCCCAACATGGAGGTCTGGCAACGGGAGGAGGAATTCCCAGAGAATCAGAGGTTGAAGGCTAGTGGGATTTGATTGCAGGACTTCGACAGGACTGGGGGAAACAGAGGCTCCACTCTTGGAGGGCACACGCAAAGTAGTGTGCACATCAGGAACCAGGGGGAAGGAGCAGTGACCCCATAGGAGACTGAACCAGATCTTCCTGCTAGTGTTGGAAGGTCTCCTGCAGAGGCTGGGGGTGGCTATGGCTCACCACGGGGACAAGGACACTGGCAATGGAAGTTCTGGGAAGTACTCCTTGCCGAGAGCCTTCCCGGAGTCCACCATTAGCCCCACCAAAGAGCCTGTAGCCTCTGGTGCTGGGTCTCCTCAGGCCAAAAAACCAACAGGGAGGGAACTCAGTCCCACCCATCATCATCAGACAAGCAGATGAAAGCTTTACTGAGCTCTGCCCAACAGAGCAACACCCAGCATTACCTACCACCAGTCTCTCCCAACAGGAAGCAACCCCCTTGCTTGGCTTCCTCCCCATCTCTGTCTTGCTTCCCCCACTCCCTTCCTGGCATTGCTGAAGAGCAAGTTCTTATTAAATCAATTGTCCACAAATCATCAACTCAGGGATCTGCTTCTGGGTAACTCAACTTAAGCCTTGGGGCTATTCTAGAACAGTATGCCTGGGCACTGATGGACACTCAATAAACACATATTAAATGAATGAATGAATGAATGAACAAACAAAAGAATGAATTCTAGAGCTGTCCTCCCTCATGTCAGATAGCCGTAGGATTATAAAGTCTTAAAGGTTCTCCCTTCCTTATATCCTTCCCTCTTTCCTTAGATTAGGCCTGCCTTATTCCTCACCTCCTTTTAGTGGTTTTCTAGTCCCCTTTAGTCTACCCCTTCCACTGCTACCACAAATTCTGCACTAAGCCTGAAGTTCAGAGCATCTGTCACTCATTGTCTTAAACTCCTTCTGTAATTTTCTGTAACTTGCAAGGTCAAGGAAAAATTTCTTGCTAATTTGGCACTCACTTGCCCCTCTATGTCACCTCCCCCTTCTCCCTTACTCTAGACATGCCGTTTCCTCCAGGCACCCTGAGCTACTTGTAGTTTCTGGAGCATGCCACTCTTAGTCTTAGATTGTTGCATTTATAGTTGCCCATATATTGTTTCTTTATTTTTTGTGATGCCCTCGTTTGTGTTCCTACTTTGATGGCTCCTTTGAAAGGATGTTTCCTAAGGTCAGTGTTTTAGATTTGTCCTGACACCAGGAGAGCTCTTCTTAGCTGTCTCCCCATTTCTCTCCAAACTAGCTGGCCTACAATTTAGCCTATATCTCCAATGAGTCTACCAATGTCCTCCCAGCTGTCTTTCAGCACAGGTTCTACTACTTTTGAGAGTGCCCTTAGGCTTGAACTTCTCTACTCTCTGTTCCAAAATCAAGTCAGTTCCTTCAGCGGGATTTGGAACTCTTTGTACTATGGCCTGCTTCCCCTGAGGCAAAATCTCTTAGTCAGGGCTCTGGCGCTGTTGTTAGAGTTAATGGCTTACTTGTCTCTGAGTGATACCCTTGGTTTTGGGAACTGAACGCTTGCTGGATGGAGGGGTGAAAGCAGCCCCAGTCTGCAAGGCTTGTCTCTCTTGGTATGAAAACCCTGCAACATGATCTGGGTTAAGGACAGTTGGAAACCCACTATTCTCAGTGGCAGTGAGTCCCAGGTCATGCTTCTGTCCCATGAGTGGGGGCTGGGAAGAAGAGCCCCCACCTCTGCCTCACTTACCTAGAAACTAGTCTCAGCAATAGGAATTCTTTGTCCTTGACTGCACCTGTCTGGAGCAAGTTGTCTTATTTAATTGGGAGTTAGAAGGGAGGGCACATAGTTTTGTTTATATACTACAGACTCTTATAGTTCTTACTGAGTTTTAGTGAACTTTCTTGAATAAGTGTTTCTTCATTTGCTGTATGATCATAGGGCCGTTTACAGAGAAAGTAAATGGTTGTTTTATTTTTTTATTTTATTTATTTATTTTTTTAAAATGGTTGTTTTAAAAATAATTTTCACCAGTTTAGCTGGGGAGTGGGTCTGTGGAGTTACTTGTGCTGTCATGTCAGAGGTTGAATTACTCCAATAATTTCATTCCTGAACATAGATTATTATTTTTGACACAATCAGATTCTGGCTGTATGAATTTCTGCCTTAATGTTGTCCTCTAATTTAGCACTTACAGAAAATTGTTAACTCAAACTCCTCTATTGATTAGGACTATCTGTAACTTTAAAAAATGAAAAAAAGGTCAAAATGTGTTTTAAAGCACATTTCAAGACTATGAGTAATTTTAGAATTTTTAATTGAAAATATAATATAGTATAATGGACTTTCTGATAATTTATAAAGCCAGACTAAAATTTGCATTTGCTCTCTCCCTTCGAACTCTGAGCCCATGTTTGGAATTACCCTTTTCCTCCTCTGTCACAATGGTGATGGTCCAGATTCTTGTTGGAACTTAGTTGCTATGGGCATCATGGCTATGAGCATCTGCTGCTGAGATATTTGCTCTGTTATCCATAGGTCAGTGCAACCTGTGGTCACACATTGCCCTGTGTGATCTGACCTAAACAGAATTGGACTTTGCTCTGAACCTTTGCCAGTCATGGGGTAGCAGAAAGACTGCTTTCACTGTCCAAGGACTAAGTCCTGTTCACTTACTCCAGAATTTCTAACATTGCCTTCAGGAGTTTAGTTTCAGGGGAGCTATTTCATGGGTGACTGCTTTAGCTGTCATACACATGAGTGCCTCCACATAGGCAAAGTCTCTGTTATTTGGCAGCAATAAACCTCTCCACAAATAAAGAACAATCGTATTCATGTCAGTTCCTAATTCGGTACTAATTTAGCCTACGAAAAACACTGCAGAAATGAAATTCACATACAACCCTCCAAATAAATTTAATTATTAACTCCCCCTTGCTCCTTCATTAAATCTTCTTACTTGAGCCCACAGACTTGGGTGAACAAGGGACATTATTTCTCATTCTATAATTTTTCCAAAATCAGTTGAAATCTGACCCTTACTCTCCATCCTGCCTGGGCTATGGGAAATACTATTTCAGGTATGACCAGGTCCTTGTCTCTCCCTCCCTTGGGCTGTGTTGAAGCCTGGCTTTTATATCACATGATTAATTCTGCCTCGTGTTTAAGCCTAGGCTGCTTCCAGGTCAGTCAGCCACTGGGGCCTTTGTTGGGGCTTCTGGTGCTGCAGTGTATCTGTGTGTGGTTCCCCAGCCTCCTAGAGGCTCCCCAGCTTCTGCTCATTGAGGTCTTCCCTAGTTCAGGGGTCAGGGTTCCATCCAAGACTCAGAGATGTGTTTTCCTTCTCTGATTTAGCTGCTTCCACTCTTGGAACCCCAACCCCAACACAAGAGGAGGGGCTTTTCCCTTTCTCCTCCTTTTGAGGGCCTAATTTAATTGCCTCAATTATCTCAAGGCTTTGAAAACAAAAGCCAAAAGTTGTACCTAACTCCTACCCTGCTTTCTGCCATGTAATAGCACCTCCCCCTCTTGCCTGCACAATCTCCCCATCTCCTGGGCAAAAGAATACAAAGGCTTTTCTCCTTTCTTTAGGGAAGGGAAAAATTCATTGAAAACGATCATATTAGTGTATCCATAAATATTCCTTCCATGGTTGCTAATAGACTATATGGACTGCTTTCTCCTCTGTGCTTGCCTACTCTCTAGGGGAGTTTCTTAGTGAGATGGTTAAAGGAAGAGAGAAGGAAGTAAAGAAGAAGTTTCGAGAACGAAGATAATTTAATGCTAGATGAATGATGGATTTCTGAATTAGTAATCGATAGCAAGCTGTATGTGCAATGATATGAGGTGTGAACAACATTTGGTAATACTTCAGATGTCCTTTCTTCCCTCTCCTCACAACTCTGGGGGCCACACTGACCCCCTGTGTCCCTTCAGGTGTTTGGTTTTTGCCATAAAATACCCGATGTACTTTCCTGGTGGTTTCCCAGAGGCCCTGTGACTCTTTAAAAGTCTTTCTCGGGCTTCCCTGGTGGCGCAGTGGTTGGGAGTCCGCCTGCCGATGCAGGGGACATGGGTTCGTGCCCCGGTCCGGGAGGATCCCACGTGCCGCGGAGCGGCTGGGCCCGTGAGCCATGGCCACTGAGCCTGTGCGTCCGGAGCCTGTGCTCCGCGACGGGAGAGGCCGCGACGGTGAGGGGCCCGCGTACCACAAAAAAAAAAAAAAAAAGTCTTTCTCATCAGCTGACTGATTCCTGCAATTCCACCATTAGAGCTATATGTCTATTTTTTTTTTTTTTTTTTTTTTTTTTTTTTTGCGGTACGCGGGCCTCCCACTGCTGTGGCCTCTCCCGTTGAGGAGCACAGGCTCTGGACGCACAGGCTCAGCGGCCATGGCTCACGGGCCCAGCCACTCCACGGCATGTGGGATCTTCCCGGACCGGGGCACGAACCCGTGTCCCCTGCATCGGCAGGGGGACTCTCAACCACTGCGCCACCAGGGAAGCCCTGAGCTATATGTCTTTTAAGTGGAAATAGCCTAGACAGTTGTATCAGTTTCCTAGAGCTGCTGTATTAAAGTACCACATATTCAACAACAGAAATTTATTCTCTCACAGTTCTGGAGACTAGAATTCTGAAATCAAAGTGTCTGCAGGGCCATGCTCCCTCTAATGGTTCTGCAGGAAACTCTCTACTCCTTTCTCCTAGCTTCAGGTGGTTGCCTGCCGTTCTTGGCATCCCTTGGCTTGCAGCTGTATCACTCTAATCTCTGTCTCTTTCTTCCCTGTCTCTCTCCAAATCACTTTCTCCTTATGAAGATACCAGTCATTGGATTTAGGGTCTGTTCTAGTCCCGTATGACCTCATCTTAACTTAATTACATATGCAAAGACCTTATTTTCAAATAAGGTCATATTCATAGATACTGAGTGTTAGGACTTGGACATATCTTTTGGGGGGATGCAGTTGAACCCACAACAAGGGTTTGCATTAAATTATTTGTAGGTACTTATAGATTATGTCGACTGAAAAATATTCACAACCTAAAAGTTGAGAATTCTGTTTTCTTTGATGGACTTGCTGAGGACTCAGGCCTGGGAGGCAGCCTCTCAGATAACTCTGATGGACTGCTTTGAAGAGGTAAGGGCAGAGCCAGGATATATAGGAGTTTCTGCAACAAAAACCAGATATTCAGAACATCAAAAGATTACTGTTAATTAAAGAAAAGCAGCCATCTCAAGTTAATGAATTTAGTACTTTTCTATGTATGGGAAGATGCAAGGGTCTGGGCTGATTGAAATCATTACTTTGATATACACCTCAGCTATCTAGGGCCAGTATCCTGTTCTTTCCCATCTTGAATCCCCTTAGGGTGTACCGTTGGGGGGCAGATGCAGTGGCTGGTGACTTGATGGCTTGGCATCCTTTGTTTGCTGATATGGAGGCAGCATTTTTCAGTCACAGTTAGTTTGAAGGAAACATTTTTAGCAGGCTTTCTTTGAGGAGGAATTTTCATCATCTCTGGGACTGATGGTGGCGGGTGGGGCAGGGAGAAGAGCCTGGGGGTATGCTGCCTACTGCACTTCAGTGCTGAGGGTTGGATCTGCTCTGGTCCTGTGATTTCTCTGACACTTTGATCATGGCAAGCAAGAGGAGTCTGAGAAGACAAAGGATGTGTAACTGGACAAAGAAGCAGGAATTAAGTGATTTTGTTGGAATTGTAGATGTGTCCAAAGGCAAGTAAGTCTTGGTATAATGATCCATGATTTGAGTAAAATGCCTCTCTCTAATTTGAATCATTTTGAGAGGTGATTGAAATCTCACATTCATAAGTTTTAAAATCTTGCCTTATCTTTTCTTCATCTTTGGTTGTTTCATAATTGAACTATGAAACATTTGGCTTTTGATTTCCTTTAATGGGATTTGTTTTATAATCCTAAGGAACCATTTGGTTGTTACTCCTTTTCAAATGTTATCCATTTTAATTATTTGACAATTAGAAAAACTGTCAAAGTGTCAAAGACAAAACTAGGGCACAATTAACAAAGGCTGTTTATTCATGAACTTTCAGCAAGGGAAGCCTTTCTGTAGGTTACTTTGGTTTCAGCAGGGGTTCAAAGTTTAGAGAGGAGAATTAGTTTAATAGTGGAAAGTTAGGAAATACCGAGACAGTTTCTAATTGACAAGCATTCTACTGAAGTGGGATTTTTGGAAGCAGGGGAGACTTTCTAATTGTCTTTAAGTACACCTAGCAGTCCCTGGTTTGCTGCCAGGGGGCAAACTAGCAGTTTGGGGACATTTCAAAAGAAGAAGGATTGTTTAGTGTTTGCGTGGAGGGTTTTATGTGGCTGGCTAGTTCCTGGAACAAGTGGAGGCCGATAGGGTGCTTTTTGCAGTCAAATTGCCGTAGTGGCCCTTATTGGGGGAAGGGGATCTGCCATGGCAGACAGTTTCCCAAAAGTCATGAGAGCTATATATATTAAGTGATAGCTTTAGATAATACTACATTCCACAGTAATGGGATGTAAAGAATAAGATAGACTACTAACTGGCAGTTTGAAACAAAGCTGAATTTATTTGCTTGCCTGGCAACACTCAAATACTAGCTCAGCAAGACTCTCTTAGCAGAAGTAACGGTCTAGATATAGATATGAAAAAGAAGAAAGTGAAGCCAAATCTGGCCTCTGTACCCCAACACCGAATTAATTCTTGGAGACAGAGTTTTGGGTAAAGTAGAAAAGAATAGCTTTATTGCTTTGTCAGGCAAAGGTGGTCACAGTGGGCTAATGCCCTCAAAACTGTGTGTCTAGGGCTTCCCTGATGGTGCAGTGGTTGAGAATCTGCCTGCTAATGCAGGGGACACGGGTTCGAGCCCTGGTCTGGGAGGATCCCACATGCCGTGGAGCAACCAGGCCCGTGAGCCACAACTACTGAGCCTGTGCGTCTGGAGCCTGTGCTCCGCAACAAGAGCGGCCGTGATAGTGAGAGGCACGCGCACCGTGATGAAGAGTGGCCCCCACTTGCCACAATTAGAGAAAGCCCTCACACAGAAACAAAGACGCAACACAGCAAAAATAATAAATTAACTAATAAACTCCTACCCCCAACATCTTCTTATAAAACAAACAAACAAACAAAAAACTGTGTGTCCTGACCTCGGTAGTGAGAAGTTTTATAGTAATGGTTCAAAGAGGGTGTGATCAGCTGGTGGACATTCTTTAGATTGGTTGGTGGTGAGGTAGGTGGCAGTCAGCATCATCAACCTTCTGGTTCCAACCCATCTGGGGTCTCCGTGCTTGTGGGCAGCAGACAGTTAACTTCTCCCACCTGGTGGGGGTTTCATTATCTGCAAAACAGCTCAAGGATATTGTTATGTGTGTCCCTTGAGGGGGAACCAGGACCCTGCCCCAAGGCTGCACTATTGTGTCTTTTGACTGTCCCTTCCCTAATTAGTAACTGTTTGAACCTGCCTCATTGGAACTGAGGGGTGAAGCCTATTTCCTGTAATCAAGAAATGGGGGACACAGAAAGGCTTTTGTGTCCAGGAGCCCCACAGGGTCCTGCTTGGTATCAAAAGTACATCAAATATACAACTGAAGCAAGCTTCTGAGTTCAGGTTTCTGGTTGGCTCATAAAGAAGGTTATAGGGGCTTCCCTGGTGGCGCAGTGGTTGGGAGTCCGCCTGCCGATGCAGGGGACGCGGGTTCGTGCCCTGGTCCGGGAGGATCCCACATGCCGCGGAGCGACTGGGTCTGTGGGCCGTGGCCGCCGGGCCTGCGCGTCCGGAGCCTGTGCTCCGCAACGGGAGAGGCCGCAGCGGTGAGAGGCCCGCATACCGCAAAAAAAAAAAAAAAAAAAAGAAGAAGGTTGTAAACTCTTCTATGTGAGTGGCCACAATTATGTTTTTCATTACCAAGGGTCAGAAAACTTAGTTTCCAAAAATCCAAGATAGACTGTATTAAATTCCAGGGGGTTTAGATGCATTCAGTGGAATGCTCATATGCACATGCAGGAAGCTCAACAAATTTTTCTTTAACAAGGAAAACTTATATCAACATTAAAGAAAATTGAAGCCAAGAAAACATCAGTAATCTTACAACCCTACCCTCTCATAAAATGTTTTATTTTGGGGTATGGCTTTCAAGTTTTTGTCCAGTAAGCACACATTTAATAGTTGTAAACATACTCTATGTACTGTTTTGTATTTTGCTTTCTGACTTGACAATATCCTAAAATAGTTTTCCATGTTACTATGTGGTCTTTATTATTAGGATTTCAGTGGCTGTATAATCTCCCAAATGGATATAATATCAGTATTTATTCACATCTCCCATTTTTATTTGGTTGTTTCTGATTACCTGTGTTTATGTTTATAGGGCAGCAGTGAACATCTTTTTGATTCAAGAATTTTTTTTCTTCTCTTGAATTATTTCCTTAAGATTACTTCCTGCAAAGTGAGCATTTGTGTCAAAGGGGAGGAACATCTTCTGTCTCTTAATGTGAGGGGCCACATTTCCTCCAATTTCCGGTGGATGTTCCCTTTACCCCCACCCCACCCTAGAGCAGTAGATGGGTGCCAGTTTTACCCCAACTTTGCCAGCATACGTTGTTCTTGCCATCAAAAAACCCCCTGCTAACTTAATAGCGTAAAATGATGCCTCAAAATTACTTTAAATTGTCTTTCTTTATTTGGGAGGATAAGCATTTCTTATATCTTTATTTCCTAATGTTAATTACCTCTTTATGTCTTTTTGTTCATTTGAACAAAGATAACGCATGGCCCTCTTCTCAACTTATTCCAATCAAGACTTAATGAAAAGGAATGCTCTTCTGTTCTTTACCTTCTGCATGGGGTGGTTGCTTACAGCAAAAGCAATCTTTATTTTTAAAACCTTCCTTTTGCACTTCAGTCCCTGTAATATATATAAATAAGAGTTCTTTGGCATACTTGTCCTTGATGAAAAGACAGATTTCTGTTATCAAAAGAACCTTCCAAGAATAATACAAATGTCTTTAGCTTCTGATTTTTTTTTCTCAGCCAAATTAAATGGCAGATTTTAACGTCTATGATCTATTTAGTCAAGATATGTGCCTTCTAGGAATGACTTATACAAAAGTGTTCCTCCTAAATTTTCTTTGATTTGCTACCAATTGCAATCAGTTGATCCCTTTGTATCATGGTCCTTTGTACCTCTCTACCCAGCACCCCTTCCCTACCCTGATGTTGCAACCATCGACTTATTTTCTATATTAGAAGGGATATATCAGTTATTAATCACAAGCGCTTTTAAGTGTTTTTACTTTTCCATTGACTCTTTGTTTTAGTGGAGATTGATTATCCAATATTTCCACTGTAGGGGGAATGAATGTGAGCAGAGTCTTGTACATTTAGCCCTACTTTGCGATTTCATATAAATACCATTATCTACCATTCATAGGGCTTGCCCCAAAGTCAATACATAATTTTACCATCAGGCAAATTTTTCTGTTAAGGGCCAGATAGTAAATATTTTTGGCTCTGCTAGCCACATAAAATCTCTCCTTCTTCATTGTCACCATTATCATTGTCATCATCATCATTGTCTACAATCCTTTAAGAATGTAAAAAACATTCTTAGGTCTGGGCCTTACAAAAACTGGATGTAGTTGGAATTTGGATATGGCATATGATCTGTAGTTGGCCATCCCTGATCTAGAAGAATTCAGAAAAAAATTAAGATTATTATTTTTTTTCTTTGTGAGTGAAGTGATGCACAAATAGGATTAGTTAGCTAGTTTTTTTTTTCTTTTTAAGCAATAATAAAAAAGCACATTCATGGCAGTGAGGATGGGCCTCATCTGAATGGTTAATATTTATCTTAACATAGCTGTTTTTGAGTAGTTGGTGGTATTTTCTTAAAAAAAGAAGAAACGTCCAGATAATATTTGGAACTTGGGTTTATTTTCTGTACTTCTTCAGGAAAGTCTTGCAATAAGTACCAAAATGAATACGCTTCCTGATGGTGCTTTTGGAAACCTAGTGATGATCATTGTATTTAAAACTGAGTTAAAACATGGGCACCAAAAGGGCTTCATAACAATGTATTTTTCCCTTCTTAGATTTGTACCCCCAGAGTGCTAATCAGTTATGCTTTACATTGGCCAAAAGGACTTATCGCACAAGTATGTAAGTGAAGATCAATTGTGGCACTGGAATTTTACCTTATAATACATTTCCCAATAGATCACATAATGGAGCATCTCCATGAATTTTTCTTGTATAATACTTTATTTGAATTTTTTTAAACATCTTTATTGGAGTATAATTGCTTTACAATGGTATGTTAGTTTCTGCTTTATAACAAAGTTATTTGAATTTTTTAAAGTAACTTCTTACTTATCCAGAAATTCCACTCTGAATAACACAGGTAGGATCCTGGAAACTGGCCCCCCCCAAAAAAAAAAATTCAGTCTATTAGTCTGCTCAGGCTGCCATAACAGAATACCACAGATTGGGTGGCTTAAACAAGAGAAATTAATCTTTTTACAGTTTTGGAGACTAGAAATTCAAGATCAGAGTGGTTCCTGGTGAGGTCTCTCTTCCTGGCTTACAGATGGCCATCTTCTTCCTGTGTCTTTACATAGCTTTTTCTCTGTGTAATGTAGAGAGAGAGGGAGCTCAGATGTCTCTTTCTCTTATAAGGTCACAGTTCTTTGGGATTAGGGCTCTACCTTATGACCTCACCTAACCTTTATTACCTCTTTATAGGCCCCATCTCCAAATACAGTCACATTGGGGATTAGGGCTTCAACATATGAATTTGGGGGAGGGGACACTAATTCAGTCCATAATACAGTCAAAACAGACATTACAGAGTCCATCTGTTTACTTCATTCTGTAATCAATTCTAAGAAATTTTAATTTTATTTTTGATGCTGAAAACTTGGCCTCTGTGCACCGTTGCTGAATCGGATCTCAGTGACAGAGTTTTGGGTGAAGTAGAAAAGAATAGCTTTATTGCTTTGCCAGGCAAAGGGGGACACAGTGAGCTCGTGCCCTGAAAAACTGTGTGTCTCAACCTGGGGAGATTTGGTGGTGAGTTTTATAGCAATGGTTCAAGGGCGGGGTTGCTGATAAGGATCATGGTGTGGGCAGGGCCTGTACTCCTTTAATCTGGTCTCAGGTGGTCTCCTGACGAGCTTCTCCAGGTTATCAAACTTTGATCTTCTCTGGAATGAAGAATGCTAACATCTTGCATTTGTTGGGGGCTTTAGTTCTGTAAAGAGCTCAAAGATATTATGTGTATCCCTTTAGGGGGAACCAGGACCATGCCCCAAGGCTACACTATTGTTTCTTGGCTGCTCCTCCCTTGTCTCTGCATCCCCTCCCTGACCTGATTAGCAACTATTCAAATCTGCCCTTTGGAACTTGGGGAAGGTCATGGAGGCTGGAGTCTATTCCCTACAAACAAGAAACGGGACACGGAATTACATTTAGAATGGATAAGCAACAAGGTCCTAATGTATAGCAAAGGGAACTATATTCAATATCATGTGATAAACCATAATGGAAAAGAATATAAAAAAAGATTGTATATATGTGTATCACTGAGTCACTTTGCTGTACAGCAGAGATTGGCACACTGTAAATCAACTATATTTCAACAAAAAAAATGTAAAAAAAGAAAAGATAAATGGGGGACACGGAAAGGCTTCTGTTCCCAGGAGCCTCACAGGGTCCTGCTCAGTTTCATTTCTAAGCCCGTAGAAAGTTTGTAAAAGCAAACTGGAATAAAGAAGAGGAGCTGCTATAGGGAGACATAATGGCTGACTGCAGATAGGAAGGGACATTGGGCAAGAGACTGCCTGGGATCAGGGGACTAGAGAAAAATTATGAAAAGAAGATTCAAACATCAATTAGCACAATAGTCTGTGGTCATGGAATGCAGAGGTAAGTGGCCCTACAGATTTTGCAAGAACCTGAGGGCATCACTCAATAGAGCTGCAGGGCAATGAATGCAAATGACTAAGTCAGTACTAAACGTTTCCTGTTTAAGGAGGAAAGAATGTAACACATTATAGGTAGGACAGTTTGGGACAAGCAAGTGTGATTGTTTAGAACCACAAACCCTTAACTCCTTGGAGAGGTCTTAGGCCATCTTTACTGTCTTTTCTTACTGGGGAGCAGGGTTCAGGAGCCACACTGCCAGCAAGGTTCAAGACCCATACTACTGTTACTGAATGCAAGTTTGTATGCCCTGTGCACAGTGAGGCCAAACAAACTGAAACGTCAGAGTTTGGAGCAGAGAAAGGTTTATGGTAGGGCCAAGCAAGGATAATGGGTGGCTTGTGTTCAAGAACCCCAACCGACCTCCCTGATGGTTTTGGGGGAGAAGTTTTTATAAGCAAAATTTGGGGTGAGAGCTGCAGGGTGTGTGACTTTCTTCTGATTGGGGTGGGGTGAGGAAACAGGGCAGTGCTCCAGGAATCTCATGCTCAGCCTGAAGTTACCATCCTCCACCTGGGTGGGGGCCTTAGTTCCTGCAGAAGAACTCAAAGATATTGTTATGTATATTCCTTGAGGAGGAGCCAGGACCCTGCTTTAATCGCTGCACTGTTGTTTCTTGATTTCTCTTCCTTTGTTTATGTATTCCCTTATTTCCCTGATTAGCAACTGTTTAAATCTGCCCTTTGGAATTCAGGGAAGGTCTGGAGGCTGAATGAAGCCTATTTCCTACAAGCAAGAAATGGCGGACACAGAAAGGATTTGTACCTGGGAGGGCCCCACAGAGTCTTGCTCAGTTTCACTACCAGATTGTCTGGTGTATCTGTTCTTCCCCTTTTCACTCCTTACCTCTGCCCAGAGGAATCTTGCTCTTGTCTGGGTCCTCAAATCTTTCTTCCTTTATTTTTTTCCTCAAACTTTTGTTCTGTATTCTGGAGGCTCTCTGTTCTTCTAGGTCCTAGGGGATTACTCTTTTGGAGACCAAAGATCTTTTAGGAAACTTGTAGACAATTTTGTCTTTTAGTTCCTCTCCCTACCCCTCTCGCAGCCAAGGAACTTAAAGCTAACTCTGAGCTTGAATGGGATGGGGGAAGGGGAAAACTAAGAACACACACATTGTTTCCCAGACTCTTCATAACAGTCCTTTGAGGTAGATACTGTTGCCATCCTCATTTTCCAGAGGAGGAAACTGAGGCTAAGAGAGGTTAAGTTGCCCAAGGTCAAATAGCTAGTAAGTGATGAGGTGGTAGAGCCAGGATTCAAACTCAGTTTTGTCTGCTCCTATGCCTATAGTCCCTTCCACATATCCTCAGAAGAGAGGAGTTTCCTATCTGATGTGATAAACTTGGTAGAAATGAACTCTGCATTAATTTCTCTACTTAACAAGTAATAGGCACTTCTGCAGTCCTACTTTATGAGATCTCGTTATTTTCCACCAACAAACCTTTGCTATGAAAACAACTTCCCTGAGAAATGGGGCTTGGCAACTGGAGCCAGTCACAGGAACAACCAACATCAAAACATGCAGACCATGTGTCCCAAATGGTTGGGCCTTGTTGGGAATTAAATAACAAGATAGGTAGACCAAGGATACCTCTTAATTGTACAAGTCCAGGAGCAGTATTTAATTTCATTTCCTAAAAGAAAATGATAAGCAGTCTGTGTAATTAGAAATTAACTGCCATACTCTGAATTATGCAAACAGCAGAACAGGAGTAAAACATTAAGCAAAAATGTAAAAAAACAGAAAAAAACCCCTCTTGTCAACATTATTTTTACTTAAACTGAGTCTTCATGGTTGACTTTTGCACAGAGAGCTTTTTCTTTTCTTCCTATGTCTGTGGTGTTCTCCATGTGGGAGCTGATGGTCTGGATCCCAGATTCAAGAGTTGGAAGCTTCACCCTGCTGAAAAGTTTAGGCTGGCTTCAGTCAGCAGGCTGAAGCTTCATCAATGGCAACACCTCTTAGCCATATGTCAATAGATAAATGCTATAATAGGAAACAAATGCAGAAAGTGAGTCATCAGCTTTCGGTATCCTCCTTAGGAAAGTTGCATTAGTCATACAATGAAGGAATATTCACCCCTTTCTCTTTACCTTTGTATAAAACCTTCTTACCCTGAGTTTCCAAGGCTACTTGCAAGCTCCTTTGGAAGCAACAAGTGACTTGGATGACAAGTTCCCAGTGCAAGAGGATGTGACCACCACAGACAAGAACAACATGAAACAGCAAATAAGCTGCCACACAACTGGTTGGTAGATTCAGAGGCCATCCTTTCTCAGAGTTTGGATTTTGGAATGCTTCATAGGGTGAAGTAATCATATAAACAACCAGCTGTGGAAACTAAATAAGCCTTTTCAGAATTTCCACTTTTGCAGCTGTGGAAAAACATGCAAAATTAAGGTGAGTTTGGTATGGGGGCCTATTGTTAATGTCAACTGAAAAGAAAAATGCACAACCTAAAAGTTGAGGGCTCTGTTTTATTTGGTGGACTTTCTGAGGACTCAGGCCCAGGAGGCAGCCTCTCAGACAGCTCTGAGGGATGGCTCTGAAGAGGACAGGGAGGAGCCAGGATTTGTAGGAGTTTTTGCAACAAACACCAGGTAGTTGGACCACCAAAAGATTACTGTTAATTAAAGAAAACCAGATATCTCAAGGTAATGAATTTAGCACTTTTCTATGTATTCGAAGAGTCTAGGCTCAGGGAAATCATTCCTTTGATATGCAGGTCAGCTATCTAGGGCCAGTTTTCTGTTCTTTTCCATCCTGAGTCCCCTCAGGGTTCACCCTCGGGGCATTGGTAGTGGCTGGTAGCTTGATGGCCTTGGCATCCTTTGTTTGCTGATATGGCAGACAACATTTTTCATTCACATTAGTTACAGAAGGGCCTTCAAGGATTGAAACCCACTGTATTTTAGAGAAGAGTTGATTATCCCTACTACATCTCCATTTAGCAGACCGTTTTGGCCTCTTTTTAAACCTGGAAGGAATGGATGGCACTTCTCAGTGGATTATTGCCACCATAATTTCATGGTCCTGTTGCAGGAAGGGAGACCCCTTCCAGGGCCCGAGATTGGGCTCTTGTCTAACTCTCGGAAAAGAATTGTCTGAGGAGACACACGTGCTGACAAAGCAAGACTTTATTGGGAAGGGGCGCCCAGGAGGAGAGCAGTGGGGTAAAGGAACCCAGGAGAACTGCTCTGCCACGTGGCTCGCAGTCTCGGGTTTTATGGTAATGGGGTTAGTTTCCGGGTTGTCTCTGGCCAATCATTCTGACTCAGGGTCCTTGCTGGTGGTGCGCCCATCAATCAGCCAAGATGGATTCCAGCGAGAAGGATTCTGGGAGTTTGGTAGGACATATGGACTGGCCTCTCCTCTCTCCTTTTGACCTTTCCTGAATTCTTCAGGTTGGTGGTAGCTTGTTAGTTCCATGTTCCTTACCAGGACCTCCTGTTCTAAGATAACTCATGCAAGTGGCTATTATCTTGCCTGGCCCGGGCTGGCGGTTTCAGTCGGTGTTTCCCCTAACAGTCCCATCCATTGAGGCCCTCGTACCAAATATTATTTAAATTACTTATTTCATCCAATCAGCAACTGGTAAGTACTTTGTGATCCTAGATTTGGCTAATATGTTTTGTTCAGGGTCTAACTGAAGGTCTCTTAGCCATAGTTTGCCTTCACCTCTGAAGGGACTCAATTTACTTTTACCAGGCTGCCCATGGGGTATCTCAGCAGCCCTGTAGTCTCACAGTCTTACAGGCAAGATCTTAAGCACATCTGACTTTCTCTAGAAGTACAGGTATGACATCAAACTGATGCCATCTTCCTCCTCTGAGACTCATTTGGCACACTTACTCAGGACATACAAACAAAAAAGGTATGGACCATTGCCCTACACATAGTACAGCACCCTGACACTTAAGTTAAAGTTTTGAAATTGTCAAGAAACAGTTGTTAACTCTCTCAAGCACCCACGGCATTAAAATTCGACCCAGCATCTTTTTGGCTTTTGGTTCTGGAGGCATTGTTTTCCTCATTTACAAATTTTACTTAAGCCCATTTATGCTGTTACTTATAAACTGGTCCACTTTAAATGGGGTTACCTACAACAAAAGGCTCTGGAATCTGTCCAAACTGTGATAAAACAGGCGCTCCTGTTAATACCCCCAGAGACTCCATCACTGTAGAGAATGTAGCGACTTCGCCTCATGCCTCCTGGAGTCTCTGAACTACCCACAATGGTCATAAATTGCCAATGCCTTCTGGTGCAAGAAACTGCCCTCCTTGCCCATATGCTATACACCATCAGAGGAAAAAGCACTGCTCGGATGCTGGGCGCTTCTGACGATGGAGGCTCTCAGACCCCAAGCATGTGACCCTCTGTACTCAGCTGACCATTATGCCTTGGATCATGAAAGCAGTACTCTGCAAGCTTGGCATGGCCCCCAAGGTTACGTTGCTACCAGATGGAGCCAAATTTGGGGTCTTCTGGTGCATTCCACCTGCAGGAGTGGGGAGCCTCTCCTTTCCTCAGTTCTTTGCCAGATGCCATGGAACTGGAGGAGGTCATCTCAGATCTCTAAGACCCTATGGGCTACCCGGGACGCCCCTTGGAATCCACTGATTGAACAACAGTGGGAGTTCATATACTTTATGTATGTCAGTGCCACTATCACATACAATGGAGCTTGCTGGACAGTTGGTGTTTTCATCTCGTAGCTAGATCTTACCCGATCAAGGGTAGGACCTCAGCACAATTGGCTGAATTTTAGGCAGTCACGTTAGCAATGGATGCCCTGGCCAGAAATTGGCCCCGTTTGCACATTTTACACATTCATGGGTCATTGCTAATTGTCTAGCTGTCTGGCTCGGCCAATGGTAGCAATTCTTTGTCTAAGGATGCCTTCTTTGGGGTGAAAGACTCCGGAATCTCTTGCCTCACACATTATAAATGAATGTCACACGTCTCCACACATACTGAAGCCACAACACAAGGCCTCACCAAGACATCTTTATCCCCTTCAGCGTTCCAGACCTTATTGAGTAACTGAGGCACTCATTTTATTTCTCAAAATATGCAACACTGGGCTCTTGGACAAGTCATTCAATAGAACATCCACTTCTCTTACTGGCTTTAGGCTACAGGCCTCATAGAAGGCTATAATGGCCTACTTACACAAGTTCATCCAATTAACTGAAACATGGCACATTTCAGTCATCAAACATCAAGGGTAAATGTAATAAAGCATCTGCCTCAATTTTTGATGTGTGACTCCTGACAGCTTTCAAGCCCACCACTTCCCTTCCCTTTCTACTGCACATTGGGACAAGCCAATAAGAAAGCCCGGGCATTTATTCCCTTGGTGCTGGTGGGAAGATCAAACTACAAAAGCCCTGGTCCATGTGTGGGAACCAGCACCCCAGCCCTGCCCCCTAATCACAGTTAAACTCCAAGCTAGTTGACCCTTCCTGCTCTCTCAAGGCATTTTTGGACCTCCTTGGGGCCCTGTCCTGCTCCCCCCAGAAAACCTCATTGTATGAATAATCTTTCCAGATGTTCACTGTGTATTGTGGCATCATCCGTGTCGACATCCAAACTGACTTTTGGGTGGAAGTCCATTCTGTTTCTGTGAGATGACCACAACTTATATAATGGCCCCAATATAATAGAAGTTTATTTCTTGCTTGAATAATATTCCAATTGGGTATTTCTCTTCCACGGTTGGTTTTCCTCCATATGCTGACCCAGGGACTCAGGTTCCTTCCATCATCTTGTAGCTCCACTATTCCCAAGGACATTATCTTTATTATCTGCATCTCACCGTTGAAGGGGAAAGAAAGCATGGAAAAGGTATTCCTGTTTCTTAAAAGTCTTGGCCCAGAATAACATACTTTACTTCTATTTGCATTCCATTAAGAACAACTAGTCATATGGCCACACCTTGATAATAGGGGATGCAGGGGAAGTGCAGTTCTGTGTGTCTTCGTAACAAGTCTATACTATGAGGGGGAACAAGAATTTTAGTGGATGGCTAACCATTTTTTGCCACAGGGACATCATCCATATTTATTGATGTCTGAGAATCTGAAAGCAATGTGGCATGGGAGAGAACGTGGTTGTGACAGCTTGGTCTCCAACTACAGAACAGCCATTTTTAGGGTGGAATTGTTGAGAATAGGTATTTTGGTAGCTTAATATTTGCTTTCTCTTGAGCTCTCCCTTCTTGCTGCTTCTTTCTTTCCCCCTTTCTCTTTTTCTACTACATGAATAAAGGCCCAAGTGGCAGGGGATGATGGGGTAGAGAGAGAGTGGTGTGGATCAATCTTGCCTGGCTGTATTAACAGGGGAGGGGAGGGCCCATCCATTCTCCCCTCTCTGTATTGCAGGCCCTAAGCCAAATTCCAGTGAGGCCTATATGTGAAAGCTTTGGCTGCTATTCATGAGGCCTTGAGCTTCTCAGCTACTTTAATTCCAAACGACTCATTTTGAAATTAATTTGGGGACAAATATGTGCTCTATTGAGAGAAGAACCCCCTCATTACTTCTTTCTTTTTTTAAATTAAATTAAATTAAATTTTTTAAGCTCTTTATTGGAGTATAACTGTTTTACAATGGTGTGTTAGTTTCTGCTTTACAACAAAGTGAATCAGTTATACATATACATATGTTCCCATATCTCTTCCCTCTTGCATATGACTCTTTGAATTATGGTTTTCTCAGGGTATATGCCCAGTAGTGCGATTGCTGGGTCGTATGGTCTCAATATTTATTTCTATTTGGCTCCCCTCTATTGACTCCCCAGCTCCTACACTCCCCCATTCTCCCATTTCTCTATTTTATTTCCCTAGTGTTTAAAAATATATTATGGTGGTCTAAGAGACTTGATGCCACCCAGATTATCCTTACATTAGGGTACTTCTTGGTTGTTCATATAATCACTTCCAGTGTGTTCATGCTTATATACTGAATTTTAACACTGAATGTTATCACTTCTCCATGAATCAAAACATTAATTACAAGCTAATAAAATAATAGTGAGCTGGGGTTGAATGAGGGGAATCAGTGAGTCACAGGTCTTTCATGCTTTCCCTTGGCATATAGATTTAACATCACATCTGATCTCAACACATATAGTAGCTAAGCCCACCATGTGCTTTTATTAAAAAAAAAACCTGCTCAGAAACATCTTTCCAGGTCTCTTTTTCACTTTAATACCCTTTAAATGATGGAAAATCAAATTTTCCCACTGACTATGGCTTTTGTCCCAAATGATAAATGATGGCTTCTGTCTCTTACCCTCTCTGTCTGGTTCTGAACGATGTTCAGAATAAGCCAGCTCTTTGGGCTGCGTTTTTGCTGCTGTCAGGGCATTTATGTAGGATGTGAGCTGAGCTATGGCAACTGCAGTGATTGGATAACAGCTCCTTTAGAGCTGCGTGCATAGCACAAACCATGATGGGGCTTTTTTTGGTTCTTCCCCAAATAGCTGCAGTTCTTGTTTGGGGCTTTAAAACATTCATGTATTTCCGAGTAAGAGAAGGAATGAAAAAAAATTGGGCAATTTATGATTTAGAGAATGAGCCTTACTTCATTACACTGGATGTGTGACTTTGGGCAACACTTTTAACCTCTCTGAGCCTCAATTTATTTATCTGTAAAATGAGGAGATTGATGCGCATGAATTTTAAGGTCCCTTCCATGTATGAAATCCCATGTTCTATATCTGGGGCGTTAAAGTGCTTGACTCAAATTGTCTTTAATAGCTTTTTCCTTTTTCTTCAAGTAGGGAATCCAAGAGAGGAATTGTATTCTTTTTACTTTGTGTTCAAAAAGTGAATGAATAACATTCCCCCATGCTTGATATGTCCAATGCTGAACTCACTGTGTTCTCTCCAAAACCCCTTCTTCCCCAGCATTCCACATGTTGGGTAACAGCACCACATCCACCCAGTTTCCCAATCTAGAAACTTCTGAGTCATCCCCACTCCTCCCTGTCAGTTCCTTCCCCCATCCCCTGACCTTGCCTTTTGCAGCTCTCAGACACTGCATTTGTAGAATGGGTTCCTTGGAGGTTTGGCCCACCCTGCCGGCTAGGCTGGTCACAGAAGGCAGAAATTTTAGTGGAAAAATGCTTGCATCTGATCAGTCAGCCTGGGCTCCCATTCCAGCTTCACCCGTTACTACTAGCAGTGTGACTTGGCCTAGGCTGGATGGGAGAGCTTGGCTTCTAGAATGTACGACCGGCTCTGATCCATGTATGAGTTATGGCATCGCAACTTGTTAGCCTTATGACCTTTCTAAGCCATAGTATTTTTTTCTGAGAAATGCTTATAATAATAGTACCCAGCTCTCAGGTATTTAATGTATGTGAAGTGCTTAGCCTAGTGTCTTAACGCATCATAAGTGCTCAATTAATGTGAATAAATGTTAGTAGTTATCATTACTATTATTACGATAGGAGGCTTGTTAGCAGCCTCAGCCCCTGTGCGTAGTGTGGTGTAGAATAAAACATTGCTGCCAATGTTTTATTTATAAACCATCTCTTGGTTAAGCCAGGTATTCACTCTAGATGCCTTTGTCACCATGAAACGTTAGCTTACCTCTGCCACCTTTCACTGCTTGCTATGGTTCTGCTGAATTAATAAGCTTTGATTCCTCTACCTTAAAACTCCTCTCACTTGACTGGGTGGCTCAGTGGAGAATGGGTGAATTGCTTTGAACTGATGCCACCTCCCACCGACTTTGGAAATCACCCCCCAGGCCCTGTGTACAGGATCTGCATCCATGAGCTGTTAAGGACTGTCTCCCCCCACCTTCAATGACAGCTGTAGTTCTGCTAGTTGGGCCTTGTCTATTGAAAGTCCATTTTTATCAAGCCCTCTTCTGCCTGGCCCTAGATTCCTCCCCTCTTTCCTCTCAATGTTGTTGAGTGTGGCAGTTGGTTTTTACCTAAGACCACTACAACAAAAGCTCCCATTTCATAGGCTGTTCTACAGTGGGACCTGCCCTCCCTCATTAGGAAGTGGAGCCAAATTACCCTCTTCTGGAATGTGGGTTGGCCTTAGTGACTTGTTTAATAATTAATATAAAGATTCTTACTAATTAATTTTCATATTATTATTTGGTTGTCCCTCTCATCATTCAGGGGACTAGCCTAGGCTTTCTTACATGGTGGTAGGAGCATTCCAACAGGGCAAAGGTGGAAGCTGCAAGACCCTTGACATCAAGGATCTGGAACTCACAGAGTATCATTTCCACCACATTTTATTGGCCAAATTTATCATTTATCTATCTGTCTATAATATTTATTAAGGTTATAATTAATAAAATGTGGCAGATGTGATGCCATATGACTTCTGAGCTAGGTCAGAAAGGGCCATGTAGCTTCTGCCTTGGTATCTTGGAGTTATAGCCCCTAGTCACTCCTCTCAGGGCACTCCCTCTCAGAACCCAGTCTTCATGATGTGAGAAATGCAATATGGAAAGACCACATATAGGTGATCCAGTCAGCAGTCTCAGCTCAGCCTGTCCTTCAGCTGTCCCGACCAGGGAATAGCCACATGAGTGAGGAAATCATTTGGAAGAGGATCCCCCAACCACAGCCATTTGAGTCACCTTCAGCTGTTCACGTCACCATCCCAGACATTGTGGAGCAGAGATGTCCCCACCATGCCCTGTCTGAATACCTGACTCACAGTATTCATGTGCATAATAAAATGGGGGTTCTTTCATGCCACCTCACCTGCTCTCCTCTGAAGCCGTCAAATTCATGGGTGTCAACCCTGGAAACCTCAGCAGGATCCATTCCTTTTCATCTGTACTGACTCTGCCTTCATTCAGGTGTTCATTCTCTTGCACTAGAATCTGTGTCACAGTCTCACAACCACTCTTCCTGTTACCAGCTTCACACCTTCCAATTCAGTCTCCTTACCACTGTCATTTTGTTCTAGAAAACAAACCAAGTCATATTAGTTTGAAAGTGCTGTATATAACCTTTCTGTTCCCCATAGTCCCTAACTTGGCAAACAAAGTCCTTCATCTGGTTTCAAGCAAACTCTCGAGCCTCATCTACCTGCCGCTTTCGTACTGGAATCTCACATTCTTGCCACCCAGAGTTCTCATCATTCCCTAAACACACTGTGTTCTTGAACACTGCAGCATTGCACTTGTTCTTTCCTCTGTTTGGAACAGCTTTTTCCCCTTTTTTTCTTTTCTCTTTTTAAATTTTTCTCTTTCCTACCTCCCTCCTCTTCTTCCTTCTCTCCCTCCTCTCTCCTTTTCTTTCTTTTTTGCCCCAGTTAATGCTTAAGTCTTAGTTTTCTGTTGTCGTGTAACAAACCACTCCAGAGATTATTGGCTGAAAGCAACAACAGTGTATTATTTCTCACATCCCCGTAGGTTAACTGGGTGGTCTCATCTGGACTCACTCAAGCTGTTAGCTGGCAGATTAGCTGGGGCTGGAAGGTCTAAGATGGCTTTGCTCACACATCTGGGGTTTGGGCACTGCCTCTCGATGCCGGGTCTCTCATCATTTGGTGGTCTAGCCTAGGCTTCCTTACATGGTGGCAGGAGCATTCAAAGAAATCAAAGGTAGAAGCTAGCTGCAGGGCCCCTTGAGGTCTAGGCTTTAGAACACACAGAGTATCACTTCCACTACATTCCATTGGTCAAAGTAAGATACAAGCCAATCCGGATTAAAGGGGTGAGGAAATAGACTCCACCTTTTAATGGAAGGAGCTGCAAAATCTTGTGGCTATATTTATCACAGCCTACATATCCTTCAAGGTCAAGTTCATGTGCAAGCATTCCATATTCTATTATTACTTCATCCTTTAATTCAGCCATCCATTCTTTCATTTACTAAGAAAATATGTTAGGTATCTTGTATAGGTCAGGAACTGGGCACTGAGAACACAAAGGCAAACTACTATGGTCCCACCATCTTTTGTCTCTACTTCTTTATAATATTTATCTCATTGGGTTGTAATTGCTTGTTTACACGTTTAATTTTCCTAGTAGACTGTGAGGTCCTGGAGGGGAGAAACGGTGTCTCATCCACTTTTGGTAGGAATGACAAAGTGTTGTTTTAAAGCTAATAATGTATTTTTGTGATTGTTTCCTGTTTTTCCTGGAGGAGGTAGCACATTCATCTGTGGAGGACTGCTTTTTTTTTGAGGGGGGAAGTGCTCATCAGCTAGATGAGCCTTTTGTCTATGGAAATCCTGAACTCTCACACATTTCATAGAAAAGTTAAGTGGAAAGCAGAAGTGCCAACGTGAACATGCCTCTCTGCCTAACAACTTCTCAATTAGTGCTTGCTACACCAGGAACGAAATGAAAACCACTGAGTTAAGCCTTGGGGGAAGAATAGGCAGATTTGTCCACAGGAAAACAGCATTCAAGGCTCTCTATTCTTTGGATGTCATAATCATGTTTCCTTAAGTGAAATGTTAAATCAGATGACCCAACAATTGGACTTCATAGGAACTGTTTCTTTCATTTCCTGGGAAAATAGGGAGGAATGATTTTATTAGTTCTGTAGTTTACACAACCAGGCAGGTACTTAGTTTGAGTGGTTAAATGGGTTCTTTGTTTAATATGAATGAGAAGAAACAAGTTACTCTTATGTTTAAGGATATAAAATCAAGATTTTGTTCTGCATTTTGCCTTTTAGTTTGATTTCTCTTTTTCGTGCCATTTTTTCTGCTTGTAAAAAAACGCACGACCCATTTTTGCCTAATTCACAAATACGTATACACACAGGTGTATCTATATACTCATTAACACATGTACATATATTATAACCTGGATCAAATAGTTTAAAGATTTATAGTTTTTTCTTTTTAACAGATTTGGGATTCTCATTTATTTAGTGCAAAAAGCTAATGTACATATATCTTCACTTAACATTATCACGAGTACTTCCCCATCTCATTAAATGTTCTTTGAGGAAAGAATTTTCAGTAATGTGGCATAATTTATTTAAGCATTTTCCCACTCGAATAGTTTTTAGCTACTGTTCCAAAGTATTTTCATGTACATAAATTTTTGTGTTTATCATCATTTCCTTGGGATACATTTCCTTACGGCTCAATATTGGGTCGAAGAACATGAACATGTACAAGCTTCTTCCTCTGTATCACCACATTGCCCTTTAGAAAGGTTGTAACAACATACCATCTTTCTTTTTTTTTTTTTTTTTTTTTTTTTTTTTTTTTTTTTCTTTTTTGCGGTACGCGGGCCTCTCACTGTTGTGGCCTCTCCCGTTGCGGAGCACAGGCTCCGGACGCGCAGGCTCAGCGGCCATGGCTCACGGGCTTAGTTGCTCCGCGGCATGTGGGATCTTCCCGGACCAGGGCACGAACCCGTGACCCCTGCATCGGCAGGCGGATTCTCAACCACTGCGCCACCAGGGAAGCCCCCATCTTTCAAATAGTGTAGGAGAGTCAATTTCTCTGCACTTTCTTTTCCTGTATTGGTAATTTCATTAAAAAACGCTTTGCTAGACTGATAGTGAAAATTGCATGCTGTTGTTTTTAATTTGCTCTTTTTTTTGTATATTGATACAGCGTCTCTTTCAATAGATTGTGGGCTTCATCTTTAGATCCTTACAACCAGAGAGGCACAGTACATCTCTCTCCTTAGAGTTTACCGTCTCCTTAGAGTTTATGTTACCATTTCCTGAGCTATAACTTGACTTTTTTTCATTGAAAGTGAAGTCCAAGTACCAGATATCTCCACAGTAACCTCTGTGAGCTCCCCCAGGGGAATCTACTCACACTAAGTAAACAGGGTTCACGTCACTGAAGATTTTGCAAGGGAGACAGAGGAGCGAGATGATATTGCACATCTCATTGCAAATGACTTGAAATCTTCTTGAGATGTTTTGCTTGCCACCAAGCTCCTCTCTTTCGTCTCTCTGATGTCCCAATGTCCACGGTCTCCTTTTAGTTCTTCCTACATGTTGCACTTCATCTCACTAAGTTCTCCCCAGTCTTTGAACGTCCCTTTATTATCTCAGCCAATTAGTGACCCTAATTTGTTAACCAGACATGCCCCTTGAGGCTCTTACCCCCACCTGCACCCCCTCAAAGGACTTACCAACTTATTTTCCCATTAGTACGGAGTGATTCTTATGTAGCGGCTGTTAAGATAAAATTTTCTCCACATTGTTTCAGGAGCATTATATAAAATTTTTGGTAAAATTAAAAATATTTTTCTTAGGTCAGGTTCCCAATTTTTTCTTAGGGTGGGGAGGTGCCCTCAAGATCCGCATTTGCGAGGGAGCGAGGGAAGCAGTATTGGGTAGAGGGAGGAGTTGAGCTGTGATGTAGTCATAACAGAGGCCTCAGCTGACCTCGCAGGGAGCTCTGAAACTGACCTGCTTCTTCAGAGTTGCCCCCAGATGAGGTAAAGGGGCTGGACATTTGTATCCCACAGCCACAGCCTTGGATGTGGCTGCCCTTGAAGAATGGGGATAACTTTGGGCAGTTCCTGTCTACCAAGGGCAAATCCTGGTAAGGACTCAGCTGGGAACCTTGAGCAACCAATACTCTCGGCAAACCGGAGATTAAATGGCTTGGCTCAAAAGGGCAATATGCAGGGACTTCATTAGTTTTGAGATATGCTTACACTGAAAATCTTTTTGACTCGGAGGTACGCTTAAGAATTATGCTGGGGGTGTGTTTGAGGTATAAAATCAGAGTGAAGTCTTCAGAATTGGCCAGAGGTTAGGGCAGAACACTGGTTCAGGCCATTTTATCTGTATAGTATTGTCTTATGCAAGTCACACACTCTGAGCCTTTGTTTTTCCATCTGTAAAATGGTATAAATAACACCTTTCCCCTTAAGGGGTACATAAGAGAATTTAAATAAGATGACTAATGTTAGATATTTAGCACTGTGTCTCTTGGCACTTTGTAGATGCTCAATATGTATTACTTTCCTTTTTCTTCATCCTTCCTCATCCTCTAGCATTTGTCTCAAGAAGTTTTCTTCCTTTTGACAATGTGGAGCCTATGTACACTTAATATTCTTGAATAGTCCTTCAAGAACATAGAAGCCTGGGTTGTAAAGTTGGGAGCTTGGACCATTTGATCTTTAAGTTTAGTTCCAAAGTTTTAAAATTCTGTTCTGACATTCTGTGATTCAATACATTAGAGCACACCACACAATTAATTCTTTTTTTTTTGGTGCTAGGCGGGCCTCTCACTGTTGTGGCCTCTCCCATTGCAGAGCACAGGCTCTGGACGTGCAGGCTCAGTGGCCATGGTTCACGGGCCCAGCCGCTCCACGGCATGTGGGATCCTCCCAGACCGGGGCACGAACCCGTGTCCCCTGCATCGGCAGGCGGACTCTCAACCACTGCCCCACCAGGGAAGCCCAATTAATTCTTATCTCATTAGTATTCTCACTACCATCACCTTGGGTTTTTTTTAAAAATAAATATATTTATTTATTATTTTTGGCTGCGTTGGGTCTTTGTTGCTGCATGTGGGTTTTCTGTAGTTGCGGTGAGCGGGGGCTACTCTTCGTTGTGGTACGCAGGCTTCTTATTTCAGTGGCTTCTCTTGTTGTGGAGCGCAGGCTCTAGGCACGTGGGCTTCAGTAGTTGTGGCATGTGAGCTTAGTAGTTGTGGCGCATGGGCTTAGTTGCTCTTCGGCATGTAGGATCTTCCCGGACCAGGGATCGAACCCATGTCCCCTCCATTGGCAGGCAGATTCTTAACCACTGTGCCACCAGGGAAGTCCCTATCACCTTGTTTTTAATGAGCTACATTGGCTATCCTGGCAGGACCAGTGGCACCAAATGATATTCCTTTGTTGCCAGCTTCTTGTGAAGGAAGCACTGATCCTGTATCTCTAAAAGGAGAATGCCTATTGCATGAATAACACAATTGAGAATAATTAAGTATTTTACACACATTAGTTTTCTCACTCTAACTAGATGGTGAGCATTTAGTTGTTAGGAATGGTCTCTCCTTTTTCAAAAAAAATTTTTATTGGAGTATATTTGATATACAATGTTGTGTTAGTCTCTCCTGTTTCTTGCAGGGCCAAGTTCTTATTGATTGATTAGGCCTAAAACCCCGTGACTGATCATCACCATTAGAATCACATGCACAGGTATAATGGCACACACATTTTGATCACTCACCATCATAGCAGCTGAGTCAGTTTGCTACTATTGTATTCATTGACCCTAAAGACGATCTGGGAATCTCTTTGTATACTGTGGATTTCCAAAATATACTGTGTTAGTCAGCTTGGGATGCCACAACGAGAAACCATATACAGGGTGGTTTAAACAATGGAAATTAATTTTCTCACAATTCTGGAGGCTAGAAGTCCAAGATCAAGGTGCTGACAGGATCTGTTTCTGGTGAGGACCCTCTTCCTGCCTTATAAATGGTCTTTCCTCTGTGTACATGCTCAGGGAGAAAGAGAACTCTGGTATCTCTTTCTCTTTTTATGAGTACACCAGTCCTACTGGATTAGGGCCCCACCCTTATGACCTCATTTAACCTCGATTACCTCCTTATAGACACTATCTCTAGATAAAGTCACATTGGGGGTTAGGGCTTCAACATATGAACTTTGGGGGGGGGCAACAATTTAGTATATAATAATCTAACCTCTAAATTCGATTTTGGCTCTTGGGTAATTATCCAAGTACCAGGTAATTGATTAGGCAAATTACTCACTGCTGTAATTCATTAGCTATTTAAGAGTTAACTATACATAACTCTATATATAGAAAGTGATTTGACTTGTTCTTGACTTTGTGAAGTCTGTAGAATGAGGACCTATTAAATTTGGTTATTCTCAGTTGGAGATTTCTTTTTTTAAAATTAATTTATTTAATTTATTTATTTTTGGCTGTGTTAGGTCTTCGTTGATGCACATGGGCTTTCTTTAGTTGTGGTGAGCAGGGGCTACTCTTTGTTGAGGTGCACAGGCTTCTCACTGCAGTGGCTTCTCTTGTTGTGGAGCATGGGCTCTAGGTGCATGGACTTCAGTAGTTGTGGCACCTGGGTTCAGTAGTTGTGGCATGCGGGCTTAGTTGCTCCGCGGCATGTGGGATCTTCCTGGACCAGGGCTCAAACCCTTGTTCCCTGCATTGGCAGGTGGATTTTTAACCACTGTGCCAGGGAAGGCTGAGATTTCTTTTAATGGTTACTTGTAAGTCTTTAAAATCTTCATCTCCTTCGTATTTTGAACTTCTTTTTCTGAGTACTGATTTGCTTTGTTATGACTGGTTTTCAGAGATGAAGCTTTTCTGTTTCATTTAGGTTGAAAAGTTGCTGTTTGAAGCTGTTTTATGTAAATTTTGCCTCCTCTTTCAGAGCAAATAAGTTTTGTTTATTTATTTTCAAGGGAACTGTTTCTCAGAAAAATGACTCCTTACAGGTTTGTGGTGGTTTTAATACATCTATAAACAAGGCTATTTCCCTAGAACTGCCATTGTTACTTAAGATAATTCTTTTATTTGTCTCCATTCAAACCTATATTTGAAAATAATTGATTTTTGTTTTACCTACTCAAATCTTACTTTAAGCTCTGTTTATCCATTTCTAAGCCCCTTGGAAAATTTGATGGTAGGTATCCATAGCTGAAACTACCTGTTCTGAGCTTTCTTTGGTGTTTTCAATTTCTGTTTGCATGTAGCCAGGTGGCAGAGAAACATAGGAAAGATGTCTGTACTTGATTTCCTAATCTTCCCTAACATAAGAGCCTCTCTAAAGCCTTAGTTTGGTTCCACCCTGAACAAAGGATTCTTAAGAATCCATGACTGGGCTTCCTTGGTGGTGCAGTGGTTAAGAATCTGACTGCCAATACAAGGGACACGGGTTCGAGCCCTGGTCCGGGAAGATCCCACATGCCAAGGAGCAACTAAGCCCGTGTGCCACAACTACTGAGCCTGTGCTCTAGAGCCTGGGAGCCACAACTACTGAGCCCATGAGCCACAACTACTGAAGCCCGTGTGCCGAGACCCCATGCTCCACAACAAGAGAAGCCACCTCAGTGAGAAGCCCACGCACCACAATGAAGAGTAGCCCTGCTCGCCACAACTAGAGAAAGCTCGCATGCAGCAACAAAGACCCAACACAGCCAAAAATAATAAATAAATATAAATAAATAAATTTATTAAAAAAAAAGAATTCATGACTATCATGTCTTCTGTTTTGTTACCAATGCCTGCTATCTGGAGCAGAATGGAGGTTTCTAATCCACAGCTTCTCAAAGTATGGTTCATTCTATGTGGTTGTTGAACTATTCACTGATGGTCCATGATGACATAAGTTAAAAACTGAGAGTAAGCATTTAAAAACTTTCATAGTAATTTGACGATACAAAGATACCTAAATGCATATTCACTGAACTCACCTCCTTGAATAGGCTATAGACCTGCACTATTCAGTATGATAGGTAGCCACTAGCTTCATATGGCTAATTAGCACTTGAAATGTGGCTAGTCTGAATTGAGATGTCTGTAAATGTAAACTACACACTAAATTTCAAAGGTGTATTATGATAAAAAGAATATAAAATATCTCATTAATAATTTTCATATGTTGCAATAATATTTTGCATATATTGGGTTAAATAAAATATATTATAAAATTAAGATCACTTGTTTCTTTTTACTTTTAAATATACTTTTTTAGAGCAGTTTTAGGTCCACAGCAAAATCAAGCAGAAAACACATTAAGTTCCCATATACTCCCTGCCCCCACACATGCACAGCCTCCCTCACTGTCAACATCCCCCACCAGAGTTGTGCATTTGTTACAACTGATGAGCCTACATTGACACATCATTATCACCCAAAGTCCATAGTTTACACTACAGTTCACTCTTGGTGTTGTATTTTATATGCGTTTGGACAAATGTATAGTGACATGTATCTACTATTATAGTATCATACATAATAGTTTCATTGCCCCCAAATCCTCTGTGCTTCACCTGTTCATTCCTCCCTCACTCCTAATCACAGCAACCATTGATATTTTTACTGTCTCCATAGTTTCACTTTCTCCAGAATTTCATATGGTTGGGATCATACACTATGTAGCCTTTTCTGATTGGCTTGTTTTACTTCGTGATATGCATTTAAGTTTGCTCCATGTCTTTTCATGGCTTGATAGCTCATTTCTTCTTAGTGCTGAATAATATTCCATTGTCTGGATGTACCAGAGTTTATTCATTCACCTACTGAAGGACATCTTGGTTCCTTCCAAGTTTGGGCAATTATGAATTAGCTGCTGTAAACATCCATGTTCAGGTTTTTGTATGGACCTAAGTTTTCACTTCCTTTGGGTAATTTCCAAGGAGTGTGATTGCTGGATTGTATGATAAGAGTATGTTTTGTAAGAAACCACCAAATTGTCTTCCAAAGTGGCTGTACCATTTTGCATTCCCACCAGCAATGAATGAAGGTTCCTGTTGGTCTACATCCTTGTCAGCATTTAGTGTTGTCAGTCTTCTGGATTTCAGCCATTCTCATAGGTGTGCAATGGTATCTCATTATTTTTTTAAAAAAAATTTATTTCTTTTGGCTGCGTTGGGTCTTCATTGCTGTGCGCGGGCTTTCTCTAGTTGCGGCAAGTGGGGGTACTCTTCATTGTGGTGCGTGGGCTTCTCATTGTGGTGGCTTCTCTTGTGGCAGAGAACGGGATCTAGGTTCGCAGGTTTCAGTAGTTGTGGCACATGGTCTCAGTAGTTGTGGCTCGCAGGCTCTAGAGCACAGGCTCAGTAGTTGTGGCACATGGGCTTAACTGCTCTGTGGCATGTGGGATCTTCCTGGACCAGGTCTCGAACCCGTGCCCCCTGCGTTGTCAGGCAGATTCTTTAACCACTGCACCATCAGGGAAGCCCTCGTTATTGTTTTAATTTGCATTTCCCTGATGACATATAATGTGGAGCATCTTTTCATATGCTTATTTGCCACCTTTATATCTTCTTTGATAAGGTGTCTGTTCAGATCTTTGGCCCATATTTAATTGGGTTGTTTGTTTTCTTACTGTTGAGTTTTCAGTTCTTTGTGTATTATGGATAACAGTCCTTTATCAGATGTGTCTTTTGAAAATATTTTCTCCCAGTCTGTGGCTTGTCTTCTCATTCTCTCGACTGTATGTTTCAGAGAGCAGAGGTTTGTAATTTTAATGAAGTCTAGCTTATAGATTATTTCTTTCATAAACTGTGCATTTGGTGTTGTATCTAAGATGTCATTGCTATACCCATGGTCATCTAGATTTTCTCATGTTATCTTCTAGGAGTTTTATGGTTTCCCTTTTTTTTTTTTTTTTTTTTTTTTTTTTTGTTGTTGTGCTGCAAGGCTTGCGAGATCTTAGTTCCTGAACCAGAAATCAAACTCAGGCCCTTGGCAGTGAAAGTGCTGAGTCCTAACCATTGGACCGCCAGGGAATTCCTGAGTTTTGCATTTTACATTTAGGTCTATAATCCATTTTGAGTTAATTTTTGTGAAGGGTATAAGGTCTGTGTCTAGATACATTGTTTTGCATGTGGATTTTCAGTTGTTCCAGCACCATTTGTTGAAAAGACTATCTTTTCTTCATAATATTACCTTTGCTTCTTTGCCAAAGATCAGTTAACTATATTTATGTGGACCTGTTGCTGGGCTCTTTATTTTGTTCCATTGATATACTTGTCTGTTCTATTGCCAAGGCCACATCATCTTGATTGCTGTAGCTTTATAGTTTGTCTTGAAGTCAGGTAGTGTCAACCCTTGAACTTTGTTCTTTTCCTTTAATATTGTGTTGGCTGCTCTGGGTCTTTTGGCTCTCCATATAAACTTTAGAGTAAGTTTGTCAATATCCAGAAAGCAACTTGCTGGGATTTTGATTGGGATTGCATTGAATCTATAGATCAAGTTGGGAAGAACTAACGTCTTGACAGTGTTATCTCCTTCTTTTTACTTTTTTGAATGTGCCTACTAGAAAATTAAAAACTGCATGTGTGGCTCTCATATTTTTATCTGATTGTGTGGGTATAGACCATTTCAGGTGTTGTTTACATGCAGCTTGAGAAGTACTGCTTTCTACACCCTTATACAATGACCTTGTCTTGAGAAGTAAAGCAAAGTCTGGGCACTTCAGGCAGTTTTTCATGTGCCTGAATATTATTTACTCTAAATAACTTCTAGGGTCATTGGTACCTTCTCAGGATTTATCCCCAAGTCACATATCACAGCTGAGTTAGCACATTCTACTGAAATCTCATTTGCATAAATTGGGTGTTATGCTAAAGGACATTGTGTGTGTGTGTGTCTTTGTGTATTTACCAAAAGCATTCCTCCCTCCACCTCCCGCTAAGCCACTCACCCCTCACTTCTTCTCTGTGGATACTGTTTCCTGAGTTCGGCTTGTGTGACCAGTTCATCATCACCTCTAGGTTTGATACAGGAGGGAAGGAGGCAGGGCACAATCTTTGAAAGAATGACATAGCCTGAGGACATGACATAAACTGATTAGAACCAAATGGGTCCAAGATGGTGGACAAGTTGACTTCCACTAGACCTTGAGCCTCAGTATATGCTCACCTCAGCAAGCTAAATGACACACCCACAGGTGTCATGACAGTTCCAAGACCAACCATAGGGATCAAAAAGTGGGCGGTGGCCCAATTCCTGGAAATCCCCACCCCTTCCTAATATAGCTGGCATACTCCCACTCATTAGCCTATGAAATTACTCACTTCTGTAAAAACTGACAACCCCATAACCTAGCGCCTTTCTCACCTTCTGAGATGGCCCACACTCTGTCTGTGGAACGTGTTTCTCCCAAGGCTGCTCTCGCCTTCTGAGATGGCCCATACTATGTCTGTGGAGTGTGTTTCTCTCTAAATAAATCCACTTCTTACCTATCACTTTGTCTCTCACTGAATTATTTCTGTGATGAGACATCAAGAACCTGAGCTTCATTAAGTCCTGAAACCAGGTGTGTGATCTCAGTTGGAAGACTGTGGATTTTGGCCAGGTTCGAGTCCTGGCCGTGTGGGTTCAAGCCCCAATCTGGGTTTTGACCAGGTTTGAGTCCCAGCCGTGTGGGTTCAAGTCCCAATCTGGGTTTTGGCCAGGTTCGAGTCCCGGCACAGGGGTTCAAGTCCTAATCTGAGGTGCACGGTTTCAGGTTCACCATATAGATGGACAAACCCACCCCCTCCCCTCAAACGGAACTCCAGTGTTATTTCCTCTGTGCAGCTGCCTCACCCCACCCCTGCCCCGAGCTAGAGCCTTTTTTATAAGATTTCCCGTAGTACCTTCTCCTTTTCCTACATCTGAGCATTTACCTGATCACATTGTAAATGTTGCCCAGTAGGCTTTCCTCACTTGAAGATCCTAGAGCTTAGGGAATTTGCTTTATTCATCTTTGTAATGATAGTATCTAGGCAATTGAATGCATAATGTAACTCTTTCAAATATCCCCCAGATTGGATCTGCAATGAGTTTTTAAAAATCAGTAACATATTTTTAGTGGCCAGTATCAATCATCCATTCAATAAATATTTTTTGGCTACTTCCCGTGCAAAATGCTGTTCTGGATACTTTAGTGGCGATATGGTCTCCTCTCTAAAGAAGCCTTATCAATTATTCTCTTTTGCCACTCAGCCTCTCAATCCTCCACTTATATGTAGCAAAGTCCACACTTTATGAGTCTTGGTGTTAGGAAAGGTCTACCTTCCACTAGGAAAACTGAAAATGCCTGATAAATACTTTTCTAGTTTCTCGTGCAGGTAGAGCATGGGCATGTGATGACTCAGAAACATTCCATCCACGTTGAACCTGGAAATAGTGGCTCAAAGAAGCAGGGCGGGGGACCCTTGGCTTCCCAGAGAGCAGTACAGGTGGTACAGTGGTAGTGTCCAGTGCTCGGGGATGTTAGCAGCAAAATCCTCTCTGGTCTGTGGAGAAATTTAGTGTATTGTTTTGAGCCAGGTTCTTCAGACCTCTGGGCCTTTCTGTGAGTCACCCAATATCCTTTTGATAAATTCCTTTTCCATTTAAATCAGTTAGAGTTGGTTTCTGTTGCTGACAACAAAATACTCTGACTGATTCAGGATAATAAGAAATAACCACATGAAAGTGAGGTAACAGTTCAACATCCTAGTATAGGAAATGTAGCAAAAGCAACAGATTCACTGCAAAATGAACCACATGAGAAATATGCTATTATTGAAGACGTAATAGTCTCAGCAGTTTGCTGCAATAACCTGAGTCTTCACAGAGGAGGCGGTCTTGCCTCAGGCTTGGAAAATGGGCCAGGCACACAGATAGGCTGGCTGCTGTGGGAAATACAAAGGAAGTGAAAGACATGCTTCCAGTCATGAAGCAGACTAGAACCTGAAAGATTTACAGAACGCATCAAAATAGAAAAGGCTAATCATATCTGAAAGGAGACTTGCCGAATTTAGCAAATAAAAATAAGGATGCCTAGGTAAATTTCAATTTCAGATAATGCATACTTTTTAGTATAAATCCCAAATGTACTTTTTAGAATTTTTATAATTTATTATATAATTTAGAAATTTATAATTTTATAATTTTTAAAGCATAAGTGTATACTTATTTTATGTGACAGCCCTACCTGACAGGGAGTAGAGAACCTGACCAGACAAGCCTGGAATTACCAAGCAAAGGTTTCCAAGAGTAGTGGGCTTTGAGCTCAGCTTTAAGGGAGGTTGGGATATGGGGGAAAAGATGACGAAAGAAAGAAAGAAACTAATTTTCTGGATGCTCTGCTAAGTACTTTAATGTTTGTTAACTCATTCCAACCTCAAAACAATACTGTTGTTGGAAATAACCTAAGTGTCCGTTGATGAATGAATAAAGAAAATGTGGTATATGTATTAAATAGAATATTATTCAGCCCTAACAAAGAAGGAAATACTGCCATTTGCAACAACATGAATGAACCTGGAGGACATTATGCTAAGCAAAATACTAAACCAGACAGAAAAAGACAAACACTGCATGATCTCACGTGTATGTGGAATCTAAAGTCAAACTCACAGAAGCAGAGCGTCAAATGGTGGTTGCCAGGGGCTGGGGGTAGGGAAAATGGGGAGATGTTGATCAAAGAGTATAAGCTTTCAGTTATAAGTTCTGGGGATCTAATGCACAGCATGGTGACTATAGTTAATAATACTGTATTGTTGGAACTTCCCAGGCGGTCCAGTTAGTGAGACTCCACGCTCCCAATGCAGGGGGCCTAGGTTTGATCCCTGGTTGGGGAACTAGATCCCGCATGCATGCTGCAACTAAGAGTTAGCGTGCCGCAACTAAGAAGTCCTCATGCTGCAACTAAGAAGCCCACGTGCCACAGTTAAGACTCAGTGCAGCCAAAATAAATAAATAAATATTTTAAAATAATAATAATACTGTATTGTGTACTTGAAACTTGCTAAGAAGGTAAATCTTAAGTGTTCTCACCATAACCAAAAGGCAACTATGAGAGGTGATGGTTATGTTAATTAGCTTCATTGTGATAATCATTTCACAATGTGTACATATATCAAAATATCACTTTGTACATCTTAAATATATACAACTTTTATTTGTCAATTATACCTCAATAAATAATAGTGTGAGGTAGGTATAATTAACCTCTTTTTTACATACAAGCCAGGAAGTTAAGACTCAGAAGTTCAATAACTTGTCCAAAGTTGTACAACTAGAGAAGAGAAGAAGCCAGATTCATAGTGTGGGTGGGTAGGGGGTGGGGATCTCCCTCAAAATCCATAATCATCAGTAGGAGAGAATACTTGTGTGAGGGATGACAACCAGCTTTTCTTGCATGCAATGAGGGTTAGTCCTATGCATTGGGTACACAAGAAAGGTTAGCTCTGAAAACGAAAATATGTTTGGATTTAATTCAGTGTGCAAGAATTGGCTAATGATTTTGGATGTTTAGTATCAGATGGGTAAGTGGGAAGAATGTAGAGGCAGGGAAAGGGATTAGAGGGTTTTTTCCCCAGTAATTTCCATTTGAGTTGATGTGGGCTTTGTCAGGAGTGGGAATTTGGAAAGAGTAGGGAAGGGATATGTATAGCTCAAATATCTTAATCCTAATGATGGGAAGTCTAAAAAGAGAATTTGAGGTGAGAGAACAATGAATTTACTTTTAGATATTTTGTTGCTGGGATGCTGTGGGACAGATGTACTAAAGTAACTAGCAGTGTGGACCCAGAGAAAGATTGGGAGACATCACTTATTAGGTGGAGATTGAAGATATATGAGAGGATCATACGCTGGAGAAAGAATGGGAAGATGAAAGAGAGGAAGGCCAAGGTCCAGGTCTTGGGGGATGAGGTGGTGGGGGCAGGTTGATAGGGAGCAAAGAAAAGAGGTTGAATGACAGGGCAGGGAGGTAAGAGAAATGGGCGAGTATTCTGTGAAACAGAGAGGAGCAGGGCTAACTGACTTATCTGGGGGTCAAACCTGTGACTGGACCTCCGTCATCTGTGTGAGCCACCCAGTCACAGGCAGCGTTCATCTAGTTCTGCGGAAAGTCAAATTCCTGTTCCATAATGTGGCATTGATTTAATTGGATGACTAATATATCAGAAAGATTTGAGGCGTCATTCGAGAACTCTGCCCCAAACTATAAGCCCATGGGCTTCAGTGTGTGCTTGTCTTAAAATAAGGCGACATAATAATCTGGTTTCAGAGTTTTTACAGCTGTTCTGTGCCTTTACAACTACACAGTATGCCATCTACGCTGACTTGCACGCTATGCCTTACATGACTTTTGGCCGTGGTCTTTTTTTCACTGCACTGGATTCCAAAGTTACTGTCTATTTTAGTCACTGGCATTATGGTTTTCTTTGGAGGAAATTAAACAAGTAACCATTTACATGCAGTAAGTAGATGGAAGATGATTTAAAATTGCATGCTTCTTTCCTGGCGATCTCTATGCCAAATTCTTGTGTTAATCATCTAAATATTTTGATTCAGTGCTTTCTATTGGATCGTGTTGTCTCATGGCTGGTATGTTCAAAATACCAGATGTGGAATTTGTCCCTTGATATATTATTCAACCAAGATGTTACTCTGGTTCACCAAGTCTTAAAGGGCACCGATGGCTTAGAGATTTAGTGTATTTGAAGACTGCCTTCTCAATAGAAAAATATACTGCATTCTTTTGTTGGATAGTTGAAATGTACTAAATGTTGTGTTTGGGCAGTAAAACCTAATTTAACACCATGACAGACAGCAAGACTCAGAGAAGGTGCTAAGCCTGTAGCTTTTAAATCAGAAGGAGGGAGGGCACCCATATGCACATGTATGCTTTTAGTCATTTAGAAGGACACCTCGTCTTCTGAACTGCTGCCAAGAGAAGGACTGGATGGTTTTTAGCACCATTTAGCTTAATGTGATTTAGGAATGTTACCTCCTGAGTTGCAGTGAGGTATTTCTCTTACTTGTTGAGCTCCATGGGCATATGGAGAAGTTGACTATGATTCTGGGCCAGAGCAAAGGCTTGACTCAAAATGCCTCCTAGTCCACTTAGGTGCTGAGTTCCCTGTCAGAGGCACTTCTTCTTCTTATGTCAAGTTTCTGTTTTAAGAGAAGAGTCATTTTTTGTTCCACACACAAGCTCTACTTGCTTTTCTCTTTCTTTTTCAGTCCATGGTAGCCCAGCCCTTTAGGATGCTTCTATATAGGCCTTGGGGGAAGCTTCAGCTATGTGAGAGCAGCAATTTAGATTAGAAAAGAACACATGGACCTAAATACTGGTTTCAACATTCTTCTTTGGCTGTGTCTGTTGAATGTGGCAGCCATGACCATACATGAAAGATTTGTTCAGTTGATTCATCATGGCTGACTGACTGGTAGGCCTCTGAGATACCCTTCTCTTCTCTGGTAGAGTATCATCATCCTATGTTGGCCCAGGAGGTCTGGTGTTCCAAGCCTTGGGCAGGGGTTTCTCCATGCTAAATTTAACCCCGCACTGCCCTGAACGCAGTACCATCTGAATCTCCCTCCTTTTGGTGGTAGAAGCTTAACCATCCTGAAGAAGCCAAGAATCCCTGTGTCTTGGTTAGGATTCCCCCAGAAGTTGACTCTGAGACAAGGATTTGAGGTCAAATAGTTTATTTGGGAAGTTATCCTAGAAAATAGCACTGGGGGAGTGGGGAAGTGAGACGGGAGAGAGAAGGCAGCCAATAAAGTTGCAGTATCCAGCAGGTTACTACTGTGGGCAACTGGGGCTCAGTCCCAGTGGGGACCTTTAGGAGATAGCGTGGAGTAGGACTCAGAGTTGCCTCAGCAAGGAAACGGGAATATTTGTCTGCAACTCTTATCCATCGTCTGCTAAGGGCTGATGCCAGGCGAATTAGCTCCCTGGAACAGTTGCTTCATCCAACTTCATGATAAATACCAAGGAAGAGAGAGACCTGCAGGTTTAGATGAAAAATCAAAACACTGCGACATTTAGGAGAACCAGTGCTCATTTAATTCTTGGCTGTTTGTATTCATTCATCTTTTGGGGAAGAGAGTGGTGCAGCCTTAAATTACTGTGTCCAAGTTCTCTGGGCTGGTAGGAGAGCCTGAGAGCACAGTTGCTTCTGACCTGAGCTCTAACGATCTCATTTATAGAGATTGCTCTGACTTCTTCTGAGTTCTCAGTTCATTTTGCACATGGTTCCCAAAAAGCCTTTCCTAGAATGCTGTTCTTTCCCCTTGCCAATCTCCTTATGCTGTCTTCTAAGATTCCTTTCTCTAATTTGATTCCAGTCTATTTGCCAGGCATCTCTTCTATCTGCACTCTATGCTGCATCCAGATGAGATGATCCTGGATCATATTTAGGGTTTCTCTCTTCTGGGCCTCTATTTATGTTGTTTTGTCTACCTAGAGTACCCTCTATGAATCCTGTTCTTACCTTGTTTGGTCTGTTGGAACCCCACCAAGTCTTTAAGGCCCCACTCAAAGTTTTCTCTTTCTTGAAGCCTTTTCTTGATCTTTTAACTCTCTGTGACACTTTTACTACTGTCTTCTGTTATTGTTTTGGTTATGTGTTCTCTCTCCTATTAGATCTTAAATGTCTCAGGGGCAAGGACCATGTTTTATTCATCTCTGCATTAGTCCACATTTACCCACTTAACTTAACAAAGATTTATTGAGAGCCAGAGACTATACTCAGCACTGGGGCTCCTAAAATGAATGAGACATGGCTCTTGTTCTCAGGGAAGCTCACAGACTAGGCATAGAGGTGCAATTGGTATAAATAAGTGTGTGTGTGTATGTGTGTGTTCCCATCTTAGTGCTTCAAACATTAGCAAGTGGTCAAAGATTATGAGTGCACAGAATGAATCAAGGTACAGGGATAAGATTTATCTCCAGCCTATTTTCTGCAAATGCTCAGAAATTAGTTTGGGAAGATAGTTTTGGGGGAGAAAACGAAAATAATTGGATTATGGTGGGAAGCTCTTCCATGCATCTCTCTTAAGGGTGATGGAATGGTTTAAGAAAGGGCAGATAAGCTGTAGAATCAGATTGCTTTGAGTCTGAATTCTGGCTGTGCCAATGTATCAAGTTACGTGACCTTGGGCTAGTTGCTTGCTTACTTCCTTATGTATAAAATAAGTAATCCCCAACTAACAGCATGGTTGTGGAATTAAATGATATGAATAATCCCTAGCACATGTTTGGAATGTATTAGAAGCTTGGCAACCAATGCATTTCTCTTTACCACCTGCTTTGAAAAAAGAAGGATTTTGGATTTTCTCTGTCTATAACTAGAATAATCAGGGTAGAGAGGGTTTGGTCCTCTCCATACCTTTCTCTGCCAAACTGGAAATATTTAGCTTACATTTGTTTTTCATTATTATTTTTTTATTTGCATGCCAATTTCAGCCTTAGATTTAGGTTACTTTTGGGCTCTGTGGTGGGGAGAGAGAGAGGGGCTGACATTCTTTGGGGGAATCTAAAGGAAGACCTTTAGATACAGTAATGGTCTGAAAGTAGGCATTGCTTTTTATAACTTATAGTTAGATCTTACCACTGGAACTTGTGAATCATTATATCTTAAAAGAGTCCTCATGAAATGAGAACTGGTTCTTTCCTTATTTTAGGTCATTTCCATTTATTATTAGAGAATTCAATGAAAAAAATCTGCTTATTGTGTCCTGGAGTCCTCAGTTTTTTTCTTTACTCTTTTTCCCAATCAACAGTTTGAGCATCTACTGAATGCTAGAAGACACTGACTAGTGAGCAAATAGTGAGGGAAACAGACATGGGCATTGCCCCATGGACCTGACAGCCTGTGATGACAGAGATTGGCATTGATCAAATAATTACATGGAGAAATATATAATGCAAAACTCTGAAAAGAGCTGGAAAAGAAATTACAGGATGCTCTGAGGCCTTTTCTAGGTCTAGAGGGGACTCGTAAAATTTTCTGGAGGAGGGGGGACATTTGAGTTGATTTGGATTTGTGGGTGAAAGGTACCAATGAGGCAGAGGGGATTGGAGTGGCCATGGGCATACCAGCAAAAGGGAAGGGCATGCTGGCAGGGTGTGGCCTGGCCCTTGAATGGGAAGGAGAGCAGGAAATGGAGCTAGAGATCGGCAGGGGCCAGATTCTGTAGAGACTGATGAGCCATGGGAAGATGTTGTTTTTTCATGGGGAAACTGTGAAGGATTTTATTCAGGAGGGTGCGATCAGGTTTGCATTCTGAGAAAGTTCATTCGGTTGTAGTATGGAAAACAGATTGGAGGGGCTAAGAATGGAAGCCGGGAGAACAGTTAGGGTAGACCAGGTAAGAGGGGACAGAAGCTTGGTTTGGGGACTTGGCTGTGTGAGTGGAGACAAGAGAACGGATCTCTAGAGAGATTTAAGAAGTAAACCTAACAGCACTAGGTGATGGATTGGCTGTGAGGGTCAGAGACTGACTCGTGACCTCTGACTTTATCGGTAAAGCCCCGAGAACCACGCACATGCTGATAAGCATTTTAGACATTGCCAGCCAACTCAGAAGTGTCCAAGGGCGATCACTGGGCCTGAGAGAGCATTAAATTGGGTGAGAACACTTTTCTAGGTGATGACCTGCAGTCTTCATAAACCACTGAACTCTTCTAGACCTAAATTTTGTCATCTGCAAAAAAAAAATGGGTCATATTAGATGGTCTCCATACGTGAGCTGCATACTGCTCCCTGTTTATTCTTCAGTGGCAAATAAACTTTGGATTTTCTATATTAACATTTTACATTTGCAGAACACTTTTTACTCTGTGTGTGTGTGTGTGTGTGTGTGTGTGTGTGTGTGTGTGTGTGTGTTGGTGTGGGGGGAGGTTCATAGGTTTTCTTAACAACCTTGTGAGCTTTTAAGGTTTTCTCCAATAGCCAGACAAGGAGACTGAGACCCAGGGAGACTGGGTTTGTCTAAGGTTACTAATTGTTGGCAAAATTAGAGGCCTTAAGTCTCCTAATTCCTTGTATGACCCCTTTATATTAGATCTTTCTGCCTTCTATTTTATATTTGTATTTCTTTATATTCTTTTTATTCCCCTGCCATTTCATCATTAAGTATTCCATCCAGGGAGGCAGAGCGAGGCCCTGCAACTCACTTTAGGCAGTTCTGATATTTGGTTTGAAACTACAGGCTCATTTGAAGCTTGAGACTTCTTTGTGATTATTCTTGCTACTCCTGACCCAGTTACTAAGAATAATTAATAATTTGGGCAAATTCCAAGTGTTTATATAGGGAAAATGTAAGCAGACACAGAGGACGTGAAACACTGGCCTGATTATGATGAATTCTATCATTATGGTGTTTTTCAACTTTTGCTTCCAAACCAGGCAGTTACCATTTACAAGTAGATTTGGTTCTGAAACAATTTTATAAATGATGGTGAGTTTGGGCGTTGTTCATTTCTGGAACCCTATTTGATACATTCTTGTATCTCAAAAGAGTTTCAGCTCAAGAGAAAACTCCAGTCCAATGAATAGCTTTTATTTGAAGACAGTCTTTCCTTTCTACTTAACTGAGCTGGACAGTTATGTAGAGGGTCATTTTGGTCTTCATTCAACAAACAAATATCCAGCCAGCCCTGACTGTGTACCTACCATTATGCCACTTCTTACTTTTTCTCTTATGGAACCGTCTAGCTTTTAAACCCAAGTGTACTGCTTTAGTAATAAAAACTAGAGAAACAGAAAGAAGGCCTACAAAGGCCCAGAAATCCCAAGCATTTCATAGGCTTAAAAGCCTGAAAAGTCCATAGACCAAAAAGGATCTTTTGCCTCTGTTTCACTCTCAACTGCTGTGAAAAAGCCAGCCTCCAAACTTATTACAATACATTTATTACATCTCAAGATTTTATGGGTGACAATTTGGGGCAGGGTTCTCCTGGGCTGTTCTTCTGTTCCATGTTACATTGATTGGGGTTACTAGGTGGTATTCAGTTAATGGCTCGTCTGGTCTGTAAGGTCCAGGATGGCTTCAGTCACATCTGTGGCACTCTGGTGGGAATGGCTGGAAGGCCATCAATGTAGGCACAGAGCCTCTCCACTGGGTCTCTTTAGAAGCATAGTCAAACTTCTTACATGATGGTTCGGGGTTCCAAAAGACCAAGTTAGAAGGTGCTGGTTCTTAAAGGCTGGAGCTAGAACTAGCATAGCATCACTTCTGACATCATTTGTTGATCAAAGGAGTCACAGTGTAGACCAAATTCAAGGAGTGGAGAAACAGACCATACCTCTTGATGAAAGACGTGTCAAAGAATTTGTAGTCATCTTTGATCCACCATACATTTAGATTTATAATTCTTTTACTTTTTTCAGTTCCAGCACTAAGCCTTGGTATACCATTTACTCCAGGAGTTAGTATTGTTCTAGCCCCCACTAACTTTCTTGGTCTGGCTTGTCCACATTTGGGACCCATTGATGAAGAGTGCTTTCCCTTATTCCCAGCTTCCAGGGCCTGCTCAGGGATCCTCTGGGTCCTTCTCCTTTGCATGTTCTTGATGCTTCCTTGAAGGATCCTGCCCTGAATAGGCTTCTGAGCTACTGGAAGAGTGTAGTGTATTTTAAAAAATTAATCCTAATGAACCTCTTCCATTTATATTAGTGAATCACTCTTTGGTGAGTTGGTTTTCAGACTGTGTGATAAAAACAAAATGACTGTAGGAAGTGTGTTGGTGAATCATATTGGGGTGCAAATTTCCATCCACACTGGTCTTTAATTCTTCAAGTGCACCAGGCTCTTTTCCACTTCAGGAACTTGGTGCATGCCTTTTCATCTGTCTGGAACAGCTTGTCTCCATTCTGATGGGCTAACACCCACTTAATCTAGGGATGGTAGCTCAAATGGCATTCATCCAGGAAGGCCTCTGTTCAGTCTTTTATGTAAATTAGCCTCCTCTTGACCTTCTAGCCCTTTTAGTACACATTACAATTTGTAATTAGGTATTTATTTTCATGTGTTTTTTTGGTCATTTGCTATCCCTATGATGTGTAAGCTTCTTGAGGATATGGATAATATGTCTTATTCACTGCTATGAATGAATGGATGTGTATGTGTTTGAGTGTGTGTGTGTGTGTATGTGTGTGTGTGTATATGTGTGTATGGGAAAGTACCACATAGGCAGGCTGTCCTATCTCAAATTGTGCCCCTGGGGTCAGCTCCCAGAGCATTTTCTCCTGTCTCCATTACTCTATACACTCAAAGCAGTTTTTTAGAGGTGTTCTCATGCTGATGGCAGCAGACTGTGTGACTCTGGAGGAGGAAATCACTTTTTTATAGGTCAAGGTCACCTTGATGTTGGCCTCTTATCTGGACTCCTGTCTCAGAAAATTGTTGAAGATGAAATTGGAGGAAGGATAAGAAAGAAGCAGGAACAATGACAGATAGTTACCCCAGAATTTCTTTTTTCTCTTTTCATAATACTGGTATTTTCAGCTGGGCACCTGTTGTTCAGAATAATGAATACATTTCCTAGCCTCCCTTGCAGCTAGGTGTGGCCATGGATCTATATTCTGGCCAATGGGATTTAAGCAGAATCACTATGTAATTTATTTTTACCGTCCTTTTGTCTACCTGTTTCTTATAATCCAGTTGCTTCCACCTTGGCTCATGAAGACAAGGGCCAGATACTCAGAATGGTGGAGCAGTGAGTTGGAAGGAATTTGCATTGCTGAGGACTTCAAGAGCAGAGCTGCCATATTAGCCTTGGCCTGCATATTTTTAGACTTTCATAGGAGAATAAAGTAAAGGTCTACCATTTTAAAATGAAGTGTTTTCTTTATAGGTTTTCTGTCCATCTCGGGCAAAGCTTATCTTAATGGGTACAAAATTATTTCTGGCGTTAGATTACGTGAGATTGGTCCCCAGTAATGTCAGAAAAACAAAGGAAAAGGATAATACCAATGGTAGGACAGAGAAAGCATCACTAACCATGGGTTCTATGGTATTTCTTAAAAGGTAGATTTTTAATAGGGGAACAATTATGGTAATGAAAATGATATCTCGATGCGGAATTTCTTCAATCCTCATTTCAGGCTCTTTTTTATTGACTGTCACAAAAGATTTGGAAAATTGTTCCACTCCTAGAAGGCTTTCTGATTTCACCAGTGTCTTCTGCTATATCTTAAAGCACAAATTGATTCCTTTATTACTGTTAGAAAGTTCACCTGCCAGATTATACTGATTTCCTGGAGTTATTTTAGACAAAGGAAAGGTCACGTTGTTTTTTACTAAAGATATGTTTTTCCTCCTGTATCACTTGCCTGCTTTTCTTTTTTCAGCTTTTCTTTTGTGATAAATATCTTAAATAAGGCATTTCCCCAAGATATTTAAAGCAATAATACTTAACCTTTGTACAACTCTTTCATCCCCAGTCTTTTACAACGGGTACTGAAATCAGAAAACTTCCTGCAAAGGCCATTGGTGCTACAAGTGCGTAAGGGGAGTTTTGAGTTCATGAACTATTAGGTACAATTTTAAGGGTAGCAAAAAAATATCATGAAGAGTCTAGTTGTGCAAGATGCTGTGCTTGGTGTTAATGCAAAGAATTCGGGGCCCTAAAGAGTCTTGTCTAGTAGAAAGTCTCACATGATACATTGTGAGCATTGGGCATAGAAAGTGGCATCTTAATCATGACTGCTCTCGTCCTAGTCCCTTCCATTCACTCTCCTTTCCTTTCTCTGCCCTTCCCCTTTCTTTAACCCCATCTTTACAAATATTCTACCTTCGTCTTACAGGGATGCTTTTCCCCATGGTCTTAGTTTGGGTTTCCTTAGACACAGACCCTGAGATAAGGATTTGAAGTCAAGGAAAAGTGATCAGATTAGAACTATTAGGAGAAGGGAGGAAGGGAGACAAGGAAAGGAAGAATGAGCAGGTTATCAGTGTGGACAACTGAGGCTCAATCTCTCTGAAGACCTCTGGGAGACAGTGAAGAATGCGATTCTGTGTTGTCTCACCTGAGAGCTGAGGGAGCTAGGTTATTTACTGTAAATAAAGTTAAAGGAAAAAGAAGTGTTTGAGGACAACTGATTTTGTTTATATGTCTTGTAGAACTATTTGATTTACCAAACTATGTGCAGGTACAGCTAATAAAAAATATAGAGATTACTATTAAGAATTATATCTGTTTACCTATATCAAATCTGATAATTTTAACATTCTAACAGAGGGCCTTTTTCTATTCCTTTCATTAATATTTATTATTATTTTTAATTTGACTTTGAGGCTCAAGGAGTACTTCTGAGCACCCACTGAGTATGTGGCATTATATTAGGTACTGGGAGAGAGTAAAGGGATTTGGAAGATAGAGAAACTTTAGTTCCAGCCTTCTAGAATTTATAACAGAGCAGGGAGAAAAGTCATGTGCTTGCTATAAATTATAGATATTATATAATTTCTATGACTTATTAGAAACTAATTTTAAGGTTGTATACAAGCTGGTGTAAGGCAGTGCCAAGTAAGATAATACATGGTTATGCTAAAGGAATGATAAATAAGGGAAATACCACTGTAGGAGGAAGTGCAGGAGAAAGTGAACTTAGTGCTTTACCCGAAGGATCTGGCTTACAGAAAAGAAAGAGGGAGGGAAGTGCAGAGAGGTGGAACGGTATAAGCAAGATCATGGTGGTTTTCTATTAGGTATCCAGTTGCAGAGGGAGACTGGTGAAGCTGATCAGATGGGACCAAGTGATGAAGGGCCAGGTAGGCCCAGGTGATGGAATACCTTGACAACCAGGCAGAGGTCTGGGAACTGGATTTAATTCGGAAATTAGGGAAGAGGCAGATTCAAAAGATTTTTAAAATTTCCCTGGCTAATATGAGATTGCTTTTTTCCTTTTTTTAAAAAAGTGAAGTATAGTTGATATACAATAGTATATGTTACAGGAGACTGCTTATTTTTAGTTGAAGTATAATGTACATAAAATAAGATGATCATCTTTTATGTTTCATCCTGTGCTATGTCGCCCCCTCTCCCCGTGTCCTCAAGTCCATTCTCTACGTCTGTATCTTTATTCCTGTCCTGCCCCTAGGTTCATCAGAACCATTAAGACAAGGCCCAGAAGAATGAAGAAATAGTAGCTTTGAGATGCTGGAGGTAGCATCAATCCATCCTTTAATAACATATGTTAAAAAACTTTTCATTGAAGCTGTAAAACAAATTCTACTGCTTGAAACACTCATTCAAGTCCTTGGCTAAAGCAGACGAATAGGAGTTTGTTTGTATAAGGATTACAGTTGAAGTACAAATTAGAACAATTTAAATCAGGGGACCTAATTACCTCTCCTTACCATAAAAAGAAATGAAATCAGTTAAAAGTTAAAAAGAAATGATTGTTTCCAGACCTATGTAGTATATGGAGCAGAAAGAACAAATGGAATAATAACTTTACATATTATTATAAAACCTAAGAATAAAAAGGAAGTAGCCCATTCACCACATACTGGATTTAATAAGAAAAGGCAAGAATAAAGCAAGTAATACTTTGACACACCATGAGCTAAATTTTAAAATAATATACATGTGTTTTTTATGATAGAAGTTTTTTTATAATAAAAAAATAAGATGATCAGTTCTTAAGTGCACAGTTTGATGAATTTCTACAAATGTAATCACCATTACATGGGTAATTGCTACCCATGTATCCACCACCCAGGTAAAGATAATGGAACATTTCCATCACCCAAGAAGGGCCTTTTATGTACCTTCCCAGTGAATAACTGCCCCAACCTCATCTCTTAACTCCTATTAAGAGGTGTTGTTGAAGCTGTTCTTGAACTTGACATAAATTGAATCATACAGTAGAAATTCTTTTATGACTAGCTTCTTTCGCTCAACTTAATATTTTGAGATAAGTAGTTCCTTTTTATTGCTAAGTAGCATTCCATTGAATGAATATGCTGCAATTTGTTTATCAGTTCTCCCATTAATGGAAATGTAGATTGTTTCCAGTTGTGTGCTCTTATGAATAAAACATCTGTGAACATTCTTGCACATCTTTTAGTAGATACATGCACTCGTTTCTCCAGGAGTGGGGTCATTGGGTCATAGGGCAAACATGTTTATCTTTAGTAGTTACCTGCCAAATAGTTCTCTGAGGTGGTTGTTTAACAGTTAATACTCAGACCAGCAATGGACAAGAGATGCATTTCTTCATAACCACATCAATACTTAGTATTGTTAGTCTTTTCAATTTTTGCCATTCTGGTGGGTATGCAGTGCAAAAAAATTTTTTTAAAGAAAGATTAATTATGGATTAAATAAAGGGTGGGTTGGCTAGGAGAGGAAGACGAGACACAAGTAAACCAGTTACAAAGCTGTTGTCCCAATGCCAATGGGAGGACTCAAGATCCTGGCTCCAGGAGAATATAAGAATCTGAGGGGGAAGGGTTTAAACTGAGTGACTTAAGAGAACTTGGCAGGGTCTCAGGCTTTATTCTCAGTATGTCTCTTTTGAAAAATATTTCTAAGAAGATTTTTCTTCTTAGAAAAATCTTTCAGAGTTTAAGTCACTTGCTATTAACTGTAGCCAGAGGAGTGGGATCACCTTTAATTAATCTGCCTGAACAAGATCTTATTGTATTGTGGACACTGCAAATATTTGAAGAAACTTACTAGGAGAGCCTGGGTTTCAGGAATGACAGGGTTTGCCATGGGTTAAATGAAATGCCACATGAGGATTTTTAATGTACTTTTCCGTTTGCTCCTTGCCTTGAGCACCAGGTATTAGGATTTCTTCTTCCTTCTCTCCTGTCTTCTCTCCCCCTCTCCTTCCTTCTTTCCTTCCATTAATCCATCAGTGAGTAAACATTTACTGAGGGCCTGCTCTGTGCCAGGCCCTGGCTGGGTGCCATGGTCGATCCAAAAATTAATTTTGCGTGTTCCAGTCTGCCAAGAGTTCAGTGCATTCAGTAGAGGATTTGACAAATAAAAATTTTAAAACTACAATATCAGCCAATGCCATGTAAAACCCCACTGTCCTGTGTCTGTAACAACCCCCCAGCCCCCACCCTATCACTTATGACTTCTATGAAAAGAGAACATATTTAGGTTTGAAATGGAGGGTGGAGTGGGTATCAGAAAGTTTCTAGCTTGAGGTAGCACCTAGATTAAGGCAAGGGTGAGTAAAATTTCAGTAGCAAAGATGAAGGAAAAGTACAATAATAATAAGGAACAGCCTGAGTAAAGGTGTGGAGCGGCAAAATTTAGGGCACAGTGAGGGAATTACAAATAGTAGGATTTGGCCAGAACCTAAGGCATGTGGAGAGTAGTAGTAGTTGTTGTAGACCAAGTAGGAAGGGAGGACACAGCTGGAGCAGGAGCCAGGTTGCAAATTTTGTTTATTTGGTGGGCAGTAGGGAGCCACTGAAAGTTTTTGGTGAGAGCAACATAATCAAAGCTACCTTTTGTAAAGATTCCTTTGGCACTGATAAACTGTAAGGCTGAAGGCATGATAATGTTTCAGGAGGCTGTTATAACAGTCTAGGGAAGAATTAATGAGGGCATTTATTAGGTGGGCTGGGATAAGAAGGAGGGTATAGGTAATAAGAGAAATAATTAGAAAAGAAAGAGGGTTCAGAGAGTAAAAGGAGGGAAAGGGAAGGCAGAACAGAAGCAACAGTTTTCTCTTTTCTTTTATAATGCCATATTTTGAAAGTGAGTCAAACTTTGCGTGGGGTAGGGGTGGGTGGTGATCAGGATTGAATTCCTGTTAGGAGGAGGTAGCTGAGCTGTGGGCAAGAGGTCAGAAAGACTCAGAGTGGACTATTCTGCTGTGCTCGACATGAAATAACTTAAGAAACAAGACCCAACCAAAGCCAAAATCCCCATTCATTCAGCCCACACTTTCCTGCTGCTGTTCCAGCTTGCTCTTGCCTTTCATGGTCAAACTTCTAGAAAAAGTACATTCTCTGCCATCATTTCTTCACTTCCTACACTCTCAGCTCCCTCTCATCTGGCTCTCACTACCGTCGCGGCAACAAAACAGTGCTCATTAAGTCACCAGTGCCTTCCATGAGGCTGGAGTTAGTGGCTAGGCTCCTGTTTCATGTCACCTGAAGTCTCAGCTGTATTCAACACCATCGGCCACTCCCCCTACTTAAAATGCTCTCCTCTCTTGGATTCTGTGACCCCACTTCTCTTAGTTTTCCTCTTATTTCTCTGGCTACTCCTGTTCAGTCTTATTTTTTAGCTCATCCCCCTTTACTAAGCCAGCACATGTTGGAGATTTTAGGCCTTCCTTTGTTTCTACCCAGTGCTTGTTCCCTGATTGACCTCATTAGGAACTCATAACTTCTCTTTTGATCTATATGCTAATGATGCCTAAATTTCTCCCTGTAGCCTAGATACTTCTCTGCTGAGCAGAAGACCTATAAACCTAGCTGGCTACTTGATCTGTCCACTTGAATGTCTCAAAAGCAGGCCAAACTCAGCTGGAGAAACAGCCTCGACCACCCTCTCTCTCTTAATTCCTCCTATCAAATCCATTAATTTCTTGTTGGTTTTACTTCCTAAAATATTTCTCAAACCCATTCATTTCTTCACCTTAGTCTAAGCTACTATATTGGCCACCGTCATGAGCTCAACCTGAATCTGAATCCAGTCGGCCCCCCACTTCAGTACATCTTCCACTCAGGAGCCAGTGTATGAAACTTTCTAGGCTTAAATAGCCTCATGTTAGTCTCTTCTTTAAATAGTATCATGTTAGTCTCTTCTTAAAAGACTTCAGGGCTTCCCTGGTGGTGCAGTGGTTGAGAGTCCGCCTGCCAATGCAGGGGAACACGGGTTCGTGCCCTGGCCCGGGGGGATCCCACATGCCGCGGAGCGACTGGGCCCGTGGGCCATGGCCGCTGAGGCTGCATGTCCGGAGCCTGTGCTCCACAACGGGAGAGGCCACAACAGTGAGAGGCCCATGTACCACACACACACACACACACACACACACACACACAAGACTTCAGTGGTTTTCCATTGCTCACAGAACAAAGACCAAAAGGTTCAACTTGCCTTGAAGACCCTACAAGGGCTGGCCATTACCCTCCTCTTCAGCTTTACCACTCTTCCCTTTTCTCCTTCTCTTTATGCTCCAGCCACTCAGACCTTTCCTCTGTGCCTCCTACTCCCCACACCCACTCCGCCAACAAGACTTCTGCAGCTGCAGATTACCCAGAACAATCCCTGCTTCTTCCTTCCTCTACCCAGTTGACTTCAACTCATGGTTTGGATCTCAAATTAAATGTCACTTGCTTAATGGAAGCCTTCCTTGACACCCTAACTTAGATCATAGTAGAGCTCCCTTGTTATATGTCCCTCTAGCACTGGGCACCTTTCCTTGACAGTACTTTGCACAGTTTATAATGACCCATCTATTACTATGATTCTTTGATTAAGGTTCATCTACCCCACTGGACTGTAAGGCATATGAGGGCAAGAACAGTGTCAATTTTTGCTCTGTGTTGTCTTGCCAGAGTGCGTGGTTTAGAGCACAACAGGTCTGGAGCACAACAGGTGTTCAGAAATTTGTGTTGAATAAATACCTGAGCAAATGGGTTGAGCCAAGCTATAGTATACTGCCTTTCATGGAGGGGTATTGTAGAAGCCTAGGTACACACGGTGGCTTTCCTGTCAGCAATGCCAGCGAAGTATGTTAATAAATATTCCAACCAGAGGTTGTAAACTGGGGATCCTGGGCTATATACAGCCTGGTAGAAATGTTTAGTTTGGTCTGCACAACTTTTTTTGAGAAAAACTTGAACTATATGCAAACATTTCAAAATATGGAGATTTCATGTAAAAATGTGAATTTCTGGCTTTTCCTTTTTCAGGAAGTTCTGGCGTTACTAGGCCCACATCTTGAAGCAATAATCAACTGGAGTTGGATAGGGGCTGCCCCATTTTGATGGGCAGTAGCTCTTCAATTCATCATTGTTACCACCTAGCATCCCTCACTTATTTAATTACCTGCCTGGCCTTTAGAAGCATATCCCTCACTGAGTTTGCTATTCTAGGTCTAAGCTTCCTTTATTAGAAATTGGTGGATCCAACTAATTGGGTAGCATGATAAAATCCCTGAACTGTTGCCATGAAAAACCACACCATAAATTTCTTTTCCTGATTCTTAGGAGGATATCTTAAAAATGCAGAATTCTTTCATCTAAGCCTTTCATTTTAGATACGAAAGAGCGGAGGGCCAGAGTAGATAATAACTTGCCTCACCTCACAAAGCTAGTTCTTTGTCTCTTGGCTGGTATGCTTAGAAATATCAACAAAAATATTTAGGGAAATGTATTCCTTCATAGATATGCCATTTTAATTTTTATCTTCCTAAATCTAGAAGAATTAATTTAAACACATTACTTGCTTTTCTAAGTCTCAATTTAATCTCATTAATTTTTTTCCCTGAATTGTTTGGGAAACTTAGTGTCAGTTGTACAGAAGGGGTAGAGGAGGTGGGGGAGGGGGAGGGGGACGGGTGGGGGAGGGATAGTAACCAAGCCAAGTGTGTGAAAATGTGAATTAATAATACTACACTAATAGTTTCCTCTTATAAAAGCTACTGATTTCTTTTTGTTTCTTTGTTTTTTGAGCCTGTGAATTTTGATTCCAGTTTTATGTTTTTAAAAATTATAGTAAAATACACATACACAGTGATAAAAACCTATCACCATAACTGTAACCATTCTAAAGTATACAGTTCAGGGGCATAAGTGCATTCACAATGCTGTGCAACTATTACCTCTATCTAGTTTCAGAAATTTTTCATTACCCCAGATGGAAACCCTGTATCCATTAAATAGTCATTCCCCATTCCTGCCTACCCTCAGTCCCTGGCAACTACTAATCTGCTTTCTTTGTCTATGGATTTGCCTGTTCTGGACATTTCATATAAATGGAATCATATAATACATGACCTTTTGTGTTTGGCTTCTTTCACTTAGCATAGTGTTTTCAGTGTTCATCCATGTTGTAGCATGTATCAGTACTTTATTGTTTTGTAGTTAAATGATATTCCATTGTATGGACATACCACATTTTTTTATCCATTCATCTATTGATGGATATTTGGGTTGTTTCCAGCTTTTGGCTGGTATGACTAAGGTCACTGTGTATTTTTATTCCAGTTTTAAAAGTTTGTATTTCAGGACCCATTTATCATTTCTGAAAGGCTTCTTGCCTATTGTGAATGAAGTTAAAAAAGGAGTTGGTAGGCCAACTGGATGTCCATTTCTATTGACTTCTCTTCTGCATCTCTGGGTCTGGCTTGAAATTGCAGTTACATTTACAGGCTAGAAACAGCTCATTTTTGGTAGGCATCTACCTGGAAAATATTAGCTGCTTTAAACAAGTTACAAAGAAGAAATCAAACTAACTAAATGATGTGGCAATCATTAGCTATTAAACATTATGGGGAAAGTATGGATCTTATTCAGAAGGTCATCTACAAAAGAACGGTTTAGCTCTGAGTCAAGGTACCTTTGTTGAGCTTTTTACTTTCATTCAACAGACTTATATTGAGTTCTGAGCCTGATCTATGCATGAACGGAGCTTAGAGTCTAGTGAGGAAATATAGATATTAATTAAGTAAATACACATGTGTAATCACAAACAATCCTTGATGGAAATGTGTAAGGAACATGAGGGTATGTAAGGGACTACTTGCTCTGTCCCGGAGGCTATGAGATAGCCTTGCTGAGGAAGTGACTTTGGAGCTGTGTAAGAGCCGTGTAAGATGGGCAGGCAAGTATTGAGTAATAGTTACTGCCTGAAATGCTTTGGCTTCAAGGATTAGTAAATGGTTTCTGTCCACAAGAAGTTTTGTTTTCTTGAGCTGGTTAAGTAAAACTCCTGCTGACTCATTCAGTATCCACCTCTTTGGCTGGATCCCCTTCATTTCCCCCCGGGGTTCTCTCAGAGACAGGCTCAGTGCAGGTGGAGTAATTTTGACAGGAAAGTTCAAATTGTTCAATTGTGATTCAGGTCTAAGTTCTGATAACCTCACTGACAAACAAAGGATCCAAGACAAAATAGTGAAATCAACAAAGGTAAATAGTTGATTTCAGCACTTTTTCTTGGGCAGTTGTCATTCTAGTACCTTTAACAATGAACCCCACAGCCTCCACACAGATGGTGCCCACACCCTTATTCAACAGTCTGCTTCTCAAAGGCAAGCCAAGGTTTATTGGGCAACGTGTAGAGTGCACACACAATTAAGTATTGGGTGGTGCAGAGAAGTCCTGACCAGTGAAGACACCTTATCTTTGCAGTGAGGCCTCATGCTGTGCAGTGCTCTGAGTAGAATAATGAGAAATGACTAGAATAATGAGAAACATAGGCTATTTGGTCAATAAGGAAATGGAGCTGATTAGAATGTCAGTCAATGCCAGTTTGCATTCTTTGAAATCGATCTGGGTGAAATATATCATTCTCATGGAGTGGTGCCTTTCTTTGGAGATAAGTTCCTAAATGATTTGTACATCTGTCAACATCTGCTCTGCATTTCAGATCTTGCCCTGGCTACTGAAGTGTTAGGGCTCCTTTCATAGGATTGTTACTATATGGGACAGAGTATTGATGCCTTGTATTGTTGTATTATTTTGGACATCAGGATGAATTTTTATTTTAGGGATGAATTTTAGATTTCAGAAGGATGTCTTCTGTAATGTTCACTCAAATGCAGTGCCAGATCACCTGATACGGGCAAATCTCAATTTAGAGGATGAAGAAATTTAGGCGATTATTTGATATATAAAAGGTCTCACAGTGAGATTTCTCTAACTGGCAAGTCCTCAAGTGCATATTAAATACAATTAAGTTAATAGTGATGTGTCTTACAACTTTTCAAGAGTCCCTTTACTGAGAATGAGGTTATTGAGAATAAATTATCATGGACATGCTCCCATTGTAGAATGTGATTGTAATTCTAGCAAAGGTCTTGCTGATTACTGGAATGAGAGCCTCTAGAGAAGTGAGATATGTGGAAGGCTTAGCAG